>NC_056739.1:616715387-617065387 GCF_019279795.1 Protopterus annectens
AGGTTTAAGTCTCCGCCTTGTGGTTCTGAGGATCTAGATTTTTGAGGTGAAGCATATTCATCAAATCTGGGTTTGACATGGCCTTATATGTCTGGCACAGGTCACCTCTGAGCAAGCGGTATGAGACTGAATAAAGCTGGAGTTCTTTCAGTCGGGCAGCATAAGACATATTTTGAGACCCTTTATCCTTTTGGTGAGGAACTTTTGGGGCCTTTCAAGCTGCATCAGGTGTCTGGTCAGATACATTCGAACGGGCATTGTACTCAATGATAGGTCTAATGAGTGATGAGTACAGCGGGACGATGACCTCCCTTGATCTAGATGTGAATCCCTTCATGATCAGGTGGGCGATATAGAAGGTTTTCCAAACTACTTTAGCAACATGAGTGACAAACGAAGACTACTGTCAACTTGGGTCCCCAGATCCCTGATGACTGTTTCGGTGCAAAGTGGATTGTCACCTATATGGTAGCTAGTAACCTTGTTTTTCCCCAAGGGTATGACTATGCATTTTTTGCCGTTTAACTTCAGGCCATGGCTCTGGCACCAGTTATCCGTTTCTGTGAGGCCCTTCTGGAGGATATCTGTGTCAGATGTGTTTTCGACTATGGCCCAGTTTGCAGTCATCTGCAAACTTTGTCAGCCATAACCCTCCTGTGTTTGCTTGTACTTCAGAAAAGTAGATGCCGAACAAGAGTGGACCCAGGACTGAGCCCTGTGGGACACCACTTGTGACAGGCTTTGAGTCTGACATGGCTCCAGCAACTCTGACCCTGTGGGTTCTGTCGCTTAGCCAGTTTGCAACCCATCTTGTGAGGTATGGGTTTACATTCAAGCTGATGAGTTTTTCGATGATACCTGAGTGGGGTATTGTGTCAAGGCCTTTGCCAGGTCGAGGTAGGCTGTATGGACTGCCTTTCCTCATCAATGGCCTTGGTGACTGTCTCGAAAAGTCAACCAAGTTTAAGAGGCAGGACCTGCCTTTGACAAAGCCAAACTGGGTTGGACCCAAAGTCTGCAAGGTCCCTATGTCTTTATTTATGAGTTCCATTATGATCCTCTCCATGGCTTTGCAGATAAGGCTTGTCAAGCTAATGGGGCGGTAATTTCCAGGGTCTGTGGAGGCACCGCCCTTATGAAGTGGGACCACAGTATCCTGAGGTGAGGCTAAGATTAAACAGCTGTCCTAACTGTGGGTTTAATTCCTCGTTGAGTTCATGAAGCACACAGCCGGGGACACCATCCGTCCCATGGATGCTGTGTTTTGCCTTAGTGAGGGCAGTTCTCACCTGGAGATGTTTGGGGGCTACAATCCTCTGGAATAGATATCTCTCCTTTGGGGGGAGGGGGGAAGTTTGCACTGAACCTGTCAGCCAGTATGTTAGCAATGTAGGTTCAGTAATTTTCACATCATTTTGAACTAATTCTGAGCATATCTGGGAGTTTCCTCCTAGGTTTCTAACATAGCTAAAGAAGGCCTTATGATTGTCTTTAGAGTCCTTGGCGATTTTTCTCTCAAAATTTGCCTTGGATGATTTTATGAGAGCTCTTAGTTTTTACTTATAATGATCAAAGGTGTCTTACCTTTCAAGGATTTTGCTCTATCTTGTAGTAGCTTCCTCCTTTTGTTGTAGAGCTTGTTTATGGCTGGGGTCCACCAGACTGGACGCTTGCCTTTGGTACAGAGAGTCTTAGTTTTGTTTGGGATTGCCTGATCCATGCAGTCCTGTAGGTGCTGGTAGAAGGCATTTGTAAGTGATTCAGCGGTTTGAGTAATGTTTACCACTGGCTCAGGGGCCTTAAAGGAGACCACACTAGTTTTTAGAAGTGTGAAATCGGCTTTTGAGAAGTTTTTCACTGTGGTCTTTTGTTTCAGGTGGGGCGGGATGAGGACCTCCAGCGAGATTAGTTTATGATCTGATCTCACCAGTGAGGTATACGTGTTGAACATTTTGATCCCATGTTCGTGATGATGAGATCAAGTATGTTTTCACCTCTTGTGGGGATGGTGACTAGTTGTTCCATGGCATTTGAGTTTATGAACTCCAGGAATCTTTGGGTTAGAGTGTTCGGGCTTGAGTAGTGTTCCCAGTCTATATTAGGGTAGTTGAAGTCACCTAGTACGATGGTGTTTGGAGATACATTTATCCCCTCCAATGTTTTCAGGAAGGCCATGTGAGGTTCCTGAGTTTGAGAGGGTGGCCTGTAACATGCTACAAATTGCAGAGCAGTCTTGCCTATGGTTAATTGCACCTGGATGGTCTCCGATGCATCGGAGGTGTGGGTGTCCTTTATGAATATGGACACCCTCCTTTCTTGGTGTTGTCCGGATTTTGGGGCGGGCATTGATATGAGGTGAAACCTGTTAGTGCTGGGGTGCTCTCAGGAGCCTTGAACCAGGTTTCTGTCACAGCACAGACATCGATGTTCTCCATATTGAGAAGGGCCTCGGCATCTTGAGATTGAGACTTCTGGCATTGAGCAGCATTACCCTTAGTTTTTTTCCTTTTTGGTGTTCTAGGGTGGTAGGTTTAGAATTTGAGCCTTGCCTAAAAAGGCACTATGGGGGTGGCAAGAGCCTTTGCCAATATCCAGAAGCCCAGGGTGACAGGTGCAAGCCGTCCCTTGCGGGCTGCGTGGCTTGTCCAGCATGTCATCCCAGGCAGACAGACATTGATCCCCTTTGAATGACACCAGAATTTAAGCCAATTATTAAAGCTGATCATCTTATCACTGTATTGTGGCATCATTCTAGGTGAAGGTAGGATACTGCTCAAGGTCAGGGTCATACCTGCCTGGGCTACATAATCAGAGAGCTCCTCGACGTCCCTTTTCATGTAGTCCAAGGAGGTCAGGTCGTTGACACCAGCGTGGACAATGACTGAGTCGCATTTTGTACCTGCTGTTGAGAGACCTGAGTGCTTGCGTTATGTGGCGGATTCTAGCCCGACAGGCAGCTTACTGTGACCTTCTCCTTACTCAGTCTGGTGAGCGGACGCCAGTGTGTCTGACTATGGAATCACCAATGACAAGTGTGTCTGGCATTTTGTTTGGCCTTAAGGGCTGTGACTGTTTGACACTCTGACTGTGTGGTCTATGTGTTGCATGTGTTGGGTCGTGAGGTGGTAGTTGTTTGGGTGTCTGCTTTGGTGGCCTCTGCTGTTTTGGTAAATTTTTGACCAGAGCCTCCGAGTATGTCTTTGTGTGAGTATGTGTATGATTTGAAGTTGTGATGGTACCATGTGTGACTGGGTATGTATTGTGTGTGGTTGCCTTCTCCTCCTGTCTGGTCTTGCCAGTCCTATGTTGAGAGAGCTCAGCCTCCAGTTTGGCTGTATAGTTGCATCTCTCGCATGTATTTGTGTTTTGTGGGAGAAGGAGAGGATTGGTACATGAGGCAATTGTAACATTGCCTCAATATTCCCAGGTTCACCAGTTGAGCTGGAGAGGACACTAGCAACTGATCCCTCGACATACTAGAAGTAGTAGATAAAGAACTTTCAAAGGACTCCGGGGGAAGTGGGTTTTGGGCTGGTGGGGTACTATCTATAATAAGAGTGCTTTATCAAGGTGCAAGTACTGTAGGAGTAAGTGCTAGGCTTTACAGATAGAGAATAGTCTACTTGGGAATCAAGTAGAGATGAACTTTTCAGTTATAGGATATGCTGGTTAGATCAGCAGTACAGTTTAGCGTGTTTTATAGCAGGGGGCTGAAGGGAGCACAAACTATCCTCTCAGCTGCGTGAATGATGGCGCCCTCATGGCTCTTGTTACCCTACCATTGATACCCAGTGTTAGGGGAATTAATGGGTTAAAATGGGACAGCCATGATGGTGAGCCGGTAGAATGAGAAAAAGGACCTGCAAACATTAAGATCATAGTCGCTGTCTTTTACAGGTCTGGTAAATGATTTAAGTAACTTAAGTTAGACAGGCCTTGGTAGATGTAATCTGAATCTGCAGGAAGAATGACCGAGACAAATTTATTCATACAGGTAATAACATTTTATATAAAGCAAATGGTAACATTTATCAGTGTTACCAATATACTCATTGAAAGATATAAAATGCAATCTATTTTAGTTAATAATGGTCAGACTAATAAAAAGTTAAATAACTGGATAGCTAAAGATGTATATCACATCAGAAAAAATAACATTAACTCATTCAAGCCTATAAGTCCTTTTTTGTATACTTCCAGTTTGTTCATTATGATGTAGTAGTATCTGGATGTTTGTATGTGGCAGGTTACATGTGTCATGCATGCACGTATGTCTGCCTGGGCGGTAGCAGTAGGAGGGTTAGTTATGAGTACAGGTCAGAGGTCTGTGTGTGTTTGTGTGAATTTAGGTGTGTGTCTGTGAGTGTGGTTGAGTGAGCAGGAGCTCTGTATGTATTTGTGTTTGTTCGTGTGTGGGGGAGGTACAGTGGATTGGGTTAGCTGTCATTCTTCTAAACACCCTCACTGTAATGAACAAAGATTGCAAGATGGCAGGAATGGGTCAGTGGGACCACTAGCCACCAAAGATAACCTAAAATAGGTGGGTCTGGGGGGAGCACTAAACACCAAAACACATAGATCACGGGCACAACTAGCCAACATATGTGGGCTAGGGGAACTCTAGACATCATGGAAAAGTCTTTATTTGGTGGATAGTTATGAAGTACATTGGGTGTAAGAGAGTGAATGAAGGGATGGCCTTTATTACCATGAAACAGCCATTGCAAGAGCTAAATTACCTCAACAAGTACTGATATGTACTCATGGTGGTTAATGGTGAGTCAAAGACATACATAATAAGCCAATAATGAGGTCTTTACTCATTGCAAATAATATACTGAATGCACTAGTGGCATATCATGGAAACAGAACCTTTAATACAAGAACTACAGTTCTTCATGAGCCCTGAATCATGTGATTTACTTTAATTTATTATATAAAGATTGAAGTAGAATGCAGGCAATTTGAAATTGCTTGATAAAGAGCCTGGTGGTGTAAAAGCACTTAAATGTTTTAAACTTCTCCCTGCCTGTGTATTAATGAAGGCTCTTCACTTTGGTTTCATGCTGTCCTACTTTTGCTTCTCTCAAATTTCTTTACTGTAGTACTGGAATTTACCCTTGGCATCAGCATTTCTTATGTTTATTTCAGTTTACTTTACAACCCATGCTGTAAAGTAGATATCGAGTTTCACATGACCAGATATTAATTCCGGCCTTTTATTTTCTAATTAGCTTTGTTTCTTATTTGTCTTTCTTAAAAGAAGTATATATCCTTCATGATAGACTTTACCTTCCATACATTTTCTCTCTCTAACCTTATTTTTCATTGTCAGAATGATTGTTCAATTTATATATTTGTATTTAATAATTAGCTATTACTATTTACTTTGGCTTATTTAATTTTATGTTTCACAAGTTAAGAGAATGTCCTCTGCAATAACTGCACTCTTTTCTTTTATTTTTGTGTTATGTTAAAATATGTATTACTCTGTAACCATTTATGTTTGTGTTATAATTGGCTTTGCCTACTATAGATAGAAAGTGGTCTGTGCTTTATCATTCCTTATATCGATTACCAAATATTCCCTAAAAAAACAAGCAAATGATGAAACAATCCATCAGAATAGTAACCATTTGCAAAAATTTAAAGAAAGTTGTATGTACTGGTGATAAGCCACTATTGAATAGACCTGCTTCTGACATATTAGGAAATGCTGGAACATATGAAAATGGTGCAGTGAATCCCTGTAGTGTCTTGAGCAGTCACCTATCAGTTATTCCAGATAACAATATGACACTTGAGAATGATACAAGTAATATCTGTAATGATTCGTCAGATGTTATACATCTGACACATGAAGGCGTTGTTAACAATCAGAATTTATATCCTAGCGTTAGTATTGCTAATACCAATACTAAAGACAAAATTATAACTACACCGGTTGTAAAACCAAAAACAAAGGATAAAGTTAATACTACAGGATCAGGTATTGATTTATCCTTCCCTTTAGCCATACGTCAGGACAAAGGCCAAAGGACATCCAGGTCAATGAGCAGAGGGAGACAAAAGAGAAAAATGTCAGGGGAACCTCTGTATCATACAACCATAAAGAAAATGTGGAACAACCACAAGGATTAATTTTTAATTTATCCAACATAGAACTAACAGAGAGTGATATTAAACTCCTGAATAAAGGATTGAATTTTATACCGCATACTAATAGCGGTGTTATTGATACAGTAATGGATCTTAAAGTGTTTTGTCGTAATTTAATGTTAAAATATTTGTTTGAATCTAAAGATGAAGCTGAGACGCTTAATTCATGTACTAATGATATGAAACCCTTTAATTTTAAAAACTTGAGTGATTTTATACCGAGTAACCATCCTTTGGTTGAAACTTATTTTAAATTAACTGAAGAGGAATTCCATAAATTTTACAATAATAAGGAATATGGTCCTAGGAATAAGAGAAGATTTGATAATTTAACTCACAATGAGAGAGCTAGTTTGAACAAATTGAAAAATGATTCCGATGTTACCATCAGACCAGCAGACAAAGGGTCAGGAATAGTGATTTTAGATACTGAACATTACATATATAAAATGAACATGATGCTACAGGATAGATTTTATGTTAATGAATGCATGACGTCCATTAATAATATGTGTGTTTATGTGAACGATGTTTTAACTGACATCTTTAAAAGTGGTCTGATTGATAAGAATCTCTATGATTATTTATACATACATACACCCACCATCCCTATTATACAGGGCCTACCAAAAATTCATAAGAGCTATACTGACCCACCAATGAGACCTATAGTCTCAGGGAAAGGATGGGTGACTGAGCATATTTCAGTTTTTATTGAAAAACACCTGACGTGTATTTTGAATAATAATCAATATGTATTACGAGATTCAAAACAGTTTTTAATAGATTTATACGACAGATTAAAGGATTGTACAGTTACAGATGAGCTAATATTGGTTACATTAGACATACAATCACTATTCACAATAATTCCGAACGAACTAGGTCTAACATATGTTGCATGCTACCTTAGTGAATATTCTGATGTTCTTATTGACCTTATAATACACTTCCTTGAGCTAATTTTAGAAAATAATGCTTTTATGTTTGATGGCAATATCTATAGACAATGTGAAGGCGTAGCTATGGGCACACCATGTGCCAATAGCTACACCAACATGTTTTTGGCATACTGGGAGGAAGTAATACTATTTCAAGATCCTTTATTTAAATCTAATGTGATATTTTATAGATGCTTTGTGGATGATTTATTTATTTTATGGAATGGAAATGTGAATGAGTTACAAGATTTTACTATAGTTATCAATCATTTAACTGAGTGTCTTAAGTTTACAATACAATACAGTATGACCAAAATTGAATTCCTAGATCTTTTTATTGAGAAACTGCCATGTGGAATTATTAATACAGGAATTTTTAGAAAGAGCTGCCATCGAAACATGCTATTGTTTAGAACTAGCATGCATCCAACATATGTTTTTAAAAATATTATGAAAGGACAGGCACTAAGGATGTCTAGAATGAATTCTAATGACATAGGCCTAGAAAAGGATTTGAATGATTTGAAAAATCAGCTATTGGCAAGAGGTTATAAATTAAATGAAATTGAAGAACATCTACAAATAACATCAGATGTACGTGGAACAAAAGGTGCACCTTATTTTGGACCTGCTATTGCAAGAAATATGAATTCCAATATTAATTCAAATAAGGTTAAATTCTCAACTTACTTTACTAGAGACAATAATGAGATTAGGTCCATTATAGGTAAATATTGGGATATTTTAACAATTGATGATAATATTAAGGAAATAGTAGGTGAGAAACCAATGTTCCTGTATAGGAACAAGATGAATCTTAAAAGGATTTTATGTTATAATACAACCAAGAGGGAAACGAATACTGCAAAATTTACTAAGCCTTGTGGTCATTGTAATTTTTGCTCATTAATAAACACTAATCCTGTTTTCATACATCCAGATTCAAATAAAGAATTTATCATTAATGTCAATGCCAACTGCATGACCTGCCATGTCATATATTTAGCAGTGTGTTCCATTTGTTCATCTTTCTACGTAGGCAAAACTAACCGGCACCTACGAGATAGGATAAGGGAACACTGCTATAACATTAGAAAGAAAAATATCAATAATGCTTTGACAAAACATGTTTTAGAAGCAGGGGACCATCATACGTTTACATTTAGAGTTTTAGAAGTGATAATGCCAAATGTAAGGGGAGGAAATGTGAGATGCTACACAGAAGGTAAAGAAAGTGGTTGGATAATTTTATTGAGGGCAGACAAGGGTCATGGTCTGAATGAAAGAGCTTATATCAAGTCATACCTAAGACAACGCAGACATATCAAATAATAGAGGCCACATATAGGCTAAGTTATTATCATTTATTAATTCTAATTTTATAATTTTATATTTTCATATTGCAGTCATCTATATCCATTACCACTTGTTTTAATACTTTATTTTTATACATATACTTTACATTAGTCAAGCTTTTCACATTTCTCATACATTTGTTCATTACTCATATATTTATCAGTATACTAATTATCAATTTTATAAACATAGTGTTCATATATATATACTTTATACGTTTGTATATATATATATATATATATATATACTCACATTACATATTTCTACCACCTAGGACCAGTTTTAATATTTATATTTATATATATATTCCTCTACATTTTATTAACATACATAACTTTTTTACATTACATTTATATATTTATGGATGTATATATATATATATATATATATATATATATATATATATATATATGTATATTTATTGAATACATTATATATTTCCACTTATATATATATATACATACATTTCATTATACATATAGATTTATATACATATACATATATATATATATATATATATATATATATATATATATATATATATATACATATACATAGTGCCCATATACACACATTTTATACATTATATATATATATATATATATAATTTATCACATATTGATACGTTTCAGGTTTAATCTTAATATACATCATATTTCATATCGCGTTTTATTTATTTATACATACATACGATATATATTGTATTTATTTCATTCACCACATTTATTATATTTATATATATTTATTAACTGACTTTATACACACAGATTAATATATATATATCGATCAATTATATACATATCTATTATATTCATTACATGTGTTATATTTATCAGATCTATCACATCACATTTACTTTATATACAGATTCGTGCATTAATTTATTCATGTAGTGGTCACGTATATACATACACCCGTTAGAGAAATACGCACATAATTCTAGTACAAACATGCATTTTTAATATATACATATATTTATTCCTTGTACACAATAACATGACATAATCAGTTTTTAACACTTTTATTGGATGCTTCTTGGGTATATTTATAATATTTTATTAATGCAATGTTTAAATGTATTTATTATTATGCTTTGACTGTACGTTACAAAAGAATTGTTACACCTAATGGTCAATGCCGATGATTTTTTTCTGAAGTGTATTTGAGCTTTTACAAGTGGCATTCTTAAGCATAGTCCAGATTTTTTCTATACAATTATTTAATTGTTTGCAGTTTACTCAATTAATGTAAAGTGTTAGCACTATATAAAGGGTGGAATTATATCATTTTATATAAGATCTGAAGAAGCTAAGTTTTAGTGAAAGCGCTCATCTTCATTCATGTTCTGTTCGCTGAATATTAATAAACGGACTTGATTTTACACTGGTATCACATTGACTTGATTTGGATATTGGATTTTTATTACAAGAAGCCTGTGACAGATTTTGTACCCACTTCGCACACAAGTACCTACTCGTTGTTTTCTTCTGACTTATTGTATTTATTGTGGTACAAGTGTGCTAATCCAATGGACTGTTAACTCTACATTTATATTATTTAATTTTATGTTTCACAAGTTAAGAGAATGTCCTCTGCAATAACTGCACTCTTTTCTTTTATTTTTGTGTTATGTTAAAATATGTATTACTCTGTAACCATTTATGTTTGTGTTATAATTGGCTTTGCCTACTATAGATAGAAAGTGGTCTGTGCTTTATCATTCCTTATATCGATTACCAAATATTCCCTAAAAAAACAAGCAAATGATGAAACAATCCATCAGAATAGTAACCATTTGCAAAAATATAACAGGCAAGGACCTAGTAATACAATTTCATTGATATTTTGTACCTCAGGGGTTCCTGTGCATACATCTTACTTATGGCTTCAGTGTTCATGGAAGAAGTTATACACCCTCAAAGATAATATCAGATGTAAATAATATTACAGCCCTGGATCCTGTTACCCAATTTTGTGTTCAGTGAACTTTTCAGTTTACATCTGATAAATGAATGAACTGATTCAAGGGTCAGAAATTCATGAACTGGAAAGATGTCTTCTATTCCCTGGGTTCTACTGGTTCCACCAAATGTTCTGCTTATACAATATTTTTTTAACTGGCGGTGAAAAATATAAGTATTTGTGTAAAGTGAACAAGTTCAGAATATGTTATTTGTTAGCTTTTTTTTGTTCATGGCTACTGGCCTAATATGTGAATTATTCTGGCATTTCACTCATCTTTGTTTTAATAACAATAATAAAACTAATAATGATGATGTTTAATGGAGGTATTTTGCCAGAATTGCACTGCTTCATCACATTGCAGCTACATTGATCTGTAAGTCACTGAGTTAGTGGGTTGTAAACCCAGTGACATTACATCCTCTCAGTGACATTCCATCTTGCACACTGGTGACATTCCATCCTGCACACTAGCGACATTCTATCCTCCTGGTGACATTCCATCTTGCTGACCAGTGATATTCCATCCTACATACCAGTGATGTTCCATTGTCCTGATGATATTCTGTCCTGCACATGAGTGACATTCCATTCTAAACACCAGTGACATTTCATCTTCCTGATTACATTCCATCCTGCACACCAGTGACACTGCATCCTCCTGGTGATATTCCATCCTGCACACCAGTGACATTCCATTTTCCCAGTGACATTCCATCCTGTACAGCAGTGACATTCTATCCTACACACCAGTAACATTGCATCTTCCTGTTGACATTCCATCCTACACACCAGTGACAAATTTATCAGATCACTGGATCAGTGAATCATTTATTTATTTAATTAGTTTTTACTTAGTATTTTTTTACCGAGTAAATGGGCTGGTCTGTTTATCCTTTTCAGCTACAACCCAAGCTCAAAGAGCAGAAAATATGTCATAGTCTTTCAGTCAATGATATTATGTACCAAATGAGTCAATATCAAAATTCAGAGGGTTCCTATCACGTGATCAAAAATTGAAAACGGCGAACGCGTATTGCGTGAACACGATTGGTTGAAATGTCACACGCTTAACACGGAAATCACCATAGGGAATATTTTCCCTTTACTTCAATGCAGTGCGATCTCGGAGTAGGGCTATTTAAGTAGTGGGGGTGTGGGGGGCTGTGGGGTGCAGGCGGGCACAGCGTTTTTTATTTTTATTTTTTTTATTATATTTTTGAAATTTCAAACATCGCTCATATGGTGTCGACCATACGGTGTTCGATGTTTGAAACTTTCGAAAATATAATATAGACCCAAATTCAGAACATAATGGTAACATTCAATGCAGATAGGGAAAGATTAAGATATCCAGTCAGAGAGCATTCAGAAAAGAAAAAAATATAAACAAAATTCAAGCTAAGAAATGCATAAAATGCAGTGCAATCATACATATGATATATAAACTTCTGTACTTACGTAAAATATATGCATCTACAATTACACATTAATAGGTTGGGAAACGTTTCTTAAATGTTATTCTATTATTTATGACAGAAAATGGTAAGTTAACTAACCAAGTCATGATACAACAATGCGCATGACTCATTTTTATTATTTACAAATCATTAAAAATACATTTATACATTAAGTGTCACTGTTTTGTAGATAACATCGAAAATAATAAGATTCATGGGCTAAGAAATTATTCTCATTTTTGTCATAAAATTATTAGAATATGTATTTCAGGAAATGATAAAAAAATATGGGACAGATTTCATAATAGTACATGCTTGAGGAAATATCCTTCTGGGATGCTGGGATCCTTACAAGTGTGATTGTAAAAGAAAGTTTGAATATAATGCATGTAGATTGTTTTATGTCCAAGCATTTTCAGCTCTAAGAAACAGCTCTGCTTGATTCTGAAAGATTCATGAACGTCACAGAATGATCAAGTAGCACTTAAATAAGTTGATGGTTCATACCAGTAAAACTTGGCTTGCAGTCCTAGTTGACGATCCCAATAGCATCAGTAGTACCACTCGCTGGACATCTATCCTATACATTCTACAAGACAGTGCACTGATGGCCACTATGTATGCAATGACTCAGAACCTTCAACTGCAGCTTTATTTCCTCATAGTGCTGTTACAGTGGTTTTGGTCAATGACTCAGATGCGTCGTAGTATAACATGCAGTGAATAGTCGATATGTGGCCATTGAGAAAAGAGAGCTGCACCTATGTTAGGCCCTTTGTCTTAATGCACAACATAGAAAGTTGCTGGAAGCATTAGCCTTTCATTTACTAACAAAAGGAATACCAATCTGTTAATTAGGTATACCTACTGAATGCAAAGTCCCTTTTCAGGAGAAATGTGGGAGCTACACAGTGCTGTAATAGTGTCTATTCCTCTTGTGGCTTGCAGAGTGCACATACCTGTCCACACTATGCTTACACATATTTATTTATTTATTTATATATTTGTCTTTGTTCATAGGCTCATAGGTTCATACTAGGCTATCGGCCCTAGGGCATTTATAAGCCTAGCCAGAGTGTGTTTGGCTTTCGCCACCCATTTTAAATTAATTTTGCTATGCCCTTTTTAGAGGTTAGTATACTGTGCCTCTGTCTAACAGTGACACAGAAGTGATACCCGGGGTAAACCTAGACTCTTGAAGAGTGTCAATGAGGGACTCTGCCTAACCTGGACTGGGATTTTATTCCAGAGTGAAGGGAGCCTCTGGGTTATGAATCTGTCCCTCCAGCATGTCCTATTTATTTCAGTGCTGAGGTTCAAGTCTCTCGAGTGGGTAGCTCGATGGGATTTGGATTTTCTGAGGTGCAGCATGTCCATTAATTCTGGGTTGGTCATGGCTTTATACGTCAGGCACAGATCGCCTCTGAGCAGGCGGTATGCCACTGAGTAGAGCTGGAGTTTCTTTAACCGGGCAGCATATGGCATCTGTTTGAGCCCTTTGATCCTCTTGGTGAGGTATTGACTGGGAAAGTCCAACAGGGCAGAGTTCATTTTCAGCAGACACCTGGGGAGAAAACCTTTCTCGTATTACATTGATATTAACTCAATTTCTCATATTACATTTATATTAACTGAATTTCAGACAGCTCTCAGAGAAACAACAGTTATATTTCTCAAGAAAACAAAAAAAAACAAACATAGTTACAAGATAGGTACATAAAGTAAAGTATTTCCATCAATACAGTTCCAGTAGTGCTTAATTCTTGTAGGAAGTAAGTTGATTTATACTGTAGAAGGCTAAACTTTGTAAAAAAGTTTTTTGTCCTTACATTTCAGTATAGAAAAGTATGTAAGGAGTTTAAGAGATTTAATGAAGGGTATAGTTTTGAAGTAAGTTAAAACATTATGTAGGAGGGAGTCAGCTATTGCTCACAAACATGGAAGATTCCTATCAGTATGTACTCATACATGTTATGCTGTTTATACTGGAAGATTACTAGCTGCACATACTGACACCTATTGTACTGTCTATTAGTAAGCTGTACATACTCACATGTACCATGTAGCATTACTTTGAGCACTCATATGTATACCATTGTGTAATATTGCTTACAAACACAGAGGGTTACTTACCCTACCTGCACGTGTTGCACCTTATGATACTGAGAAAAAAATGAAAGATAACTAGGTGTATTTACTGCCATCTAATTTGCTGTTTGATATTGTGCACAAACATAGATGATTACTAACTCTATATGCTCACACCTATATTTTTTATTAAAAATTTTATTTGATAAGCATAATATCTGAGTTTGCTACTAGTTGGCCAAATTACTCTCTAAAGTCCACTATTTGTAATACTATTATGTCTAAAAAGTGGGCTCAGCTCAGAACGAGAAGGTATTAGGTTCATAAGTTTGTAAGTTCTTAAGTTGGTACTCTGTGCTGTGACCCTAAGGTCTTCTTGTATCACAGGATCCACAGAAAATGGTTTAAACAAGTTTAAACTAACCCTGATGTCTAAATTCCTTTTGTATAAATCCAACCTGTTTGAACTACATATAATAATTGGTAAGAAACAAGTATTATCTGATATAATATGATTGCTTTTTTCCTAGTTGTATTTAAACCAATACTGAAATTAATCATCTTGTATTTAGCTACTTCTGTGACTATCAGAATTCATTAGTAGCCTTAATTCTTCATTAGATATTGTCTTTGCTAAAATCATTCTCTCTATATAGTGTCCATAATGTTTGGAGAACAAGAGAGTTATCCTGCATCTCTCTTGATAATTAAAGTTGGAGAGACTGTATGACTTCTAATCTGTTCAGACCTCTGTATGTATGCGTACAGAAAGAACGGTTGTACTCAATAAGTGGTCTGATAAATGCTTTATACAGATGTCTCAGATTATCCTTGTACCTGTTTGATACATTCGTTAGAAGCAAACCCACCTGTAAATAAGGCCTTTTTAACAACCAAGTCCAAGAGCTTTGAAAAGATATATAATTATCAGTAATCATTCCCAAGTCTTTATATTAATAAGACACTTCTTCTGAAGAAAGTAATATAGACAAACATTCTGTGTCATTGTTGGTTTTCTTAAATGTGTAACCTTGTACTTAGTCTTGAAATGATGCCCATAAGGACAACTCTTCTTGTTATTAATTTCCTGATAGGCTTTGTATGGCAAGAAAGAAAAACTTTCTTGCTGGTATCTGCATATTTATTCATCCAGTAAGTGTTTTGAGTTGGAATTGATGAAAATACCAAACTAAACACTCAGATTACAATTACGGCATTAAAACAATCTGTACCTTGCAAATTGTACTGACTAGCTATTTCACAAGGATTTTAATAGCCTTCACAGATCGCTTTCTCCATTATTCACCAAACACCATGGGTCTTCCTGCTCTGGGGCGGTATACCTCAGTTCTAATATGTTTTTGTTCCATATTTACCATTTATGTTGATGAAAACTGCTAGGCCATACTTATAAGATGACTCTTTCATTAACCTTTATTTCCTCAGTCAATAATATGTCCCTCAAGTAAGGTTCCTGTGTTGCTTTCCACTGCCTTCTTATCACTTTCTTTATCAGTAATAATGTCAAAGTGAATGATGCCTTCATTCTATTCACCAACCTGGGGAAACCAACACAAGTGAACAAAAATGCTGGTTCTTTTATCTCCATATTTTTCCTTACCATGTCCTTTATTAAAGATAGTAAAGCTGTCTTAAAACTTGGAACTTCTCATATCTCCAAAATATATTCCCAGTCACCTTTAATGATGCTCATACATGTCCAACAAAATTCTCTTACCCCAGGAATATCTTATGTAGTTTTTCTGGTAAATAAAAATACTTACTGAGGCAGTTTCTTGCTAAAATTCAAAATTTTCTTGATTTCATTGCTATTTTAGGGGCTTAACAGATACATTTTCAAGACTGTTCTGCCAATGTGTTTTTTTTTTTTCTTTGCCAGACCTGTTTATCATTCTTCCTTCTAGTAACCTTCAAAGCGCCACCAACCACTACTGAATGTCAAGGAGTCAGCTGATTTTGAAATTAATGAAAAACATTCAAATGTGTACAATTTATTTAACATTGGTTAACCGGGAAAGTCCGACTTGGAATGAAGCCAATTTTCAGCAGAAGCCCAGGGTGAAAGGCTCCAGATGCATGTCTTTGTAATGTGGGAGGAAACCAGAGTACCCAGCGGAAACCCACATGAATGCAGGGAGGACATGCAGACTCCACACAGAAGGCACCCCAGCCAAGAATAGAACCAGAGAACCTTTTCTGTGAGGCAACAATGCTACCGCTGCACCACTGTGCCTACGAATAATTTAGAGATAAAATGAAGCTCACACCTTCCAAAAGTTAAACTGTATATTTTACAAAACATATGTATAAATTATAATCACTTAAATGCACTGGACCATGCAAGTACCACTTCGGTATACTTGATAAAGTTCATGTGGAACCTAAAGGTGGAGACTGGCAGATTCATATTGAATTAAGAGAACTTAAATGGCAGTTGTTTTTAAATACAGTGAACCCACCTGGTCTGAATGATATGATATCTATTTATTCATTATTAAAAAGGAAAGCAATACATTTGTAATATTACTACTAGGTAGGGTTAGAGCTTAGAGTATATTTTTATATACTTTCATATATTCATCACCCAGTGTATTTCAGTTATAATGTATTCAACCTCAAAGATTTTGCCAACAAAGTTTCTATTAAATTGAACAAGTGTTTATAATTTACCAATATATTTATAAATATATTTTTAAATTATTATAAAGGTTTTATTTTTGAGTTTGAATATTAAATTACAGCATTGACTGTTTTGTAATTTTTCATTTTACACAAACTGTTTTATTTCAAAATATTTTATGACTAATATGTAATATGTTGTTATACTAATTGTATAAAAAAGTGATGTGGGGACAAATAGATTCTGATTAAGTTCCAGTTTCAGAACAAAAGCACGTAACTGATATTGTGAAATAAACAGTTTAACTTTTGTTAGTTGTGAGCTTCATTTCACTTCTATATAATTTGAAAACATTTAACTGTTTTTCATTAATTTCAAAATCTGCTGACCCCCTGGCGTTCAACAGTGGTTGGCAGTGCTTTGAGGGCTTTTGCATCATCCACTGTCTATGCTTTTTTGATCTGTCTTGCTTCTCCCAATTGCCTCAAATCAATGCTTTATACATCATACTTACAAGCCTTCTGATTCTAGCTTCTTTAGATCTTCCTTCCATTAATAACTTAACCAAATCTGATTTTCCATACATTTTATTCAGTTGTAGAATCAGTCTAACATGAAATTCTATGCAATCAGGTCTGCCTCCTTATCTGTTCCCAAAAATACTTCCACCGCCTTTTCCACCAATTATTTTCTTTTCTTATATTTACAGCCCCTGATGGTTTGAATAAACCAATAGGCTTCCACCCATGAATTTAATTTGCCACTTAAACACTATTCTTTGACTAATTTAATATCACCTTCTATTCTGTTCTAGTTTTGGTTTGCTGCTTTGTGATAGCCTTGAAAGTGTGGTGCTGATAGACTTCCATTCTCAAGTAGTAAAATCATCTCCTTCCATTTCACTTATGATTTCCTCCCCCATCCAATATACCTTAGTGTTTCTTGTCTCAACCTATCCAAAATTAAAAAAAAAAAGACACTATGAATTTTAAAAATGTAGTTTCATAGTTTCATAGTTTAGTACTAGGCTATCTGCCCTGGGGCATTTGTAAGCCTAGCCATAGTGATGTGGCTTTTGACACCCCATGAAATGGTACAAAAATGCACAGAATAGATTTAAAATACTGTGCCTCTGACTAGTAGTGACACAATGGAGGCCCCCTTATATACTAGAATTAGTTTACTGTGCCCCTGTCTAGCAGTGACACAGATGTGACCCCTGGGGTAAACTTACAATCTCCCATCCACTCATCAAGATTTCTCTTGAAGAGAGTCAGTGAGGGGCTCTGCCTAACATGAACTGGGATCTTGTTCCAAAGCATGGGAAGCCTCTGGGTTATGAATCTATCCCTCCAGCATGTCCTATTCATACTTGTGCCGAGGTTTAAGTCTTTAGCTCTCTTGGTCCTGATGGATTTGGATTTTTTGAGGTGGAGCATGTCCATCAGATCCTGATTGGACATGGCCTTGTACGTCAGGCAGAGATCACCTCTGAGCAGGCGGTATGCTACTGAATAGAGCTGGAGTTTCTTTAGTCTGGCAGAATAAGACATATGTTGGATCCCTTGATCCTCTTGGTGAGGTACTTTTGTGGTCTCTCCAGCTGTTGCAAATGCCGGGTGAGGTACATACCAAATGGGGCATTGTACTCAATCATGGGTCTGATGAGGGAGGAGTATAGGGGTACAATGACATCCTTGGATCTGGATGTGAATCCCTTCATGATTAGGTGTGCAAGGTAGAATGTTTTTCTAACCACTTTGGCAACGTGGGTGTCAAATGAGAGGTCGCTGTTGACTTGGGTCCCTAGGTCTCTGATTACTTTTTCCATACTCAGTGGGTTGCTGTCTATATGATAAGTTGTGGGTACTTTGCTTTTCCCAAAGGGAATGACTATACCTTTTTTGGCATTTAGTTTAAGGCCGTGACTCCGGCACCAGTTGTCCGTTTCTGTGAGGCCTTTTTGTAGGATGTATGTGTCTGCTGGTGTATCAACTATGGTGCCTAGTTTGCAGTCATCTGCGAACTTTGTCAGCCACAACCCTCCCATGTTTGCTTTAACATCTAAGAAATAAATGCCGAACAAGAGGGGTCCCAGGACAGATCCCTGTGGGACACCACTTGTGACTGGCTTTGAGTCTAACATTGCTCCAGCGATTTTAACTTTATGAGTTCTGTCCTTTAGCCAGTTTGCAACCCATCTAGTGACATAAGGGTTTACATTTAAGCTGGTGAGCTTATCTATGATGCCTGAATGGGGTATTGTGTCGAAGGCCTTAGAAAGTCCAGGTAGGCTGTATGGACTGCTTTGCCCTCATCAATGGCTCTAGTGACTGTTTCAAAAAAGTCAACCAGGTTCAAAAGGCAGGATCTGCCCTTTACAAAGCCGGACTGGGTGGGGTCAAGTGTCTGTAGGTCCCCTATGTCTCTATTTATAAGTTCCATAATGATTCTTTCCATAGCTTTGTAGACCAGGCTGGTTAAGCTGGGTGGTAGTTCCCAGGGTCTGTAGAGGTACCCCCTTTGTGGAGTGGGACCACTGTTGCTGTACGCCAGTGTTCAGGTACATATCCTGTAGTAAGGCTAAGGTTAAATAGCATTTTTATGTGCGGGTTTAACTCCTCTTGGAGTTCACGTAGCACGCAACCCGGGATACCGTCAGGTCCCATTGATGCTGTGTTTTTAGCTTTGTTGAGGGCGGTTCTCACTTGGACATCTGAGATGACAAGGAGATTACATTCAGCTGGGATAAGTATTTCTTCTTTTGGGGGTGAAGGAGGGGAGAAATTTGCACTGAACCTGTCAGCCAGAATGTTGGCAATATCTGTGGGTTCAGTGTATTTTTTGTTGTTGTGAACTAACTCTGAGCATATCTGAGGGTTTCCGCCCAGGTTTCTAACATAGCTGAAGAAGGCTTTGTGGTTATCTTTAGTGTCCTCAGCAATTTTTCTCTCAAAGTTGGCCTTGGATGTTTTTATGAGAGAACATAGTTTTCTGCTAATGTTGATCAGAGATGTCTTCCCTTTATGGGATTTTGCTCTGTCGTGCAGTAGCTTCCTTCTTTTGTTATACAATTTGTTAATGGCTGAGGTCCACCAGACAGGACACTTGCCTTTGGTGGAGAGGGACTTGGATTTATTTGGGATTGCATGATCCATGCATTCTTGGAGATGTCCATAGAAAGCATTTGTGAAGGATTCGGCATTGTGGGATGTGGTATCCACTGGCCCAGTGGGCTTAAAGGATACCATCTCAGTCTTAAGAAGAGTGAAGTCTGCTTTTGAGAAGTTTTTCACTGTGGTCTTTTGTGCTGGGAGTGGAGGTGGGATATGTATATCCAGGGTGATTAGTTTGTGGTCAGATCTCATTAGTGAGGGGTATACCTCCAGTGTGGAACATTTTGTCCCCATGTTTGTGATGATCAGGTCTAGTATATTATCTCCCCTAGTGGGAGAGGTGACTAGTTGTTCCAGTGCATTTGAATTTATGAATTCCAGGAACCTTTGGGCTAGGGTGTTAGGGCTAGAATAATGTACCCAATCTATGTTTGGGTAGTTGAAGTCTCCCAGTATGATGGTATTTTGTGATACATTCATATCCTCCAATGTCTTCAGGAAGGCTGAGTGGGGTTCCTGAGATTGGGAGGGTGGTCTGTAACATGCTACCAGTTGTATAGCAGTTTTGCCTATGGTTAGTTGCACCTGTATGGTCTCTGATGCTTCATGTGTTGCTACTAACCTGGAGGTGTGGGTGTCCTTGATGAATATGGACACTCCCCCTCCCTTTGTGGTTAGGCCCGGGTGTTGGGGCCGAAAAGCATGATACGAGGTATAGCCTGGTAGTGCTGGGGTGCTCTCAGGAGCCTTGAACCAGGTTTCAGTTACTGCACAGACGTCGATGTTCTCCATACTGAGGAGTGCATTGAGTGCCTGCATCTTGAGATTTAGACTTCTGGCATTGAGCAGCATTACCCTTAGTTTTTTTTTCATTTTTGTTTTCTAAGTAGGAGGGTTTGTCTTTTGAACCTTGCCTAAAAAAGGCACTATGGGGGTGGCAAGAGCCTTGGCCAATATCCGGAAGCCCAGTGGTGACAGGTGCAAGCCATCCCTTGCGATGCAGCCTGGCTTGTCCAACATGTCTTCCCAGGCAGACAGACATTGGATCCCCTTAGAATGACACCAGTACTTGAGCCAATTATTAAAGCTGATCATCTTGTCTTTGTATTGTGGCATCATTCTTGGTGAGGGCAAGATGCTGCTCAGGGTCAGGGTTATACCAGCCTGGGCTACATAATCAGAGAGCTCCTCTATGTCTCTTTTCATGCAGTCCAGGGAGGTACGTCTCAGGTCATTCATGCCAGCATGGACAATGACAGAGTCATATTTGTACTTGCTTTGGAGTGACCTGAGTGCATGTGTTATGTGGCAGATCCTAGCTCCCAATAGGCAGCTCACAGTCACCCTCTCCTTGTTCATCCTGGTAAGCGGGACATCAGTGCATCTGACTATAGAGTCACCTATTACTAGTGTATCAGGCATGGTGTTTGGCCTTAAGGGCTGTGATTGGTTGACACACTGATTTATTGAAGTATGTGTTGCATGTGTTTTGTTTTGAGGTGGTGGATTTTTGGATGTCTGCTTTGGGAGCCTCTCTTGTTTTGGTAAGTTTTTTGTAAGAGCCTCCGAGTATGTCTATGTGTTTTTATGTGTTTGGTTTGCAGTTGTGGTAGGTCTATGTGGGACTGGGTTTGCTGTGTGTGTGGTTACATCTCCTCCTGTCTGGTCATGCCAGCCCTGAGTTGAGAGAGTTCAGCCTCCAGTTTGGCTATATAATTGCATCTCTCACATGTATTTTTGTTTGTTGGGAGGAGGAGAGGGTTGTCTGTGTACGAGACAATTGCAGCATTGTCTCAAGATACCCAGCTTAACCAGCTGAACTGGAGAGGACACCAGTACTCTACCACTCGACATGCTAGAACAGTATAAAGGAGTGCTGTGCCTTTAAGGGAAGTGGATATTCACAGGGGTGGTAGGTGGATGTAGTGCTTACTTAGTACGAGAGTGCTTACTTAGTAGAGAAGTTTTGAGAACAAGTGCAAGGCTTATAATATAGCGAGTAGTCTGATTATACTAAGAGTAGAGCTTCCTTAAGGGAAAATTTGAAGAGCAGACTTAGCGGCGCCAGAAGAAGTTTAACCTTGTTTAACCGGCGCTGCGCTATGTGCACAACCGCGCAAAGTCGTGCAAATGCGGATTTTAAACAGGGAACTACAAAAGAGCTAGAAATGGTCCATGCTGAGGTCACTTCCTACAGGGACAGGTAGGCTGCTCAAGGCTCCCCACTCCCACTGGTAAGCAAAGAAACTTCTTCTATCCAAGTAAGGTAATGGACAACACAGGAACTACACCACAGCCCAGAATACAGCAATGCCTGTAAACTGGTCTAAACTAGTCGAGGAGAGGTGGGAAAACAAGGATTATTTTTTTGTTTTTTTGATAGAAACACACAGAAAATGCAGAAACAGTGATAAATCAGTTACACAGGCTAACACACTTTAGTGGGCAGCCTCAACAGTTAAATTAGACAAACAAACTTTCGATCAAATTCGACTAAAAAGTAACTTTAAGTGCAGATTTTAAAATAATGCAGCAAACAGTTAAATAAACAGTTTAAGCTTGTTAAGGGTAAGCTAGAGAAGCTATTCCAAGCAAAAAAACAGCAACGATACTTAAATCCAGAAAGTAGTCACTTTTCTGAGTTCTCTGTAGCTAGGACCACTCTGCAGGACCACGAGGAGCTTGTCTGAGTAGTATAGCCAGAAAAAAATGCCCAGAGGCGGATTTTAAACAGGGAACTACAAAAGAGCTAGAAATGGTCCAAAACAACCAATTACTACAGCTCTTGTGCTGAGGTCACTTCCTACAGGGACAGGTAGGCTGCTCAAGGCTCCCCACTCCCACTGGTGAGCAAAGAAACTTCCTTCTATCCAAGTAAGGTAATGGACAACACAGGAACTACACCACAGCCCAGAATACAGCAATGCCTGTAAACTGGTCTAAACTAGTCGAGGAGGGGTGGGAAAACAAGGATTTTTTTTTTTGTTTTTTTGGTTTTTTGATAGAAACACACAGAAAATGCAGAAACAGTGATAAATCAGTTACACAGGCTAGCCCACTTTAGTGGGCAGCCTCAACAGTTAAATTAAACAAACAAACAAACAAACTTTCAATCAAATTCGACTAAAAAGTAACTTTAAGTGCAGATTTTAAAATAATGCAGCAAACAGCTAAAAAACAGTTTAAGCTTGTTAAGGGTAAGCTAGAGAAGCTTTTCCAAGCAAAAAAACAGCAAAGATGCTTAAATCCAGAAAGTAGTCACTTTTCTGAGTTCTCTGTAGCTAGGACCACTCTGCAGGACCACGAGGAGCTTGTCTGAGTAGTATATCCAGAAAAAAACGCCCAGAGGTGGATTTTAAACAGGGAACTACAAAAGAGCTAGAAATGGTCCAAAACAACCAATTACTACAGCTCTTGTGCTGAGGTCACTTCCTACAGGGACAGGTAGGCTGCTCAAGGCTCCCCACTCCCACTGGTGAGCAAAGAAACTTCCTTCTATCCAAGTAAGATAATGGACAACACAGGAACTACACCACAGCCCAGAATACAGCAATGCCTGTAAACTGGTCTAAACTAGGCGAGGAGAGGCTTGAAAACAAGGATTATTTTTTTGTTTTTTTGTTTTTTTGATAGAAACACACAGAAAATGCAGAAACAGTGATAAATCAGTTACACAGGCTAGAACACTTTAGTGGGCAGCCTCAACAGTTAAATTAAACAAACAAACAAACAAACTTTCGATCAAATTCCACTAAAAAGTAACTTTAAGTGCAGATTTTAAAATAATGCAGCAAACAGTTAAAAAAACAGTTTAAGCATGTTGAGGGTAAGCTAGAGAAGCTATTCCAAGCAAAAAAACAGCAAAGATACTTAAATCCAGAAAGTAGTTGCTTTTCTGAGTTCTCTTTAGCTAGGACCACTCTGCAGGACCACAAGGAGCTTATCTTTAGCACTTTTATCTCACAATTTCATAGCACTTCATCAGGATACATACTAAGTACAGTATTTAAAAGATAAAACACTTATCAAATGGCATAAACCAATCTACAATCTTAACAAAACAGTTAAATATAATATGTAGAAAAAAGTACAATAAATCAAAAAAGTGTTTTCAAATTATAAAAAAAAATTATATAAAATGTATTTAAACCTCTTTCCCTAATAGAACACTTAATATTTATAGTATCATTAATACCGTGTAATCCATCTATAGCTAGATAAATTTATCTAGTTTTATTGATTTCAAGTTTATTTTTGTAATCCCCCCTATAATCACATGGTTCATAATCAACTACTGCAAAATAAAACCTCATCCTTAGATTGGTTTCACAGATAGAGGTGTATTTCAACATAAGCATTATTAAAATCTTGGACTTTAATAGCGCATTAATGCTTTATTATCTTGGTGAATACCTTCCAAGTTGTCATTATCCACACAGAATTGTTGGCATCCTTCACAAATGGCAACATGTACCCCAAAATTTCATTACTGGATGAAATGTAAATGTCTTTGAGGTATATAAAATTAATGGAACTACAAGCACTGTAATGCTTAGAGTCTTTGGTCCATATTGCATTTAAGCAACTTTAATTTCATCAGTTTTTCCTGTATATTTTTTGTTCACTTCCAAATTTCTGTTGGATATCCTTGACATTTCTCATGATCCAGGTTGCTAAATACTTATTTTGTTATGTCCCCAAGGCTAAAGGAAAGCTTTAATCAGGTTCAAAGAAAGGACATAATTGGTGCTGCATATTTTCATCTTATCTACATTAATTTTATGTCCTGATATACTTGTGAACTGATGGGAATTTTAAATATTCTAAAGATATCATTATCCTGTTCTGTTATATACATGATTATATAATTGGTGAATAAAGCTAAATTTTCTTCTACATCTTCCTAGTTCCACCACGTTTTGGCCTTATTTTTAATCTAACGACTCTAGATAAAGTGAAAATAAGTGGCAAAAGGTGACAGCCCTGTCTGGTACCCCTGCATATCTGAAAATCCTTGCATGGTATAACACTTTTTTTTTACTGCTATAGCACCATCATATATTTCTTACAACAAATAATTAACAAATTGTGCTGGAAATATCAATCTGCTCCTTAGAACCTACAAAAAGTTCCAATGACCCATGTAAAATGTGTATTTTTCATCTATTGTTAACCAGTAATACTAATGATTTGCCATCTTTTTCTGCTTCTAGATTATAGATGCTTTAAGTAAGCTGTCAGATATATGCCTGCTTTTAATAAAAGCACATTGGTATACTTTCGGGAGGATAACACTTAATCTAGCAGCTATAAAACAGATGAAAACTTTATAATCATGATTTAAAATTGAAATCGGTCTATATGACTCTAGATTGTAAGGATCCTTCCTCTCATTCCAATGAGGAGAACAGAAGAGGTGTTGCTGTCTTTTTCCACTATTTCAGGATTTTTTGGGGGTCACTATGTCATTAAATAATAGGGATTAGGGTTGATTTAAACTTCTACCACAGCTTTGTTGGAAAGCCATCCCAGCCTTGTGTTTTTCCTAGCATTTGTGCTTGGAATTGATCTTCTGCTTCCAACAAATCAATAGTTTTTATTAATTCCCTGGCCATTTCTTCTTCAGTCTTAAGCAAGTCTAGTCCATCCATGACATTGTTTCACTTCCTCCCAGCTTCTCAGTTCCATAAACTGATCATATAATTCTTCATAATGTTCTTTAAACACATTTCCTGTCTCTTCTGGATCCTTACTAATCTTACCGGTCTGGCTGTGCTGGATTTCAAAAATACTTCTCTCAATTTTATATAAACTCAGCCTACATGCTCTTTGAGATTTTGGAGTATTTCCAAAATAATGTGTTCTAGTTTCTATATTAGTGCCACCTCCTGAATATTTTGCCAAGTGTCTTTAAGTTTTTTTAGTTCTCTAAAACCATCTTCCAAAAGATAAGACTGGCATTGTTGCAGCCTTTAATTTTGACTTGCGTATGTCTTTTTACATCTCTTCTGTCATTCCATTAGTTTTGTTCCATCTCCTGAACTACTTCTTTTACTTTTTCTTTCCCACAGTCCAGCCATTTTATTATGCTGTCATTACTCCCCCCACAACCCCACCTATACATTCATGAATTTTCCCTTCCAGTTGTTTTACTTTTAAAGAAGTCCTTGATCAACTAGTTTGCAACCTCTATAGCCTTTCCCATACCCTTCCTTATATTTTGTCCAGATTTACTGCCACTGGGGCATGGTCAGGTAGCAATATAGGGTGTATTCATATCTTTTTAGAAGGTACTTATGCTCTTTTGTAAGGTAAAAACTATCTAGATCAGATGGGGTCTCATGTTGTTTGGCTCTATATGTGTATATTCAAAGGCCAACTCAAGTCCATCCTGCATCCATTCACCCATATAATCTTATAAGACTCTGAAGAGTTTTCCCTTTTTCTAAATATCTCTTTTTTTGTCTCATGCCTTTATCAACATCCTCCTTAGTGGTAACCAAATTCCAGTCTCCTCCTAATATACCCACCCCTTTTATGAATTATTTTGCCATTATTTTTTTTAGATGCTTTATTCTTTGCTGGGACACAGTAGTTTTCCTCTGTAATCCAGTGTTCTTCCCAGTATGCCTAACTATTGTATATCTACCTTGGGGTCATATACTTTCTCTTCTTCAGTGTCTATTAATGACACTCCTCTTATCAAAGTCAATAACCCCTTCCATTCCTCCAATGTATTAGCAAACAAACCTGCTTTAAAACCTCATTTAACTGTTTCTTTATGTTCTCACATGTTAGGAGAGTTTCCTGCAACATAATTATATCCATTCTCTCCCCTTTAATATATTTCAGCACACTGTGGAGCTTTGTTCTTTCTAAGAAGTCATTTACATTCCAGATCATTCGTTTTAATGTCATAATGGTAAATATCTAACCATGAAATCCCTTTCTGTATTTTTCCTTCATCTTCCAGTGGGGCATATCACTATTCCTTGTCTGTCCACCATGCACTCTGCATTGCCCTCTTACTTTTCTTGATTTATTAACATTTTTGTGTAAAGCAAACAGGACCAAAATTTAACAGATCAAACTAAAACAACAAACAGTATGCAATATATTAATGTTCCTTTTAGTACAAATGTAAGTTTTCACTTCTAAGTGATGCTTATTTCGCATGACGGTCTTCATTACCTCCCACACACCCTGAACTATTTTCTTCCATAGCACTTGTTTCCCTTAAGTAATTGTATTTATCTACCCAGTCTCATCTTTTCAATTTAATTTCTTACTATAATACTTGTATTACATAGCATTTTTTTTACTTTTAATATCCTCAGACTGAACTAGTTTCATACCAATATGCTCTTATGTGGTGTAGTTTATTCTCACAAGCTTACCTCATTGACCTTTTATCCTATCAAGTTTTGAACAGAATGTTTACACCAAGACAAGCACCGTAAATGGATGCTCACCTCCTTATGATGCTTAAATGCTGTGCAGTAAAGCAAACATTCAAAAATAAACCAAGTTTGCTCTCACCAAGCTTCTGCTGTTGTTGCATTCCTGACTTTTGTTAGAAATAATTTCAGTAATCTACATCTGACTGATGCCTCCAGGGGCATCTGCAGTTAACTCCTACTGACGCCTCTAGGCATCAAATATTGCTTGTTCATATTTGCATCAATAATTACAAAAGATGTACAAGGTTGTAAAAGATTTAATCTTAACGTTTACACAATTAAAAACTCAATTACATTAATATTGGACCTCTAGTGAAGGTAAATATATATTAACTGTTGTTTTTATGATATTAATTTATATAGATATAATTTCTATATTTTTTTAAATATCTCAACAACCAAGTAACACAGACAGAACTCCTCATATGAAGGTCTCAGCTAGATGAATAAAATGCTGCTGACAGTATGTGTGTAACTTGAGTGGTTGCTGAGATACTATAAGTTGTTTACAAACTACTGCAAATGTAATAGTTACTGTGTTTACTGTGACTTATAAAACATGGTTTAAGACCTTGAACCTAAAGAATGCTGCCACTATAAAAATAGTTTGTGCTGAAGAGTTTGCCATTTATACTTCTTTCATAACCACTATGGTTCCAGAGATATGAACGTTTATTTGAAATGTGAGGACATCATTTGATTCTCTCAAAAGGCTTAGGCTCCGCCCATTGGAAGTTACAGTGCAAACTTCCTGAACTGCATTCGAGTGAATGAGTTAATACTTCTACCTATACGGTAGGAAAATATAGGACACCTATATGACCTATCATGGAATTCTTTAAATCTAAATAGGAAGTCTCAATAATATTTTATAATCTTTTCAACCTTAGTTAACAAATCATAAGTAATAACATACATTTTTTGCTAACTATTATTGGACTTCCTGGTATACATTCTCCTGTTGTTCTTATATCTGTATGTATCTAATGTAGTCTGTTGTTTAACTTTTAAACCAAGTTTGCCTCTCACTGATCTTCTGCTGTTGTTGCATTCATGACTTTTGTTAGAAATATTTTCAGTAATTTGATTCTGTTAGTGTGTCTTCAAGGCTTAAAGGAAAGATGTTTGTGACCTATGTCTTAGCATTACAACCTGAAGAATAGGATATAAATCTATCCCATTCCTCTGTTCATAACATTAAAATTAAATATTGTTCTAAGGATTGGAGGCATGACCAACCGTAATGCTTATCTCTGACTACAACTGAAATGCTATAGATGCAGCATTATCTTGATAAGTGAAACAGACTTAGTATATTTTCATTTTATACTACTGTGGCATGGTCATGTTTCTCAAGAATAATTGTCCACAACACATACATGGGTTAAAAAGAGAGAAAAAAATCTCATGTCTATCATGTTCCACTTATTCATTTTACTGTTCTTTTGCAAATCCTTTACTGCTAACTGGTCTTCACCCCTTTCTGAGATCTTCTGCAAACTTTGTCTAATTTTCTGTTTCCTTCAGTTTCATGATATTTATCCATCATCATCCTTCAAAGGTGAAGAAAAGGTTTAGATGGACACCACTCTCATTTTCCCTGCAGGCATGGTTTCTTCATTTAACTCTCTAGAGTTATTATCAGACAAAGAAGATGAAAGTCAAAATTTGTTGTACTAAGTCTGTGTAATCAGTTGTTAACTATAGATACTCACACCGTACTCTAAAAGGAGGGAGGAAATCAACAAGAAAAGGAGAGTTTTACTGCTGGAACTCAATTCATCCTCTAGTCTTGGTGAGTATCTTCGCATAACGGATGCTGTTTTTACAAAATTCACCAAGATGACACTGATATATTTATATAGCATATTTCTTGGAAAAAGGTAATTTAAAAAATATAAAAGACAGCTGGGACACATGACCCAGGATGAAAAAGTGCCCAGTCCAGGCAGGTGACAGGACTTGCAAAAAAGTCAGTGTAGAATCCTCAAGACATACCAATACTATCTGTTACAGAGAAATACAGATAGAGCGAGAGATGATAGCTATGAGATGTGTTTTTTTTTCTCTTTTTAACCCATTTATGTGTTGCGGACAAATTCCACGGTGGTGCAGCGGTAGCGTAGTTGCCTCACAGCAAAAGGCTCTCCCGTTCGATTCTCGGCTTGGGTTGGGAGTGCTTTCTGTGTGGAGTCTGCATGTCCTCCCCGCGGTCAAGTGAGCATTCAAAAGACATGCATTGAATGGGCATGCCTTTGTTGAAGGTTGGATATCGGGCTGGCAACTCGACACCATAAAAACCAACTGCCAATCATTAGCGGACCGGAGTTCCGCTGTGGTGACCCCTAACTGGGAAAAGCCAAAAGACAAACATGTGTTGTGGACAATTATTCTTGAGAAACATGACCATGCCACAGTAGTACAAAATGAAAATATACTAAGTCTGTTTCACTTATCAAGATAATGCTGCATCTATATAAATCTCACTGGTTATGCCCCTGTGCTAACCCAGACTAACTGCCACACTTGTATCCTGACACTTATCTACATATCAGCATGAGCTAGTTAATACTTTACTAACAATATTGTGCATGTGACTATACTCATCAATAATGAACTATTTTATAATTAATCTTATGCTAACAAATAATGTGTGTGTGACTTTACTGTTTAATAGTGTGCTTTTTGCTTACATAGTTTTTACATTTTACTGTATAACTTTACTGTTTACATATTTTTACACATCTTTGTATCTACATCCTTAGCTGTCTTATAATAGGAATCATTTTACTCATATGACAAAAGGCAAGGGACTGTTATAATAGATGAAACTTTGCAATGTACCTATGTTTTTGTAAATACTACTATGAAGTTTGGAGCTTTTCTCCTCGGGCCTCCACTGAAAATGGACATATATCCAGTTGACCAGTCCGGTCAACAAATGTAAAATAAATAAATAAAATAAAACTATAAAGCTATAGGTGCAAATAAACAAATAGCTATACCACCTCCAGCAGCACTGACACTCAGTAAAAAGTGAAGAAAAGGCAACACTGTCCTTCTCAATGTTTTCTAAGTCTAGTCTACATGACAAGATGTTGAATCGTTCATATTTGTCATTCTGAGCATTGGTAAGCTATCCATCGAAAGGCAGTAGGACTCATACATCAAACAAATTCATCTTTGTCAATCTGTAGACAAGGCAGACTTGAAACAGAAGTACTGTTTCAGCCTCCTTTAAAAGTATTTTAAAATTAAGCAAATCATAGAGCCCAGGAGAATGGCAAGTATTAAAAACATCTGCAAACTCCTTATCTGTAACAGAAATTCTAGGACCATTCCTCTTAAATCCAAGACAAAATTATATCAGCTTTTGTTAGCTATCATTCTTGGAGAATTATCTTATAAAGGAAGTCCATATAAACTTTATAAGATTTTAGTAAATAATAAAAATGATTTAGATAAAACTTATTGGAATGTTGTAGATTCTTTAAATCTCAATGAACCTTTAGAAGAAAAAATAAATATGTAATATTGAAGTCTACTAGTCAAATCTCTATAAGCATATACTGGAAAATCTTCAAGTGGAAAGATACAGTATTTCTAACACCCCTTAAGTTATCAAAATTTAAAGGAGTCACAATTTCTAGTTGTTGGAGATTTAATAAAGTACTAAGAGTTGACTGGATTCATATTTTCTTTGTGATATATTGATTTTTTGAATGATATGTAAAGAATTCTTTAAAGCTTTATAGACTGACAATTGTGTACTTACAAGATCTTTTGATAAATGCACCTGTACAAAATCTTTTGGAGTTTATTTCTGGTTGCAAGAAAAGCTATAACGAAAAAAAATGGAGTTGAAATATTGAACTTTCGTTCGATGATTTTCTTAATTTGGCTACTGTTTTATATAAAAATTAAAAAAGATGTACTAAAACTGAGAAATGTGTTAAATCATTTGAAATTAAATTATTGGAGCAAATTAGAGTCTTTATTATCCAAATGTAAAGATGATCTGCAATGAAGTCATAATGAAAAATCAATATGATTGTACTATGTTGCTCTGATTAATCCTGAAAGTTATGCTTAATGTTTTTTTCCTTTTTTGTAAGTAATGTAAATATGTTAAAAAATAAACAATATGTTAAATCCAAGACAATCCACACACTGAATATCTATATGATCCAATACAATATAATGACATTCAGGCACAGGCACATAGGCTTTTTCTGCCCATCTAAACCTTGAAACAGGCCAATCAAAAAACTCACCCAGGGCAGCTTTGAAAGATAATCAATTTTCATTTGGAGAGAGGGCCAATAAACAGCAACCTTTTCATGACAGCCAATAAATGGTTCCATTGTTTTTTTTACAGAATATTCTTAATAATCTAGAGTTTCCTAACATTTTTGACTTTATATAATCCTAAACACTCCAAAGGCTCTCTAGTTGCCTTATGCATTATAATTAGATCTCGTCTGTCTATAATTTACAAAGAACATTGCAGCAGACTCAGCCTCTCCTTGTCTGACATCTTTAAATACAGACTAGTTTAATAAACCTGCTTTGTATCCCTTATAACTTTCCAAGCTGTGTTTTCATAAATGGGTACTACAAGCCATTTCATACTGAGCACTGCCCCAATAAAAGTAATATATATTCTTTTGTTCTTGATTTAATAAACTTCCTAATTCATCCCATTATTTTATCACATTCCTTTATCAGTGCTTCTGCATGCTACATTGAAACTCAGACTACTACTTCTAATAAACAAAAATGTTTAAATGAAATGACATTTTCAATCACTGTATCATACATGTTATAATTGGAATCTACATTGTGGATACCAAATTATTTGACTCTGCCCTATCACAAAACTCTTGGAATGATGTTTGTAGTCTACGGTGATCTTCTGCATCTGTCATGCATTTGTTATGTTTTAAATCATGGGCATAAAACAATAAAAATGTCAGCTGGAATCTTGTTAGATACATAAACTCAATAGATATAATCCAAGAACAGACTCCTGTGAAACTCTGTGCACAATTTCTCAGTATTATGGGTCTAAAGTTATACGCCATCCCTTTTACTTAACCATTCTTCATTTTATCTGACAAAAGATAATGATACCCTATTTATGTGGCTTACTAACAAATAGCTCACAATGTATTATTAAGGTCCAAAGTATAATTGACATACATCAGCCTTCATATTTTTTTCTACAACCATGATTATGTTATTATAAAAGAGCACTTTAGTGTTAAAATTAATCTGTCCTCAACATATGCATACTGATGAGTATCCCTAATGATCTGGTCTTTTATGTATGGAAAGAGAAAGAACCTAAATGCTCTTTTCCACAATATGGCCCTTGTAGATACTCAGTGATATTACCCAAAGAAATAATTACTATCTCACCCAGAACTACTCTCGCTACTAAGGATAATTGGGTGAGGGTGATTTTAATTAATGGGGAAAACTGGCTAACTTTGAAATTGCTTGCAAGAAGAGTTAGTCTAGTAAGAATCAATTAAAGTGTTATATATTCCAATTCTCATTAACTCATCAAGTTTAACATTTACTGCTAGTGACACCTTCACTTTTCAAGTACTGTAGAGCAAACATGTAGGTCTACTGCAATTTAAATTGGTTATAATAGCCATCTTACAGACCTCCGCATTTGTTTGATTGCAAAACAAGTGATAAATATGAACTTTATAGGAGCAACAAGGACATTACTAAGTGATTTTCATTCTTAGGTTCATAGGTTCATAGGTAGGTACTAGGCTATTGGCACTAGGGCATATATAAGCCTAGCCAAAAGGTACCCTGGCTTTCGTCACCCAAAAAATTATTTTCCTGTGCCACTGTCGAGCAGAGCCACAGAAGTGATCCCCGGGGTGAATTTCCTATCTCCCATCCAATCATCAAGATTTTTCTTGAAGAGTGCTAATGAGGAGCTTTGTTTGATATAGATAGGTAGTTTGTTCCAGAGTACAGGAAGTCTCTGGGACAGAAATCTATTCCTCCAGCATGGTCTGTTTATTGTGGTGACAAGGTTTAGGTCCCTAGAGTGTGTAGCTCGTAGGTTATCTGTACTTTATCTGTGATCCCATTGTTGTCAGATGCCCTTGTATGATCTACTTTGCCAAGAAAATAAATGACCTCTTCTTTAGATAGTGCTTACACATCTTGTTCACTTATCACTGCTTTTATTACTATACAGATTATCAAAATGATCAGAAAATAATTCTTATCAGCATCCCTAATAACCTGATTTTTTGGTTGAATAGTAATTTGTGGCTATATGTTTACAAAAGCTATAGACTGCATAAAGCTATGTTTTATAATATTAAGGGCAATGTTATTAAAACCTTCCATTTAAAAGAATGAGCAAACTGTTATAAAAAAAGAGAAATAAAACTGCCGTGCTTCAAGATCTCTAGATTTCAGTAACCACTGCTAAGATATGAAGTGATCTCACCAATGAACAGTTTCAGCTAATCTTTCAAAATCTTTAGTAGTGAAGCACAGTTTGACACTTTTCCCAGAAGCTAGTAAATAATTTGATCCTGTGCTGAATCCTATTACACACACATAATAAACTGAATAATGATTTAGAATATACAGAAAAATGTCAGACTGGTGGTGGTGAGGGATAAAGCCTTGACTATGACCCAGCTGCCCTGAGTCCAATTAGTAGCTCAGACTTGTGATGGTGATGGAAGAGAGGAGAGGCATGCCTATTCCAGGTGTGTGGGGAGGGAGAGATAATGAGTATTGGAAGTGTAACGCCCTTCATAGCTTGAAACACTTGAGATTATGGATAGAGGACAGGCTAGATGCATTGGGTTGTCCTGGAGGCATCAATACCCTTGGAATTGGAGATGTGTCATATCAGTAGCTTCAGTGACAACACCGCATTGGATAGAGAAGGACTACCAAGCAAGCATGCAAGCAACAATAGAATCTGCACCATGAAGCATCTATGGAGGCTCTTCTTTCCTCCCTCATGAAACTCACTTCACCAGTTAAATGGGCACAAGTAACATGAGCTGGTGGGCTATTCAGTGAATGCTGCATACAGGGGAGGACTCACTGGGGACAACTCGCAGAATAGGAGTACCAATGCAGTAACTAAGAACAGAACTGGAAAAAAATATCCCCCTAAACAAATTAAATGCAGAGGCTAGGAATTATGCAGATTTGTGTAAAGAAGCATAGCTGTTGGCTAAATAGAGTGTGTGGGGGGTTCAAAACCCAGCACTGCATACAAACTAGTCTGGTATGAAGCACATTCTAATGAGTGCACAATGACATGGAAAGGAGAGACCCCTTGTAAATGAGCCACACAGATTATGAAAATGTAGTATGCCAAAGATGTGGACTTATTCTAAAACATATAAACTTACTGTGCTGCACACAGCACTTTGAACACAATAATTCATGCTGTATAACTTGTGCTGTGATTGCAGTAATTTCAGCAGTAGCACAGCAGTTTGTTTTGGTGGACAGCCATCAGGGACAGTTTCTGCACAGTTGCTTGTCATACTTCACTGTGCTACCAGTGTCTGGCCTAACACCAGCTCATAGACTGACAGATTGTGGATTGTGTCTGAGTGGACAGGAGCACTGTAAGGTATGCAGGCAAACTGTGTTGCCCACAAACAGAACTGAGATGAATGTATGGTATGCTTTTTCCTGTGGATTTAAGATATGCATAGCTTAAATTTCACAATTACAGGGATCTTCCAGTGATCTGAGGGGGAAGGGCATGTTAAGGATATCACACTTCTCTGCCTCATGAATCCTTAACCAATTTTTTTGATGAAACATGTGGAGTAACATATCTGGTTCATCAGAACAGAGAAGCACAGAACCAAAACTATACAGACCTTTTACAACATGCATGCTGATATCATCTAGAAAACCTGTAATATATCAGCAGGAAAGGTTTCCACTATCTGAACTGACTGGTGGTCTGTAATGCCCGGGATATTGTTTATACAGAGTCTGCACATTCTGGGCAGTTCATATGATTCATACATTTGTCACATATCTGACCTATCATGTAAGGAGACTTCATACTTCATAATATGTTGCTTGTTACACACAGGCATATGCTAGGCAGACAGATCTCTACACTCAGCTGCCATGCAAGTAGGGCGCAGGTCTTACATATTAATAAAGCTTTGTTGTGCACTGCATGTGATGCCCAATATTCTTTAGATACCTGCTTGATGACCCTGCCACTGTCTTTAATCCCCAGACCTTGCAAGAAATGGCCTACAACACAACCCATACAGAAATGTAAAATAAAGTAGAGCATTATTGAACTACTGAAGAGATACTTCCAATATTTGGATACTTTAGAAGGGAAAGAATAAAGGACCACCTCTTACAGTAGTGGGAGTATGCATATGTGTGTCAGTCCACATTACAACTGCCAACTGTGATTGTGTTTGCATGCAATCATTTTTTCCCATTTTGCTGTCATTGTACATATCCACACTTGTGGAAAGGAAGAGATGAGACAATGATTACCTCAGCCTGCACATTGGCAGTAGTGAACATTAGTGCTGTGTCTCAGAAAGAGGGCATCTGGAAGGAGTTTCTGATGTCATCTGTGGATGTTTTTCAGGAGAGACTGAAGACATCTCTACTAAAAGTGGACTGGGGAAGTTAACCATGGTCTCCCAGCATCAGTTGCAGAGGCTGGTGGTTGCCAAGGTCCATTGCTAACCAGATGCCTGCCTTGGCAACAGAGAGCTCTTTGTGGTGTGAAAGGAGGAGGTGTATGATCAACAGGCCAGGACAGTTGTCCATTTTATTTATTTTACATTTGTTGACCGGGATAGTCTGACTGGATATATGCTCATTTTCAGCGGATGCCCAGGAAGAAAAGCTCCATACAGATGAGCACAAGACAGACAAGAACAAGATAGTATTATCAATCTCGAGACAAATCAAGATGAAAATGTTTCAATTTTATATATATATATATATATATATATATATATATATATATATATATATATATATAAAATTCACTTCCAAGTTCCAGTTCAAGCACTAAACAATTCCTATTCTTTTATATATCAGTTACTGGATCTTTGCAATTTTACATACATGGAGAGGAAGCTAGTGCCTTCTGTATGTATATTTCCATAGTCTCTCCACCACATGTTGTATGTATACCACCCCTGTATTTCTACATAATCTGTCCTCCACACATTGTGTGTATATGCTGCCTGTATGTCTTCTTAAACTGTCCTCTGCACATTGTGTGTATACCATCCCTGTCTGTCTGTACCCTATCCATACTCTGTATGTATGTTTCCGTACTCTGTCCTCCACACATTGTGTGTATACCACCCATGTGTCTCCATAATCTGTCCACTGCACATTATGTGCAAACCAGCCTTGTCTATCTGTGCCCCATTAGCAGTTATCCATAATCTGTATGAATGTTTCCGTACTCTGTCCTCCACACATTGTGTGTACACCACCCCTGTATACCTCTGTACTCTGTCCTCCGCATATCATGTGTATACCACCCCTGTCTGTCTGTGCTCTATATTTATCTATCTTCCTTCGTTACCTGTTGTTCTTCCTCTTTCTCATCTCAAACTACTTTCTTCACTTACTTTTTTTGTTTACAAAAGGGGCATTTTCCACCAAACAAAATAAAAATACCCCCCTTACACACACACACACACACACACACACACACACACACACACACACACACACACACACACACACACACACACACACACACACACGCACACACGCACACACACGCACGCACACACATGCACACACACACACACACACACACACACACACACACACACACACACACACACACACACACACACACACACACACACATTGGCATTTCATACCTTCTATGTTTCTCCTTTGCTTATTGTTCTGCCAGTTCCTACTTTCTCTCCTATTCCTCTTTAGTTCTTCAGTTTTAAACTGCAAGGTTTGTACTAGCAGAGTTTTTTTTCAGTACCTTCAGTTTTCTGGCAACTGTTAAGTTCTCCCATTCCCTTAGTGGTGGGACAATGAGTGGGATAATGAAACAACTGGATGTTCTCATTAACTATAACCTTATTGGAAGAGGATTTTGTTGCTAATGCATAATACTTTTATTAGTTTCTCTGCTGACAATTTATGTTATAACTTCCATTCATTTTTTGTGTGCATCTCTTAGTACCAGAGTTACAAGCAAGCTTTTTCCCATCCACTATTATGTGCCTTTGGGAGGAGGGCATTCTGTGTACATCAAGACATGGAGCTGTGCAGCTTTAATGGCGCCTTTGCCAAAAATAATCAAAATGAACAGGGGGTCATTCCAGCAGCTTTAGTAAATTAGAAGCTGCAGAACTACACATATTACCAAAATGTATGACTTACCCACTGAAAAATATAGAATCTGAACATGCATGTACAGTTTAGTTAACAGACTCGTGCATCATCAAGTAATACAGACAGTCAGCTGAGTACATAATTCACAAGAGAAACAAATTGCATTGGAGAGGTTATTTAAATTACATTTTAATCAAAATCACAAGTGATCAAAGCTTTTTTGCTATTTTTTTCTTGCTGTGTATTTAGATTATGTTAAACAAAGGATGTAGCTCATCAACTTTTTAGAATGGATTTTAAGGCCTCTAATTACCCATGAAATAATCCAATAGTTTCACACTTTAAATTAGTATTTATTAAGTGATTGCATTTTAATTTACTAACTACGCAGCTCTGTATTTACTGCCCTTTGCATAGTTTATTTATATTGTCCTTACAGAGCTTCTGGAAAAGTATGTATAGAAATATGTGTTATCACCAGTCAAGGTGGATGTCTTAATAAACGGTATAGATGTCAATAAACCAAATATTTTGCAGTAGTACAACACACTGTTTACCTGTTTAATATGTTCATGAAAGTGATTAACAGTCTTATAAGTTAACAGTGGACTATGGCAGCAAGAACAGTGCTGCCTCTTTAAGGGATCCCCACTGGAAACATTGTTTATACCCTTCCAGCTACAAACTGCAAGACAAATCTTGTTTTAAAAAAGATAAATCCAATTTAATTGTGAAGAATTTGCACAGGACTGCAGTTTTCAAAAAGTCCTTCTGAATTATTCATAATACAGAGTTATTGCAGCTCTGAAGATTTTATTAGCTTGCAATTACAGTGTAACAAAATACCTCATACTTCTAAAATGTGTCCTGTAACATGTTGGGTATAATGGGATATTGTCACGTATGTGCGAAAGATATTGACTTTTTTATCAAATGCCACGTTTAAATTATTTTTTTTTTCTAAATAGCACACACTTGATCCTAAAATTGCTTGCTTCAAACCGCAATAAATAATTGATAGATGTTTTTTTCTATAATCACAATTTTTGGGGGGATAGTTACATTTCTGCACTGTTATTTCTTGAGGGAAGAACCTCAGTCAAGTGATGTGTCTGTTAAACACATTTTTGTTCTTGTACTATTAGTGTAAGAGATGACCCAGGTCATAAGATACATTAATGGGTCCCCTTCAAAACTTCTAAAACCCATAACATCTAATTTCATAACACTGAGACCAGAACATCTAAAACCCAAAACATCTAACACACGTAACACTGAATTTCATAACATAACATCTAGCAGTACAAATCACATGGAAATAACATCCCCTCCACATATAACGACATATAATGACACCAGACTACCAAACACACTTTTTACTACGTTTCTGCAAGGGGGCTTGATAGAGTGGGGTTAGGAAATTAACTTTTTCCCACTGTAGTGCAATCTTGGAGTTGGTATATTTAATTTACGGGGGTGTGGGGGTGCAGGGGTGCTTGCCCCCTGCAGAAACATAGCAAAAACTGCGTTTAGTAGTTTAGTGTCATTATATGTGCAGGGGATGTTATTTTCTTGTGATTTGAAGTGTTAGATGTTATGAAATTCGATGTTATGGGTTTAGATGTTTTGGGTTTTAGATGTTCTGGTCTCAGTGTTATGAAATTAGATGTTATGGGTTTTAGATGTTTCAAAGTAGACCCACATTAAAACAGTAATGCTGAGATTAGACACCTGGAGGAGCCAGGGAGACATGATATGCAATCATAAAGTACTGCTGAGATCAGATACCTTTGGGAGCCAGGGACCAGCAGTTACTTGTATTTTTCCTCTTTATGTTCTCTGATATGCCTGGTCTGACTGCATATCACACATTTGGGTTGTTTGACTCTTACCGGACTAAATTTGTAAATATTTGTTTTAAGTCAAAGTGGCTGGGATTTTGCCAGTATCTTCAATTTCCATTTGTAGGAATGAGACATTGAACAAGTCACTTAAGGAGTCAGAGCTCCTGAAAAAGGAGTCTAGAGAGGTTTAACCGATCAAGCAAACATAATAAAAATATAAATCGTAGAAATTATATTTTTGCAATCAGCACAGATTGCAGTCATTGATAAGAAAGACTTCAGTGGTGCATCCTATTTTGCTCACATTGTTCTGTTCTGCATAATCAGTTTGTTTCCCTCAGCACTCAGTTTTATACAGTTGACCAACTCTAACTCTAGTTTATTTGAAAAGTATGAACGTGAAAGTGAAAATGAAATTTTGCAATTTTCTCTTTAGTACATTAAGCTGCAAATGTTTCTGGCAATGCTAAGAAGGTAGTTTTCATGTTTTATTAATTTATTTTATTTTGCATTTGTTACCAGGATACTCCAAATGGGCATGAGAACCCCTTTTTAGCACAGCCAGTGGAAGAAACGTTACCTATAGTACAATAAAAATCAAGTGCGTGCATAACAAATGGATTGCAAACAAAAAACAAAGACATAGGTATTAGGTTCATAGGTTCATAGGTAGGTACTAGGCTATCTGCCCAAAGGCATTTATAAGTCTAGCCGGAATGTACTGGCTTTCGCCGCCCCCTTAGATTAGTTCCCTGTGCCTCTGTCCAGCAGAGCCAGAATGTATTGGCTTTTGCCACCCCCTTAAATTAGTTCCCTGTGCCTCTGTCCAGCAGAGCCATTGAAGTGAGCCCTGGGGTAAACTTTCTGTTTCCCATCCATTCGTCAAGGTTTCTCTTGAAGAGTGTTAGCAAGGAGCTCTGCCTAATGTAGATTGGAATCTTGTTCCAGAGCATGGGAAGTCTCTGGGACAGGAATCTCTCCCTCTAGCACGTCCTATTTATTGTTGTGGTGAGGTTTAGTTCCCTAGAATGTGTGGCTCGAGGGGATATGGTTTTCTTTAGGTGGTGCATGTCCATCAATTCTGGGTTGGACATGGCCTTGTATGTCAGGCAGAGATCAGCTCTGAGTAGGCAGTATGCAACCGAGTACAACTAGAGTTTCTTCAGCTGAGCTGCATAGGGCATCCGTTTTAGGCCAGTGATCATCTTGGTGAGGTACTTCTGTGGTCTTTCCAGCTGTTGCAGGTGTCTTGTAAGGTACATCCCAAATGATGCATTGTACTCTATGATGGGTATGATGAGTGATGCGTAGAGGGGCAGAATGACCTCTTTTGATCTGTATGCAAACCCTTTTGTGATTAGGTGGACCACACAGAAGGATTTTCTAACCACTTTGACAATGTGATTATCAAAGGTGAGATTACTATTTACATGGGTCTCCAGATCCCTTATTACATCTTCCATATTTAGGGGGCTACAACCTATGTGGTAGTTTGTGGGTACTTTGTTTTTTCCATAGGGGATGACTATGCACTTTTTGGCATTTAGCTTGAGGCCATGGTTTTGGCACCAGGTATCTGTCTCAGTGAGACCCTTTTGGAGGATGTCTGTGTCAGCTGGAGAGTCAATTATAGCCCCTAGTTTGCAGTCGTCTGTGACCTTGGTCAGTCATAGTCCTCCTGCTCTTGCCTGTACCTCTGAGAAGTATATGCCGAACAGGAGGGGTCCTGCAACTCTTACCATGTGGGTTCTGTCTGTGAGCCAGTTGGCAACCCATCTCGTGACATAGGGGTTTATGTTCAGGCTGGTGAGCTTGTCTATAATACCAGAATGGGGAATGGTGTTGAAGGCCTTTGCGAGGTCTAGGTAGGCTGTGTGGACCACCTTTCCCTCATCTATAGCCTTGGTAACAGTCTCAAAGAAGTCCAACAGATTTAGGAGGCATGATCTGCCCTTAACAAAGCCAAATTGGGTAGGGTCCAGTGTTTGGAGGTTCCCAATGTCTCTGTTAATGGGATCCATGATGATGTGCTCCATTGCCTTGCAGACCAAGCTATTCGGGCTTATTGGGCGATAGTTCCTGGGGTCTGTTGTGGCTCCACCTTTGTGGAGCAGAATAACTATTGCTGTGCACCACTCTATGGGCACGTAGCCTGTGGAGAGACTGAGTTTGAACAGTATGTTTAGGTGAGGGGTTAGGTCACCTTTGAGCTCATGTAGGACACAGCCTGGGACACCGTCCGGTCTCATTGATGCTGTGTTTTTGGCTTTGGAGAGGGCTGTTTTAACCTGAGTGTCTGTGATTTCAGGGGCACTACATTTTTCTGGTATAGTTATGGGCTATTTTGGGGGTGAGAGGGGGGTGAAGTTTGCACTGAACCTGTCTGCCATCTGCCAGGATGTTGATTATATCAGTCAGTTCAGTGTATTTTGTGCCATTCTGCACTAGCTCTGAGAAGATCTGAGAATTGCCACTTAAATTCTTGACATAGCTAAAGAATGCCTTGTGGTTATCTTTGGAGTCCTTGGCAATTTTTCTTTTGAAGCTAGCCTTGGATGATTTTTATGAGGGATCTTAGTTTTTTGCTGATACTGATCAGGGATGTCTTCCCCTTTGGGGATTTTACTCTTTTCTGTACTAGTTTCTTTCTTCTATTGTATAGCTTGTTTATGACAGGGGTCTACCATACTGGTTTCCATGTTGGTGATGATCAGGTCCAATATGTTGTCACCTCTGGTGGGGGTGTTAACTAGTTGATCCATGGTGTTTGAGTTTATAAATTCTAGGAAGTGTTGGGCAAGGGAGTTAGTACTTGAGTAGCCCTCTCAGTTAATGTTTGGGTAATTGAAATCACCTGATATCAGCGTGTTTTGTAGGACCTTTATGTTTCCCGGTGTTTCCAGAAATGTGGAATGGGGGTCCTAGGACATGGTGGGTGATCTGTAGCAAGCTACAATTTGAATTGCAGTTTTGCCTGTTGTTAGTTGCATGTGGATGATCTCTGAAGCACTGTGCTGTGCCACTAACCTGGAGTGTGGGTATCCTTGATGAATATGGATACGCCCCTGCCTTTTGTATTTCGGTCTGGGTTTTTGGGGCTGAAATATATGGTATGAGTTGTAGTCTGGTAGTGCTGGGGTGCTCTCTGAAGCCTTTAACCAGGTTTCTGATACTGCACATATATCAATTTTATCCACACTGAGGAGTGCCTCGAGTGCATGCATTTTGAGGTTTAGACTTCTGGCATTGAGTTGCTTTACCCTCAGTTTTTTGTTACTTGTGCTATTTATGGCAGTGGGTTTGTCTTTTGAGCCTTGCCTAAAAAAGGCACTATGGGGGTGGCAAGAGCCTTCGCCAGTATTTGAAAGCCTAAGGGTGACAGGTCCAAGCCATCTCTAGAGAAGCAGCATGGCTTGTTGAGCATGTCAGCATAGGCTGACAGACACTGGATCCCCTTTGAGTGACACCAGAAGCTTAGTCAACTGTTGAAATTGATAATTTTTTCTTTATACCATGGTATCATTCGTGGTGAGGGCAGGATGTTACTCAGGGTCAAGGTCATACCGGCCTGGAGCTACGTGATCAGAGAGCTCTTTCATGTCTCTTTTCATGTAGTCCAGGGAGGTATGGATCAGGTCATTCACACCAACATGGAGAATGTCAGAGTTGTATTTGTACTTGTTCTGGAGTGACCTGAGTGCTTGTGTTATCTGGTGGATCCTGGCACCCAACAGGCAGCTAACAGTGACCTTCTCCTTGTTCAGCCTTGACTATCGAGTAACCTATTACTAATGTGTTGGGTATATTATTTTGCCTTAAGAGCTGTGATTGCGTTGCACACTGGTTTTGTGAAGTATGTGTTTCATGGTTTGTGTTGGGGTGGAGGTTGCTTGGATGTCTGCTTTGGAGGTCTCTGTTGCTTTTGCAGATTTTTATTTATTTTTTTTTTATTTAGAGCCTCTGATTATGTTTTCGAGTATTTATGTGTGTTTTTTGCCTGTGCTGGTTTCATAGGTCTATGTAAGACTGGTGGTGTGATGCAAGTAATTCCCTTCTCCTCTTGACTGTCTAGTCCAGTCTTGCATTGAGAGTGCTTAGCCTCCAGTTTGGCTGTATAGTTGCATCTCTCGCATGTATTAGTGTTTGGTGGTAGGAGGAGAGGGTTGTCTGTGTACATTAGGCAGTTGTAACATTGCCTTAAAATGCCCAGATTCACCAGTTGGACCGGAGAGTACACCTGAAGCTGCCATGTGGACATGCCTGGATAGGTACAGTGAACTGTTTTACTGATTGGCTGGTAAAGTGAAATAGAGAGCCTTGTCATTCTCTACAGTATTGGGGGTCTAGTGCTAAGGTTTATTAGTGCTTGCTATGAGTTTTGAGCAAGTGCCGGGCTGAGAAGTGAATGGTTTGAGTTTTTAAGTTGAAACTTTGTCTAGTTCCAAGGGAAAAATTGAAGAGTAGACTTTGTGGAGCTAGGAATAGTTATACCCTAGCTAACCAGTGCTGCCTGGTGCATAAAACCACACTAATGTGGGTTTTATAGCAGGGAAATGAAAGAGAGAGAAATTAGCCCAAAATGGCCAAAAAACTATTAATTTCTGGGCTGAAACCACTCCTCCGATTTAAATCAGACAGAACGTAATAGCAAGATACATAAATCAAGTCGTATAAGGAAAGTAATAATTTGCTGTTCAAATAAACAAGAGTTAAATAAGATTTGCTCAGCTCTGTATAAGTGAGTCCTAAGGGAAACAATCTGATTATGCAGAACAGAACATTCATGTTACATCAGATGGACTGAAATGCTGAATCTAGGCTGTCTAATGCCTAGATATCTAAACTCTGTAGGTTTCCAGAAATACATTCTAGATAGTGGAGAGCTTTACTAATACAAACTAAAGTATATAATAGGATTAGACAACAGAGTGTGTACCAGATAACATATTTACATCATTTACAGTCAGTCATCCAGAGCTACTTACTAGGCTATTGATCCATGAGGATGTTTGGAAGCCTATCCCTGTATTCCCATGAAATGTTAGCTCTTGTAATTTAAGCATGAATAATCCATGGCTGTTGGAACATTTATAACTTACCCCTATCCATAACGGGCAAGTGAGCTACACCAAGGGTCAATTAGTGGCTTCTCATCCATTCATGTAGATTACATTTGAATAGAATAAGGGAAAAACTTTGCTTTATGTGGAGAGGAACACAATTCCAAAGAAGTGGTATTCTCTGTGATACATATCTATCTGGCAAATGTGTTATATTTATGTTGTAAAACAGATTTAAGATCTCTTCAGTGGGTGTTTATTACACACTGTTGGATTTACAGATATATAGTAGATCAGAGAGGAGAGGCTGTGGCTCTGCACACTAGGAAGAGATCATCCCTCAGTAATCTGTAGGGTACTGAGAAGAGTGAAAGGACTTTGAGGTGGTCAGTATACTTTTTATAATTCAAGTCCTTGATTTTCTTGGTGGGAAAACATTGTGGCCTTTCAAGTTATTTATTTATTGACATTTGGTAACCAGGAAAGTCCACTGGGCCAGAGACCCATTTTCAGTGGAGGATTGGGGAGAAAAGCTCCAGATACAGTTACAAAATGTATTTATTATTTGTTAACTGGGAAAGTCCGACTTGGAACAAAGCCAATTTTCAGTGGAGGCCTGGGGAGAAACTCTCCAGATGCATGTCTTTGCAATGTGGGAGGAAACCAGAATACCCAGAGAGAACCCACATGAATGCAGGGAATAGACATCAGACTTTACACAGAGGGCACTCCAGCCAAGAATTGAACCAGAGAACCTCTTGCTGTGAGGCGACAACAATACCACTGCAGCACTGTGCTGTTTAATAATATAACAATAATATGTATAGCATCATATAAATAGTATTAACAAAGCATAGAGCAAGAAGCAACATTAATGTAAAAAAGTCATCAGAGCATGTAATTCAAAACATTCATTTCCAATGGGTTTTTTAGTCATGAAGTAAAAAACATATTACAAAAAGTAATTGTAATTTCTCTATGAGGCTAGAGCTGCAGTCAAATGACTAGACAAGAGATAATACCTAGAGGAAAAATAAAACATAGGTGTAGTAAAAAGAGGTGTAACGATGTTAAGAAGTACTAGTTGGTAGTGTCAATTGAGAGTAATTTACTTAAGGTGGCTTAGGCAGGTGGTTACAGGACACATTTGATTATTGAGGTAATGACACTCAAGTGTGATTTTGAATGCTTTTATAGAGTCTATTTGAGTAACAGAGGAGGACAGAGCTGTGATGCCTATGCCCTGGCCCAGCAATCAAGGAGCCTCAATCCTCACCACTAACACCAGAGAAGAAAGGATAGCAAATACACACAGCAACGTGCAATTTCCCTTAAGAGCACACAGAGATCACAGTCAGTCTGGGGCTGGTTGCTCCCTTGCTCCCCAGGTCCCCAGTAAGACTCCCCACTGGCACAGCTATAGGGTCCAGATCTCAGCCAGCTGGGCAAGCTAAAACCTCCAGCACCCTCTCTGTCCAACCAGTGCTTTGTATCCTTGCCCAAGTAGCTGACACACACACACACACACACACACACACACACACACACACACACACACACACACACACACACACACACACACACACACACACTTTGAAAAGAGTTTATACAACCACACAGACACTTCTGGGGAAGGCTGGCACAGGTTCTCCAGTTGTGCCCCTATTACCCAGACTATATGGCAGTACCACCTGCCACCAACCAGCTAATATTTATCAGCCACTCAAAGGCCCTTAAAAGGGTGTCCAATTATTACTGTGCAATATTATTATCCAATTGGTAGCATAACTAAACAGTCAAGGCTTATTAGAGTGACTTGGTACATTAATCACTATAAATATGCAATGTACTCTAGAGCTTAAATTATCTTTACACAAAACAGACACAGTTGAAAGGTTTTAAAATATTTAATAATAAGTAATAAAAACATAAGACAATACTTCTTACTATGCAGTGCTAGTCAAGAGTTCAGAGATCACAGAGAAATACTTAAAATAATTCAGTAGTACAGTTCTGACATCACAGAAAAACACGTAGTCTAATCTTTTTAGTTCCTAGCTATTTCTAAAAGAAAACACAAGTCTAAGACAACTTACATATTAGCAAGAAAGTGCTGTGAGTTGGATGGTCAAGACAAAATGTGTATTCCTCTCTGGTTCTCTCTGTTTAAATTGAAATTGCAGTTCTGATTCACATTACCTCATTCTTCACACTTTCCCGGGGTTCTGAGGCTACACATTACATCATTCTTCACACTTCCCTGGGTTCCCAGGCTAACAGAAACTGCATTTACATTCTTAACATCTCCTTTTGTTATCTTGTAGCTGGTCAGGAAGCAGAGCAATGAAATACATTTGCATGTTTAAATTTAGCAATTTAACTCATGGTTAAAACAATAGCAAGAATTCCTTCATCTAGACTCTTCGGCACCACTGTCTACATCAAAGGTCACCACATGCTTTACTTTGGTCAGTAGAGTGCACTGTTGTCACATTTTTTTCAGTTCCACATGTAACGCTATTTCTTTGCATTCAAGACAACAAGCCTGTAGTTTACATTCATATTTACAAATGATAGAATTATCTATAAAATTCTCTCTGGATAGGCTGGCAGCCTTAATCTATCTTTAACCAGTCTTCACAAGAGCATTCCAAAGTTTGGCAACAGTGAAGGAATAAAGGCTTTGTCCAGCTCACTTTCTGGATTTTGATATGGTTAGGAGATGTTTTTTGAGGACTTAAGGTTTCTGTTTGGAATGTATGTTTGTAGCATAGGCTGAGGAGAGGGGCAGTAATTAGGGTAATATAGTAATCTGTGAGTGAGAGTCTATTGGGAGTACTGTACATAGTGAGAATAATCTAGCCAGTTTAAGGTTTTTATTGTTTGGCAACGATAGGTCCAAGTTGGCACGTTGGTAGTAAATTTTGCTATTTTGTAGTAGCAAGATTGTAATTTATTCCTGAGAGATGCATGTAAGTTAGTGAAAATAGGGTTACCATAGAAGAGGGAAGGGAGGAGTAGACTGTTGGCCAGTTTTAACATGGTGGGCATATCCAAATAAAGTTTGTGCCTATAGAGCTTGCAAGTTTAACATTTTTTTTAATTATGTGGTTATGATTTTCAAAGGAGAGTTTGTCATCCATTATGATGACTAGAAGTTTTGATGTTTTTACAAGTTCAATTTCAGTACTGTTTTGTAAGAAAATGTTAAAGTCCTGTGTGAGAGATTTGGAAGAGAATATTATTATTATGAATTTTGATTTATTTGGATTAAATAGAAGCTCTGCATTATTTAGCTGGGATTTGATAGATGTAAAGGCTTTTTGTGTTAAGTTTTTGAGATCTAGCAGTTTGTTAGCAGATGTGATTATCATAGAATCATCAGCATATTGAATGAGAGTACTATGGTGGGATGCTTTATGGAGATTGTTAATGAACATGTTAAAAAGTAGAGGACCCAGAATGGAACCCTGGGGAACACCAGTTTTATTTGTGAGATATTCAGATTGAGTATTTTGCCATTTGACAGATTGTTTGCTGTCATACAGGTAGTTAGAAAACCAAGCCAATGCATGTGGGGAACACTTTTTTAGGATTCAGGTTGTAGTAATAGTTTAGGTTGCTGTAGCTGTTCTGCATTTATTGAGGATATACCATTATTTTTTGTAGGAATGTTTTGATTCATACAGCTGTTTCCATCACTATGCTCTTTTTGAGCTAGGTTTGCTGTTAATGTTTTTTAGTATTATTATACTATTTAGGAGCCTTGATATTGGGTTAGTTTTTTAGTTGCTATTAATGAAAGTCAACGTTGTGTGTTTATAAAGAGAACACTAATACAAGATTTGATCGAAAGAAATATGGTGCAATTTTACGGCTTTTAGCTAATGTTTATGTTGCTATTCATGTTTTTTGTGATATACATATATATAGTATTGAGGTGTTTGTAGCACAATGGAATTTGTTGATGCTTAGCAACGTATATTAAATTCAATTAACTTCGTAAGTGTTTAGTTAATTGATTGATTTCCATTTGGTATTAAATAATAGTGTTTGTACACTGAATAAATGAAATTTGTGAAGTTTTGAGATCTAGCAGTTTGAAAGCGATGTGATTATCTTGTTCACAAATAAAAGATTGCTTGGATTTTATGGAGCATTATTTTTCTACATTACTGAAGGACCCATTGCAGTCTCTTGTGCAGTTTTATTTGTGAATATTCAGATTGAGTGATATTCCACAATCAACTATAGCTATTGCAGCTACAAGAACAGTTTTGCTGAACGGTCCTGGTGGTTGGTTCACTACTTTTGTCTCTACTAATAGTTTAGGTTGTGATACTGTATCAAAAGCCTTAGATAGGTCCAGTAAGATAACTAAGGTTACTAGTACAGCATCCAAGGCTTTGTTAACAGTGTTGGCAAAGGAAAGTAAGGCTGTGGTTGTGCTGTGTACTGTGTGAAAATCATGTTGGGTGGGAGCAAGTACATTATTATTGGAGAGATGTTTTAGCAATTGACCATGTATATAGAGGAGAGAGTATAGAGATGAGCCAGTAATTTGAAAGATCACTGGTGTTACCACCTTTATGTAAAGGAGTTATAATGGAGTTTTTCCATAGTTGTGGAACATATACTTCAGAGATAGATCAGTCGATGAGAATGCTGACAGGGCATGCTATAGCATCAGCAGTGAGTTTTAGGTATTCTGCTGATAGTCTGTCAGTAGAGGGGAGCTTGGTTTTAGTTTAATTAATAGTTTATGCACTAGGGAGGTGGGCACTGGTTTGTATAGTAAAAGGAGTGGATGGAATATTACTTGAGTCTATATTTGCAGGGGGATGGTGTACGTTTGACTTGGGAATGAAAAGATCTGTGCTGTTTCAACTATTTTGAATTGTTTCAATAAAGTGATTGTTAAAGGCTTGGGCAGTCTCTTGTGGGTCTTTATCAGGTGATGGAATTGGATTTTGCTGAATTCTAGGATTGAGGAGTGAGGAAACAAATTTCCAGAAATATTTGGGATTATTGTGTTAGGAGGCTAGTTGAGTGGAGAAATATTTTTTTTATCAGAAATTACTAACTTTTCAGCACTTTTACGAAGTTGTTTGCATTTTATGTCATTTTGTGGGGTTCTATTTTTACGCCATTCTTTCCAAGCTCGGTCCCTGGTAATGAGAATTTGTTTAATGTTTTGTTAGCCAAGGGGCATGGCTATGTTTGATGATTTTAGTTTGCAAGGGGACAAAACTATTCAGAACATTGTGAAAGATGTTGTTGAAGTAGTTTGCTGATTATTCCAGAGGAAGTATTTTAGTTGGGTACTGGTTGTGGGCATTTAGAATGTTTATAAGTACCTTTTGACTGAAGTGGGCAAGTTTTCTAGTTGTTCTGTATGAGTTGGCTTTGGCCGTTTGTATGTGGATTCTATGAGTACAGTCTGGTATGTGGTCACTAGAGATACTTGGGAGGGTTCCTGATTGGGCATATTTATGTGGGTGTGAGATAAGTATCCAGTCTAGGGTTGATTCAGTTTGTTTGGTAACTATATGAGTATGGGTTGTGATAAGGTGAGTAAACCTATACAGGTTTATGCTATCTGATGGGGAGTTAGTTATGAGAGTTAAACGGTTAATGTTAGTATCACACATATTGATGGTTTCATTTGAAATATTCTGGGTTGTCCAGGATAGGAGGTCTTCTAAAATAAGTATATTTTGACCCGGGGGAATATAAGGTACAGCAATACATATTTGTTTTCTGTTGTTAATATGCACTATTGCTGGTAATACTTCTATGTTTCCAAAAATTGGAGTAGGTTTGGACAAAAGTGTGAGAGTTAAGGAGTCTCAGCAAATTATTGTGACTCCACCACATTTTTTGTGGAGACAATCATTTCTAAGAATATTGCATCCTGGAGGGATTATTCAGTATCAGATATATGTGGTTTTAACCAGGTTTCTGTGAGTGCTACAGTTTCTGGGGAATAATGAGAAAGCCGGGCTTGGAATTCGGTGGTTTTGTTACAGATCCTTTGCATGCTAATTGTTGTAATGAAAAGGTTTGGCGTATTAGAGGTGTGGGAGTGTGGTGGATAATTAACCGGTCCTGGATTGGGATGAATGTCTCCACTCTGGAAGAGGACCTGACAAGGAAAAGTTAAGTTGGAGCAATATAGGATTGGAAAGTAATGCATTTGAAGGGGGTTAAGAGTAAGTTTTAGTTTAAGGATAACAATAAAGTATTTTACTTTAGATAGGAGAAAAGTATTGAAATTGATAAAGATGGTGAGAGATCAGAGAAACTGTTGCTATTAGATAGAGTGGGGTATCTTGAAGAAGGACTATACAAGGAGGGGAGAAATGTGGAGTGGAAGAGTAAGTAAAACATGGTGGTAATGGTGATCAACTGGATACAGATTTATAAGTTATTGGACTTATTGAAATACACATGGAGGACTATAATGTAAAAGGAAGTAAAGAGTAGTTATTTTAAGTGGTGGGAGAAATAAATACCGGGGCTGAGTGAGACAGTGAAAAATTTAGAGTGGATATGGGGTGGGAGATTATGGGCTGATATCATTCAGTGGTAGTAGGGCTGTGATGGTTAAATGTAGATGTGGGATGGAGTGTCTGGATGTAGAAATGTAACTGAAAGGGGGTATGGTAGGGGAGAGGAGTGAGCCCAGTGTGAAGGGGAGGGTGAACAGAGTGGGAAATGCCTACTCTGGGATAGGCAAGAGAATCAAGAAAAACAATGTCCCAAGCCAGAAATCAGGTAGATAAGTGAAAAGGAGGTGTAGGGTGTAACTAAAAGAAGGCACTAGTGGAAGTAGGCAGAAAGCACACTTGTAGTGAAAGAGAATACTGTCTGGGAGAAAAGAGATAAATATGCCTATTATGCAGTGCTAGTCTGCTGCTTATTTCACTGGGCTTGGTTGGCTAGAGGCTGCCAAGCGGCTTAGAAAGTAGTAAGTTAGGGAAAAAATAAAACTATGCTACAGGTAGGGACACGACAGAATACAAGTGATAGGGTGGTCGAGGTTCCCTAGCAGTGTGCTCTTGACATAGCTAAGACAGGTCCTTGGTAGCTTATAGCATTAATCTGAAAATGTACATTGGCTTTTTGGTTTGAAGGTCTATTCCCTCCCTTTGGCTGGTGTACCCTGGTCATATAATGTACAGGGTAGAGCCTCTGGAGGGTTTACTTTCAAATTGCAGAGTCATATGGAACTGTAGAATAAAATAAATATATGATATATAGTGTGAAGGACAATCAGTTAGACTATTGAACAAGACATATACAGGTAACTATTAATAGTGACAGCCAATTCCCATCAAGCACTACAGACTGTAGAGTTGTTGTGCAGAATTTAGGGCTAGTAAGCTAGATTGTATTAGCAGACTGTAACACGCTATAACAAACTAATGCTATGTTAGGTATTTTGACAGGTACAAACCAAACGGGGACATTCAATGGTCAGCTAAAGTAATGCAAGGTACAGTGGAATGATCACATCCCTCAACCTAAACACCATACCCTTACTAATATGCTGCTTAATGAAAGAGGACCTTCTTGCAATAGTAGATACATGGTGGTCAAAAGGCAGTTTTTTTGTCCACATAGGTTCCCAAGTCCTACTGAATCAATTTTTCAGGAGTGTGTTGTCAATGTGATAGCTGCAGGATATATCATGCTTGCCAAAGAAGACTATTACCCATATGCTGGCATTTAGTTTTAGTCCCTGATTATGACATCAACTATTTGGGAACGGCCCTCATCTGCAGACTTGGTAATCCACAAACACTTTACATTAGTTTTGATCTTACATCAGTAGCTGACAAAAAGGGGTGGGCCAAGGACTGAAACCTGGGATACACCATTTGTGACAAGTCTCTCTTTTTTTTTGGAGGACATAGAATCACCTATCCTAAGTTTCTGGGTTCTATTTGTGAGCCAGTCTGCTATCCAACGAGTTACACAAGGATCAACATTTAACTTGGACAGCTCAGAAATAACTTAGTGTGGGATGGTGTTGAACACCTGTTTGAGATCTAGATATGTGTTGAGTACTAATTTTCCACATCCATTACTTCACTAACATTCTTGAAGAAGTCAACAAGTTTAAGCAGGCTTGGGTCAAGCAGTGTGGTTTACCTATGACCTTATTTATTAATTCCAAAATGATCTTCTCTAAAACCTTACAGATGAGGCTAGTCAGACTTATGGATCTGTAATTACATGGGTCTGTTGATATCCCACCTTTGTGCAGTGGGATGACTCTTGCTATCTTCCATTTGTCCATCTCAAAGCCTGTTTGGAAACCAATATTGAATAGCTTCTGTAGAGGGCTTGACAAGTCCTGTTTCAGGCTGGTCAGTAGGCAGCCTAGTATATTATCTATCCCCACAGATGCAATATTCTTGGCATTGGAAATTGCTTTGTGGACTTGTTCTTGGGAGCTTTGAGGTAGGGTGCAGATGAGGGTTTGTGAACTGGAACTGTAAGAGGGGAAGTAGTCAAGTAAGAGCTAAATTTATTCTGAACTAGACTGGTTATATTCTCAGGCTCTGAGTATGTGATAACATTTTGCATTAGCTTTGTGCAGTGCTGAGCATTGTTCATGCAGTTTGTAATGTAGTTAAAAAGACTTTATGGCTGTCTTTTGCCTGGTAGGCTATTTTAGCTCATATCTAGCTTTGTTTGTAGCTCTCACTGTATTTCACTGTATGGTTAACAAACTGCATTTTTCCGATCCACCACAGGGTGGAGCTCCTTTTCATTTTGTATAAAAGAGAGAAACGAAAGTAAAAGAGGTCAGACTGAAACACAGGGTGAAGGAATAAGGAGCCTTGCATTAAAACCGGATTTTTCTAGTGTCTAGGACAGGTAAGTGAAGTTGGAGATCGTGTCTGTCCTCTTCTGAAAACCTGGTCGAGGGTGATCTGAGGAATCAGGAGAGAAGTCTGGAACCAGTAGTCCCACACCTGCATCTGATCAGCAAGGACAGGAATACTGTTGGGCCTATTATAAAGAAGCCATATTCAACTACCAGACGGCTACTGGGTGATCTGTACACTTCTCATCAGTGGAACTGCGATGCTTGACATCCAGAATATTATATTATCAATGGAGTGGTGAGAGGCTTTGGCTGCCATTTTATACTTTCATAGGATTGTGCTATAGCTTTGACTGGGACTGTATGCCTAGGTATTTTTCCCTTTTTTCTTGTCTGAACTGAAACTGTTTAGCTTCATCTCAAAATAGTACTAGCTGTTGTTCTGTGGATCTCATGTTACTCACCTCTCAGTGTGAATTTCCCCTTTAATGCTTTGTGGATTACAAATACCTGGGTTTTCATATGTGTTCCAACTTTGGGACCCATTATGCCAGCATTAAGACTGTAAGTAGTCACTGGCCAGTGAACAGGGTATAACAGAGTGTTTTCACAGTTTGGTCTGATTAGAACTGATCAAGGTTATAGCTGCTGTTAGTATTGCTACATTATAGAATCTTTAGTGATCAATGTCATTGCATTTTTGCTCGTATTTAAATGACAAGACCTCTCTTATAGAGTTCTGGAGGGTGTGATTTTACTGTATGTATACCTCAGATTGCCTTATTGCTAAACTTTGTGCTGCTGCAATAATTTGTTTGCTACTGTGCTGTTGCCTGTTAAGACTAGAGTTTCCATCTAGAATAAAATCTGTTATTATTTGCAACCTTGGTTTCTTGGGTGTAAATAGGGGTGTCACCAGAGTCAGGTAGGAAGGAACCTGTACACTATTCAGCTACACCTGTGAGTGCACTACATTTCATTTGATCAGATATGGGTGTTCCTTGTTAAGTTTAGCAAGAGCATTTTGGGAAAACTAGAGTTACATTTATTTTCCTGTACAATGAGATTTTTAAAATTTTTTTATAGCGTCTGTATTTGGATTCCACTAATGGGATTTATTTTTAAATTTGGCATTGCATTTGCATAAAAGGGGGATAGATGTATCTTTGCAGCTATTCACATGTGCATAAAATCTGGCAAAAAAGCATTCCGTATATATAGTGGGTTCTTTATTTTGAAGGGAGATGTAGAATTTAGGCAGGATATCATCCAGTTTTCACAGCTTACCCTTTGCATAATCTCTGAATTTGTGAAATTTCTTCCAGCTTGAGTCTTATGGTAAATATGACTGATTTATGGTCTGATTTGAAAAGGCAGGAAGTTACAACTGGTGGAGAACAGAGTTTAACATACTGGTAGAGACCAAATCCAAGATTTTGTCTTCCCTAGTTGGAGTGTATACTAAATACTTACATACATACATACATACATATACACATTTCAGGCATGGACAATAATGCCCTTCTAGCCTGCCAATATGCCAAAACAGTTGTTCCCAAAATATGTGTCCATGCTATTCTTAAAATGTCTAAACTAGTACTTGCTTTAATGGGGGTGGGAGGTTGGCGTAATGGTTAAGGTGCTTACCTTAGAAACACAAGGTACAGGATTTGATTCTGACATGGGGTAATTGGCTAGGCTTAAAAATGGCCCATAAGGGCAGTTAGCCTAGTACTACCCTATGAACCTATGTAATTTGGTAGTCTGTTCCATGCATCAGTTACTCTGTCAAAGAACCAATTAGTATATTTATTCCTATAGAATCTTTTTTAATTTCTCCAAATCTTTTGAGTTTCTAATACTATGATGGGAATGGACCTCATTCCTAAGTCAAAGTATGATTAAAGTTCATTAAATTAGTATTGTTTCAATCTTTGATGTCATCCAAAAGTGCTCTTCGCAGCACTCACAGTGTGCATAGTAATTACTTCTTCTGCAATTCGTACAGGGTTACATGGATTGGTAACATATCTAAATATGATTGCAAATTCTTTTTTATAAGACACGTTGCTCCAACTACTATTGAAACTCTCTGGGTATCTTTCTTCCACATTGCTCTCATTTCTGCCTACAGATCCTGATATTTTATAACTTTGTGTTCCTCTGTACGCAAGACACTGTAGTCACTGGGTGTGGCAATTTCAATGATCAATGCTACTTTTGTCTTCTTTTTTTGGACCACTATATCTGGTTTTCTAGCATTTATCTTTTGAACTGTTAGTAATGGGTGATCCCATGTGATATAAACTTCATCATTTTCTATGATGCTTTATGGCTCATTTTCCAGTGTTTTTCAGCCACTTCAATACAATAATGTTTGCACAATCCCCAGTGCAATAGTCATGCCACATTATTATGCCTTTCAGTATACAGTCCTTCTGCCATTAGCATGTCACACCCAGCAACGAGGTGTGCAAGTGTTTCCAATTTGGTTTTACAAAACCTACATTTGTCTTTTTTCCCATATGTTTAATGGACTTTGTAAACCAGTGTGTGCATAGCCCACTATCTTGGGCTGCCAATATTAACCTTTCATCTCTTGGTTTGAATTTGCCTCTCCTTAACCATTCCTGTGTTCATTCCTGAATTACATTGGGTTCTTCCAGAAGTTTTCTAAGCTTGCAACTATATTTATGCTTTTTCCACATTTCTTCCTTCTCATCTGGTCCTTCACCTTATATTCTTTCTTTTGTTTTTTTTTTGTTTTGTTTGTTTTTGGCACATTCAGTTGCTGCCTGATTTTTATCTACTTCAGGTCTGGTTTCCATTCCTGCTTGATGCCAATATGCTTCTGCTAAATTAAGTAGAGAAGTCATCTCAGATGTATTCTCCTCATGTTTCAAAACATTCACTACATTTGGGTTTTGTGAGGTCTGCAGATATGTGTGGAGTCCCACAATTGCAGATCTATACATGCAATCAGTTTCAAGGAGGCTCATCCCTCCTTTGGAATACGGAATATATTATCTTGTTATACACTGATTTTTATAAATCATTTGGTGAGCATGAAGCAAACTTCTTGTTTTCCTATCTAATCTATCCAACATGTTTTGGGGTCAGTCAGTCACTCCAAAAATGTAAGTTAGGACAGGAAGAACAAATTGGTTTATAGCTTGGATTTTGTTCCTAGATGGCAACGTTGTTTTCAGAATTAAAGTTTTCAAAAGTGTTCCTTACTAAGTTTTACTCACATTTGTTCATGTTTTATTATTGAGCCTTTATCAATTCCCAAATATTTATATACTCTGTCTTGCTCAAGTTCTTTTATATCACATTCTTGTCCCAAACTGATGTTTTCCTGGTGCTGTAGTGCTTTAAATGTTGATTTTGCACACTTATGAAGACCAAATGACATTCTTATATCATCTGAAAAAACTGCAGCTGTGCTTTCAGTTCCTCATCTGATGAGCTATACAGTTTGAAATCATTGGCAAAGAGAAGATGAGAAGTCTTTACACTTTGTTGTTTTTTAGGAGTCAAATTGTAGTCATGGCCTAAGTTGTTAAGTAAACAGCTTAATGGGTTAATGGCAAGGCAGAATAGCAATGGTGACAGACAGTCACCCTGGAATATCCCCCTTTGAATTTTTATATCTGGGATAATAATCTGTGCTTAATCATGGCTTAATTGCAAAGTGGTCTGCCACTGTTTCATGGTCACTGTAATGTAGTCGATCAGTTTAGGGTGTATCTTATACAATTTTAAGCACTCTTTTATCCATGAATGTGGGATACTATCAAATGCTTTTTTATAGTCAATCCATGCCATACTTAAATTCTTCCAATTTTTACAGTTCTCCAGTATGATTTTATTTAACAACAAATGATCCTTTTTAAATATGACTTTCTTTTATTGCCCTTTTGTTCTACTGCCATAATTGTGTTTTCTTCTAAATGACTATAAACTCTGTCGGCATCAATTCCCATGTATAGTTTATACATCGTTGGAAGGCAAGTTATTGGTCTACAATTTTTAGGGTAGCTTGCAGGTTCATTCTTAAGTAGGAGCATTGTTTTACCTGTTGTTAGCCAGGTTGGTGTCTGGTGCGCATATAAATAGTTCTTACTCATGGCTAAATCCTCGTGCAAAGATGTTAATATTTTAACCAAAAGTTAGGTACTGCATCTGGGCCTGGGATTTTTCAATTAGAGGCTTTTCTTAACTTTTTCTTAATCTCTCTGGCTGTTACTTCATCCCATTTCATATCCTACACATTTAAACTTTTTATTCTTTCTTTTAGTTCTTTTATCCATTTACCATATTTGTTATGTTCCACAGGATCTTCTAGATACTTATCCAAAATATATCTACTTCCTCTTTTTGGCAGTCTTTCAATTCCTTTTACCTTATTTCCCAATTCTCTATAAAACTTTTTTGGATCATCAATAAATTGCTTATTTTGTACTTTTCATTTATATTTGTCTGTGCATCTTCTAAGTTTTCCACTTGTGGTGAAATTTTTAGTTTGTTATTTGCGATAGTGCATCTTAGATCCTAGTCTGTTCTAATACTGTGCATTGCTTTAATCACATCTATCTTTCTTAGTATTTTTGTTGATCCATTCCCTCTTCTATAGTCTTCTAAGAGTGACACTTCTTGTCTTGCTTTATAGTTTTCTCTATTCAATACATCCATGATGGTATGTAATTTCTCCCCTTCCTTTCCCTCTCAATCCTGTGTTCTTGTAGTAGAACTTTAATAATTAGTTTAGCAGCACAGTAGTATATCCTGTTTATTTCTGTTATATCACATGGAGCTCTATGGATAATTCTAATTACTGCATTCATTTGTTTTATCAATTTTCTGACTTTTGGGGTTTTATTGACCTTCTGCAGTCTATTTCTCTCATTGATCTTAATATATCTATCCATGTCTATTAAATCAAGCAACTCTTCTCTTGGCTCATTTTCTTCCAAACTGAGGGCACATTCCTTGTTTTCCATTTCCTGTGGATATTCTATAGAAGGTTCTGTCACCTTCTTGTGGCACTGTCTTTTCAGTTTCATCCTGTACCATCTATTGCTCTGTCATATGGGAACTCACTGGCCTATCACTCCTCAATATTGACTGCAGAGTTTCCACAGTTTTCTGTTCCTTTCCTTACTGTCTAGCTTCAAGTGAATGTTTATACTGATTTCCTGTGGAAGGCTCCAAAATATCTTAATATGGCACCTGACCAATTGCTTCCCATTTCACTGGCTTCCCCTTAATTTGGATATCCAATGCTTTATCCTGTTGTGGTGCTTTCTGCAATTCAATTTTCTATACTGAATCCTTCACTTTGTAGGTACTTCATAACCTCAGTTTCAATGTCTTTAACTTCTCCATTACTAATCTCCTTTTCTGCATTTCCTCTTTGTCTTCTTATTTTTTGTATTGTAAAGTTTTCCATGTCTAGATTCCTTTGCCTGTATTTCTCTTCAAATATCTTTGGTGCTTCTCTTTTTGTATTGGTTAGTTTTGTTTTCTCCGTTACATAAATATTACACCATATTAAATGTCTTTTTCTTTCCCATGTCCATATTTCCTCTTCAGATGTTTCCTGATCATCCTGTTTCTCTTTACATTGGAGAGTGACTCCATTACGCTGTGATGTAACCTGTATTAGACCGTCTACACCAAATCCTTAACTTCGCAGGCACTCCATAACTTCAACTTCTATTTTTTTTTACTTCTACTTTACTAATCTTCTTTTCTACATTCCATCTTTGTGATATTATTTTTTTTATTGTAAAATATTCCATATCTGAATGCTTTTGCTTATATTTCTCTTTGAATATCTTTTGAGCTGCTTTCTTTATATCAATTAATTTGGTTTTCTCCTTTGAATAAATATTGCATCATATCAAATCTCTGTTTCTTTCCCCATGTCCATATTTCTTTTTTATATTGTTCAAATATCTCCAGATTTTGTTGTTTATATTTTCACACTTCCTTAGATGCTTCTTTTTCCAAACAGATCAAAGTTTATTGATCTATATACTGTTTTTCACAAACCTGTTGTATTAATGAACGCAGATTTTCATTTGAAGCTTTTGACAGTTTTTCTTCTGGAAACGTTTTTCTTTCCTCTAATTTATCTTAATTGTTATGCATATCTTGTGTCTAGAAATTCTGGGCTTTTTGCATAATAGTAACAATATACAATTTATTTATTATCCTCAATAGTCCACTATCATTTTTATGGCACTTCTTTGGCCTATTAGTGTTTGTGATTTTTGTAGACTGCTACTTCCTTCTACAACAAGGGGGCCATCCTCCCCCTGGGCCTGGCCATGCTGTAGGAATGTTTCCATATTTTGAGGATTCTACACTGTCATTTTTTTCCAGTCCTGGCACCAGTGTGCCTACCAAGATTGGGCACTTTTTTATCCTGGGTCTTGTGCACCCAGCTGTCTTTTTTTAATTTTTACTTTTTTTAATTTAATTTTTAAAATTTTTAATTTTTTTTTGAGCTACGTTTAACTACTTCTGTCCATGATATATGATATATAAATACAGTCTATATAGCAGTATCACCTTGGTGAAATTTTGTGAAAACAGGGTCCACCTTGTGAAGGTACTCACCAAGACTGGAGGATGAATTCAATTTCAACACTACTCCTTGCCTTTGCTTGCTGACTTTTGATCTCTCCATTATTTTACATGGGTTGTCTGATGATTCTCTACTACTTTTTTGATAACCTCAAACATTCCCAGAGGTAGCTATCCCTAAATGCCCTATATGTTTGAATAACATCTCATCTTAGATATCAATAAGAGTCACTGTACAAGTTCAGATATTTTAGTCTTTCATAATAACTTAAATTTTCATGTCCATGAATGGCCTTAGTTTATTTCTGCTGCACTCTTTCCAGTTTGCGCATGTTTGTTTTCTTATAAGGTTTCCACACTCAGGCTGGGTCTAATAATACTAACAAACAATGGCTTCATCATTTCTAAATTCCTAAACTTTATAAATCTTTTTATACAACCAAAAATTCTAGAACTATATTTAGTCAATTTGCTGATATGATTAGAAAAAAGCAAAATTGGATCTGCCCATATAACCAGATCCTTAAATGAATCTACAGTTTCAATTCCTGTGTGCTGTATTAAGTATTCATTTTTCACTTAATGACTTCTACAAATCTATATTTAATAGTATAAAAATATCTACTTATTAATAGACACTAACACTGAGCTTTTAATGGGGTGTATTAGTTGGTTTGTCAGAAAATAAATCATGTGATTAGTGCTTAGATATTCAAAGAAATGGAGGTGAAGAAAGGAATTAGGTAGGATAGAAAATGTTAATATTGTGGTTAAGAAGCTGGCTGTAAAGCAGGTTCAGAAACAATTACAGAGACAGAGACAGGGTGGCATCCTGTGTGGAAGCAGCTACTTCAGCTCAGCATGGAAATGTGCACTGTTTGTCCTATTCTATGTCTAAATTAAGAGAAAAAACTAAATCAGGGAAGAATGCCAACAGTAAGCTAATTTATAGTAGAAAGACTATTCTGGAAATGCGATCCTCAGGCTTGCTGTGTAACAGGTTTGATGAGCTACTGTCTGTGGGGCCTGTGAGGCCTCCAGCACTTTTCCAGTTACAAGAGCTGGGAATCTTACTCAAACATGGAACAAAATACTTGGTATGTACAGAATCAACATTACTTGATCATGGTAAGAGAAGGAAAAGCAAGAGGTGTGAGAGAACATGGTAAAAAGGATCTATTGCTGAAATCACTGCAAGGCTAAAAGCAAATCCCTACAGGCCTGCACTCCTATCCATTCTGCTGGCAAATGTTCGAGCATTGGAAAGCAACATGGACTATATAAGGCTGGAATTATCTACTCAGAGCAAGGTGAGGAAATGCTGTCTTCTTATTTTTACCGAAACTTGGCTAAACTCCAACATTAATGACAGTGCAGTCCATGTGGGGGGGGGGGGCTATTACTTTTTAGAGTAGACAGAATATATTCTCTCAGTGTAAGTCCAGAGGGGGAGGGGTCTGCATATACATCAATAACAATTGGTGTACCAGTTGAGAGATAGTATCCTCACACTTCTAAGATAATCTAGAATTTTTGTCACTGAAATGCAGACCCTTTTATCTGTCCAGGGAATTTAACAGTACCTGCATCACAGTTGTCTACAGTCCTCCCAGTGCTAATCCAAATGAGGCAATGACCACATTATACCAGGTTGTAAAAGAACTGCAAAACAAGAATCCCGACTGTGTTCATGTAGTGATAGGTGACTTTAATCAGGCCAACTTGAAAACAGTTCTGCCTCACTATTTCCAACATGTGGACTTTGCAACAATGGGTAAGAACACACTGGACAAGGTATACAGTAATGTTAAGCTGACATTTAAGGCAGTGCCTCATCCACACCTGGGAAACTCTGACCACCTCTCCATATTGTTACTACCAGCATATAAACCATTGCTAACTAGAGGGAGACCAACAATTAAACAAGTAAGAGTATGGCCAGAGGGTGCAATTTCAGCACTCCAGGACTGTTTTGAGAGCTCAGACTGGAGTATATTCAAGGAGGTGACTACTGAGAACCAATTGTCAACCTGGAGGAGTACACCAAAGTGTTGATGGGCTACATCTCAAAATGTGTAGATGATTTGACAGTCACCAAAACCATCATCACATGAGCCAACTAGAAGCCCTGGTTGATGAGAGAGGTGTATGAGCTACTGAAATGCAGCCTTCAGGTTTGGAGACAGGGAAGCCCTCAGAACAGCCACATCAAATTTTAACAAGAGAGTGAGGGAAGCAAAATGCACCTATGGCAGAAAGATCCAGAGCTACTTATCTGAACAGAAAGATCCCAGACAGAAGACCCCAGGTGCCTATGGCAGGGTATCCAGTCCATAAGTGACTACAGACCCCTATCTTAATAACAAAGAATTATTTAATAAGCTCAATGTCTACTTCAGCAGATTCTATGAAGGGAACAGAACCAACAGCATAGAAAATGCCCATTGGCCATAACGAGAAGCTGCTCACCCTCAACCCAGCTAATTTCCATAGGGCACTGAGCAGAGATAACCTGAGAAAAACAGCCCTCACCTCCACAGTGATGAAGTGTTTTGAAAGGCTGGTCAAGGATGCCATAACACCTGGGTTGCCTGCTGATCTGGACCCTCTGCAGTTTGCTTACTGAGCAAATCTCTCTACGGCAGATACCATCTCTCTAGCACTCCATCTATTGCTGGAACACCTTGAGAATAAAAACACCTATGTGAGAATACTATTCATAGACATCAGCTCTGCTTTTAACATGGTCATCCCTCTTCATCTGATAATGAAGCTACTCCAACTGTCAAAACTCCACTTTAACTGGATTCTTGACTTTCTCACAGACAGACCTCAAAGTGTGCACAGGAAATAACTCCTCAGATGGCATCACTTTTAAGACAGAAGTCCCACAAGGATGTCTACTAAGTCTCTTGCTGTTCACCTTGCTCACACATGATTGTACAGCCAGGTACAACACAAATCACATCATCAAGTTTGCTGATGACAGAATGGTGGTGGGCCTCATCAGTAATGAAAATGAAACAGTGTATAGAGATGAGGTAGAACAACTGATTACCTGGTGTGGAAATAATAACTTAGCACTAAATGTGAAGACAAAAGAGATAATTGTGGACCACAGGAAAAAATTGCAAGGAACAGTCCCCCCCCCACCATCAATGGGGAAACAGTGGAGAGAGTGAGAAGCACAAAATTTCTGGGAGTGCACATCGATGAGAACTTGTCTTGGAAAACAAATACAAATGCCATAGTCAAGAAAATCCACCCGATATTGCACTTTTTAAGGAGGCTGAGGAAAATGAATCTCCCATTGACAGTTCTCACTACCTTCTACAGAGGTACTATAGAAAGCATCCTAATGAACAACCTTGTAGTATGGTATGGAAGCTATTCTACCTCTGAGCGCAAATCCTTCCAGAGAGTGGTAAAGACAGCCAAGAAGATCAGTAAGACCACCTTACCACCTATCCATGACTTGTACTTATCCAGATGTCTCAGCAAGACCAGAGGAATAATTAAAGGCTGCACTCACCCTGTTTACAGACTGTTCCTGAATCTATCATCAGGAAAGTGCTTCTGAAGCACATGTTGCAGAACTACGAGATTCAGGAATGGCTACTTTCCTAATATCATCAGGCTGCTGTACTCTAGTAACCACTACACTCTTTGATGGCCACCTGGGTCATCAGAAACTGCCTCAAATTGTACATTAACCTGGTTACCAGTCTCATCTAATACTTAGTGTAATACTCACCATAACTATAACTTATAGGCCATCTAGGGCAGTAGTAATGCAGTAATATATCTCTTCTTTCAGTGCAATACATGTGAATTTGTGAATTAACCATAGTGCAATACTCTAAGGTCCATAGTGCAATACTCTAATGTTCACAGTGCAATACTCAAATGTCTCCTTCTGTGCATGGATCAGTGCAATGTCTTAACTCATGCAAGTAAGTGTTTACTTCGAAAAGTGTTAAAATGTGTTTCTAATTATGTGCAATATTAGTCTGTCTATCTGCATGTCTGTGATGTAATAGCTAGGTGTTATATGTGTAAATGTCTGTGAAAATAGTCCAATGTTGTCTGCACATTGAGTCTGGAGACACGGAATTTCATCCAATTTTTGCACTTGTGTGATTTCTGAATGACAATAAAGTTTCATTTGACTTTGAATTATATAACATGACTATCATAAGGTTTCTGTCAGAAGTGTAGAGATGAAGGGTGAGCAGTGTCAAAATATAACATGTATAGCTGGGAGATGCTAGTAAAACTTTTTGGCTATTGGTTAAAAGTGGTTGTGGGGTGTAAGATTCTGAGTGAAGAGGAATTGTTTGATGTTATGGCAGGCTGAAGACAACTCCAGCATTTATCCTGCAGCTATGCCAATAAACAGATACATGGAAGCTTTTGGTTCGGAACAGGGGCAAGAATTATAATAGATAAAGCCTGTGAAGCTCTTACCACACACACATGCCTGCGAGCTAGTGCACACACATACACAAAACACGCACACACACATACACACGCAGAGACACACACATACAGATATAGACACACAAAACACACATACACACACATTTCTTAGATTTTAAAGTTTACATTCAAATGTGTGCCTCCCAGAAAAAGTATAAGAGCAGGTAGCAGCAGTTTAAAAAACACTGAAGAAATAGACTTGAATGTAGCTATCATTAGTGTTTTCATGATTGTGAAGTATTTTACAGTGAGCATAGCAACAAAAAAGTAAGGTATTGTAGGCCATTACAAACATTGACAATCCCTGGTGCACATTGCCATCAACATTTGAGGACTCATAAGTATGAGATAATCAGTGTAATAGCAGAGATACTGCAACTCAGGGGTCTCAACCTGACCAGAAACAAGTACAAAGTATAAATAAGGAACAGGCTACAGGCTTTTGATATGTTGAGCCAGTAACAAAGAAGGTTGGAAGGGAGACTTGACTACATTGTTCCACATACCGAGATGTGTAAGGAGGCATAGTGCATGTTGCAGAGTAATCTTGCATGTTCTTGTAGGGCAAAAAGACATCTGTTGTGGCTATCGTGTCTTTTGCAAAACATACTCATCTCAAACAAAATGAATAGTTAATTAATGCACCAGTATTCTAGTTAATATAGTCAAATGCAAAAAAAATGTGAAGCTGTTATGTTCTCTTAATGTCAGAAATTAAGACATGAGTCATTGCACTGATGCCTAACAATAGTAATTTTAGTGTCTAATTTAGGTTCAAGTGATCCCATATAAAACTTATGACCTACTGGCTTTCAAGAAATATGAGGGTCATAACCCCCTGATGTTGTTTCTTATTCACATAAATATATCAAAGTTATTTCTAAAAGAAGTCATTACCAACTTACTCTCATTGATGCAAACACTAATTCAATATTCTTGGATGTTTTTCTGTAAGGCATCTGTCACGTTTTGTCATTTTCAATTTTTACTTTTAATGTCAGGTTTTCCAATCTGCTGCTGATTCTCCCAGTATAACTGTTTCAAGTATAAACTCTCACAAAGGATAGAATCAGGTATTGCATTGCCTATAGATGACTCATTTCTGAAGTGAGGATACCATTTTGATTTAACTGCAATGGAAGATAAGTTTGGGAAGCACTGAGTAATGAATCTGTCCCTACAATGTCTCTTATTTATTTGTTGACAGAGATGAATGTCCTTAGATTGAATTTTTGTGGAGAAATTTGTATTATGGAGGTGTGAAAGATGAAGAACAGTTGGGTACTTAGCATAAAATGCTAGACCAAACTTCTTCATGCAGTCCTCTGCATGAGACAGTATAGGGACAGAGCTTCCAGCATGTCTAGGTAAATGAAGGACGTTGACATGGTTATCTTTGTGCTTAGGAACCTCTGAGGTCTTTCTTGTTGTATGATATTGCATACAAAAAGGTGCATTATATTCTATAATGGATGTAAAAGACTGGGTTAAACCAAATAGTTCTGCAGGAATGGATTATGTTGAAACATTCAAATTAACTTCATCCACATAAGGTTTATCACTAAAATTTGAACCACAAATATGTTGCCCCATGTCAGCCAAAGCCAAAGAAAGAGACTGCAAACACCATCCCCAGGATTCAACAAACTCTGCAAGGTGTGCAGGAATAGTGCAAAAGCTGTTGTAGGCAATATGGCTGCAATGCGATCCAGGAATAAGCTCCCAGGATGTGTACAAGCACTCCCACACTATTCCTGCATGGACACAGTCCCTGTATGCTAATTACCTAATTTTCTGGTGAAAACCATGCTAATGAGGTGAATTAGCAATCCAGGAAGCAGGCAGACATCCGTGCAGGAATAGTGTAGACTGCAGAATTGTATTTATCCAGTAGTTGCAAATTACAAAACGGAGGCATGACAGCTCATGCAAATGCATGTATTGGAAGGGTTAGGCATGCCAAAGGCCAAACCATAGGCATGAAATATAATTTCAAAATTATAAAAATTAACTTTTTTTTTATTGGCCAATTTCAGCCGTTTAAGCGCAGGGCAGCGGTGCACAAACGGGATTGGCCAGAAAATAATTAAGAAAGCTGGAAATAAGCTTTTAAACCAAAATCATAATTTTGCTATAATAATCAATCCCCCAGATTCTCAAAAGCTTGCACAGCATGCATAATTAGTGTAAGAAGAAATTTTGCCAATATGAAGGCCGAGCAATCCACGTACATGCACGTTTGACGTGCGCGAGTGCTCTAGCACTAGTGCTGCATGTTCCCAGCCCCTGTATGCAAATTATCCCATTTGCAGATGAAAACCAAACAAATTAGATAAATCTCTTAACGCAAATTTTATTTGAAGTTCACAAGCGCCTACAACGCACGACGTACTAGCTTTCAGAATTTTAAATACATCACTAAAAAGTAAATAGAACACTTAAAAAAGCAGATGTTAATCGAATATATACATAAAAATTCACTCGCTGTATAACATGAAATAAACCATAAAAATAATAAATAAATAAAAAAAAATATATATATATATATATATAAATATATAATGAGCCATAGTATATTAACTATATAAAACTCAAGTTACTGATACATGTTAGCAAGTGTCTATACTTTAAAAAAAACCACATAGGTACTCTTCTTATTTTTGACTAAGAATTATCTTAAGTAGCTTTTGACTCGGGTCAGCGTAATCTAGCATCGGTCTTCCCAATGAAGAGAGAGCACAACACTGATGCTCCACAGGGAGAGCATTGCTACTCCCTGTTTTAAACATCTTATCATCTCAGTTACAAGATCTAGAATAACTATCAACTATTAATTATTTAGTGTTTTCAAATTAGATAAATCTGCCATCTAGGAAGTAATGTAATATGCAGAAATGTACTCGGTTAGTAACCGAGTATGGTCATGCAAACTCCAAAACGGAGCTATGCCAGCACCAAATAAAGGCTGCATATCATCGAGGAAGCATGCCAATGGCCAAGTAGAAGGCCATTGGCATTGCAAACAATGCAAAATGTACAAAATCCAAATTTTATGATATGTCCACTGATCACGGCCGTTGAAGCATAGGGCAGTGGCGCACAAACGGGATCGGTGGGGAAATAAGAAAATAAACCTAAAAAAAAGCAGTCTAGCTAAAATCAGTATTCCGCCATGCAGGTCAATGGCAAGAAAAAGACAACCTGACCAGTGAATAGTGGTTGCTAAGGGGGGAGGTACAGTGTGACACATGTAACTATGCATTAGCAGGCAATCCTATGCAAATGAGGGGAAGGATAGTAAATCCCAGTTTTCCCCAGCATGTGAGGCAGGTCTCAACAGTGTAAGAGTATGAATGGCTGAGTGCAAGGCTAGGAGGTAATTGACATCATGTGTGGGAGTGTCAGGCATACTGTCAGCAGATTGGAGCCCTGTGGCTCGGGGTTGCATCCAGCTTAGCACAGCAAAGCCAGGGTGTGTGTCTAAACCCACCCAGCATGTATAACAAAGTGTAAGCGGATGTGCGAGCCTTGCAACGGGATCTACAGGAAGATAAAGGAAGTGAACCCAGGAAATAGCAGCAGTGTGCACATTGGAGTACACCAACTGTGCAGCGCACCCCCAGGATGAAACAGAAGGGCAATGGGAAGGGAAAGCAGCAGTAGGAAGTTAATCAAGGGGTACTAGGTTCACTGCCAGGTGAAACATATCAGAACCAGCCAATTACACAGGCAGCAGAACAGCTCAAAGTGCCACTATCAACTATGCAAACACCTACCCCTCCGGTTTTTCCAACACCCTACACCACCAGTGTAAACAAGTGGGGAATGTTTAACACTCACAACAGCAAAATGTTAGGGGCTGCAATAGCTATCATAAAACTTGTGGAAGAGGCTGAGAGTGGTGAGGATGGGAATGCTGCCGGACAACCCACAGTAAGGAGACAGAGAAGACTGTAGAGACCCAGGGTAAACTACCAAGGGCTACATGAGCCGGAGATAGTGGAGCACTATAGGGTGGACAGGGACATCCTACAGCAGATTGTTGAGCCATGCCTGACACACAGAACTAACATTGGGGAACACATCCCAGTGGAAACTAAGGTATGTGTAGGCCTAAGAATACTAGCTACAGGTACCTTCCAAAGGCCAACTGGGGATATGATGGGGATCTCACAGGCATCAGCATCCAGGGTACTCCACCAGTTCCTGGATGCCATGGCAACACATGTCAGTGAGCATGTATATTTCCCCCTCACCCGTGAGGCATTGGCCAGCAGTATGCGTCTCTTCCAGCAAATAGCAGAATACCTTGAGGTAGTGGGTACAATAGATTGCACGCACATATGCATCAAAGCACCACCTGTTGAGCAGGGTAGGGTCTACATCAACCGCAAGGGCTTCCCCTCTATCAACTGCCAAGTAGTGTGCAATGCCCAGGGCATAATACTGAACATGTGTGCTGGCTGCCCTGGAAGTTATCACGATTCCCACATCTGGCATCTGATGCAGCTGTACCAGAAATTTGCCAATGGGGTATCTCACATGGCCACCTAGTGGGGGATGCTGGATACACACTGAAGCCGTGGCTGCTGACACCCATCTGAAATGCACACACACCCGAACAAGAACTCCACATAATGTAGCACACGCACAAACAAGAATCATAATAGAGCATGTGTTTGGAATGCTCAAGTCATGGTTCCGGTGCCTGGACACATCCAGTGGAGCCTTGCAGTACTCATCAAATACATGTACCCAAATTGTCCTTGTATGTGCCATGCTACACAATATGATCCTTCAGAAACAGCTGCAGCAGAAGCAGCAAGGAGCAGGGCCACATAACCCCCCCATCAATGCCAAGGCCTGCACAGGCACAGAGTGACTCGGAGGAGGAACAACCTGAGCCTGCCCTAGTAGGCAGAAAAAGATATGCCAAGTATGCCCTGGACCTGGCTAAGAGGCAATGCATAGCACATACACTGACATGGGAGGGACCCAGGGAATAGCACCTCTCTCTGACTTTCACATACAGTAAAAGGGATGCCAAACATTACACTACCTGTGCCTAACTATGTGTAGGCAGTGTACTACATGCATCCAACATAGGCAGCCCTGCAGCACCACCCTCAATACTGGGACACCCACAAGATAAGGTACTCACACATGCCAGTCAGTAGGGGGGGCTCACATACCCAACGACAGTTACAGCCAGCAGGACAGGTGTAGACAAACACAAACAAATGATGTACTATGGCCTCTGAATAAGGGTTATGGGTAACCCTCACCCAGGCCTCCACAGACAGACTACAGCAGGCCAGGTAGTGAGATGTCAGTTGTGATGGCTAGGAAGTAAAAAACTAATGTGTATGCAATCAAAAGATAAGAACGGTAGTACACCAGTATGGCTTAGTGAGCACAATAGGTAAGACTACTGACTGAAATGGACTACAGGACATACCAGTACAGTCCTAGCAAATGTGTACAACTGTCAGGTGTGCCCCCCACCCCACATATAAATATAGTAACAGTCAGGTGTGCCCCCCCCAATCCTGTGTAGAAACATATAAATAGTCAGGTGTTCCCCTCGCTATGCAGACATGTTGCAAAACTCAATGCCAAATGATCAGTGGATACTCTGCAGACACAGCATGCTACCTCTCGGTATAAAACACAAAGGTCAGCTGTGAAGTACATACCACCGGACATGATCCTCACATGCAAAACAGACGGCCTTACTGGGCATGCTCACACACTTAGAGAAATGAAGGCAATATCAGTCATCAACATACTGAAAGGTCATACTGGGCATGCTCACACACTTAAACACATGAAGGCCATGTATGCAAACACCAGTGGACCAGACACATCAAGTGGTTGCAATTGTTAGTGCAGACACATGTCAGTATGCACCACTCATGCCTTGCACACACAGTGGATAGGAATACAGACATATATGTAAGGACAACACACCATAATAAGCCAAAGGTAGATGGATATAGATGTGTGGAAGAGGGTGACCATGACAAGGAGCCATCCACACCTGTCCCACCCAGCACACAGCCAAAGGGCCACAGACACATCAGGTGCAGATGTCACACACTGCAGTTACTATTGACCAATATGTGTCAGCACTACAGACTATGTAGTCCACGTGCCAGCTGTGCAACATGGCTGTACAAGGATATAGTCAGCTAGTTGCCCTATATATATATATATATATATATATATATATATATATATGTATATATATATATATATATATATATATATATATATATATATATATATATATATGTACCTGTGACATATGACCCCATGTGTGGCCGCTTGTGGCGTGTCACCCCTACATAAATGGCGTATGGGCCATGCACACACCGGCTTCCCCAAAGCGGTACCCTGACAAGCCTGCTGAGGTTATCCAGTGTGAAATACACTTTTGGGAGATGTAGGCCAGTAATCTCCATGGCCCTTCCCATAAGTGCATACTGCTGTAGTGTGGTAGACTAGTTAGGTAGGAATTCTAATACCAGACATGGCAACTGTGTGTATGAGTGTGTGTCACTGTTCGTGTGTGTCTGTCTCTCACTGTCTGTGCAGGGAACAATGCCTTTTAGGCTACTCACACCCCTTACTATTCACATACCCACCATTGGCAAGGCTGCTGATGTCAACCACCTAGAAATACTCCCCTGGGAAAGCTGTAGCCTAGAAATCTCTGTAGCACATGCTGTAACTGCGTACTGCTGTAGTGTGATAATGTAGTTAGATAGGAGGTCAAACCCCAGACATGGCAACTGTGTGTGCATGTCTGTCTGTCACTAACTGTGTAGAGAGCAATGCTTTTAGGCTACTCACACCCCTTACAAGTCAAATACCCACCTTTGGCCAGGCTGCTGATGCCACACACCTTGGAATACACCTCTGGGATGATCATAGCTCAGTAATCTCCATAGCATGTCCCGTAACATTTTATGGCCATAGTGTGATTAAGGAGTTAGTTGGGACTTCTAACCCCTGACCTGCCAACTGTGTGTGTGTATGCATGTGAGTAATGCTTTTAGGGTACTCACACCCCTTACATTTCACATACCGAACTTTGGCAAAGCTGCTGATGTCACTCACCTAGAAATACACCCCTAGGAAGGCTGTAGCCCAGTAAACTCTGTAGCACATCCTGTAACTGTTTACCACTGTAGTGTGATAAACTAGTTAGGTAGGAGTTCCAACCCCAAACCTGGCAACTGCGTGCATGTGTGTGTGTGTGTGTGTGTGTGTGTGTGTGTGTGTGTGTGTGTGTGTGTGTGTGTGTGTGTGTGTGTGTATGTCTGAATGTGTAGAGAACAATGCTTTTTAGGCTACTCACACCCCTTACAAGTCAAATACCCACCTTTGGCAAGGCTGCTGATGTCACGCACCTTGAAATTCACCTCTGGGATGATTGTTAATCTCCGTAGCACATCCTGTAACATCATAGTGTGATTAAGGAGTTAGTTGGGAGTTCTAACCCCCGACCTGCCAGCTGTGTGTGCATGTGTGCATGTCTGACTGTGTAGAGAGCAATGGTTTTAGGGTACTCACACCTCTTACATTTCACATACCCAACTTTGGCAAGGCTGCTGATGTTACCCACCTAGAAATACACCCCTGGGAAGGTTGTAGACCAGTAATCACCGTAGCACGTCCTATAACTGCATACTGCTGTATTGTGAATTAGAAGTGTGGTAGGGTTCCATCCCCACACATGGCAGTTCTGGATGTATTGTGTGTGTCACTGTCTGTGTAGGGAGCAATGCATTTTAAGCTAGTATCTCGCAGTCATTTCAAATGCCCTACTTTGGCAATCCTGCTGACATCAGTCATTGTGAAATACTCTTTTGCGTAAGGTCTACTCCAGTAATATCCATGGCGCGTACTATAACGTGTAGTGCTATAGTGTAATACACTAGTTAGGTAGGGGTTTTACCCCAAACATGACGGGTGAGTGTGTGTTTGTAACCCATATCCTGTGTAGAGGTGGTTGTGACTGTGTGGCCAATGTGGAGCGGGTTTTGCATATTTCTTATATGTATGGTGGCCATACTATAGATATCACAATCTCCACTGTATAGGGATAACACATGTGATATGGCTGAGAGGCCGGGGTGCAGAGCCATACCCAGACATGTGACATCAAGGCCAAGCAATCACAGTTAGCAACCCCAATATTACCCAGAGCACACTCTTACCCCATGTGTCATACACACACACATGCCAAGATAACAGCCAGTATGTGGGTAGTACACTGCATATTGGCCACTGATAGTAATTATGGAGTGACAGCAGTGGGCCACAGAGGGCATGACACCCAGTCCATCTGTCCAATATGCACATATGTGCAGACAGTGCAGCTCCTCCATGTTCCCCAATGGACACCTGCACCACCTGTGATGCCATCACATGTGTCCAACAACAGACATACCATGCCGGACAACATGCCCGTATGGACAGATGCCACTGACACCAAGGAATGCTGATAGCATGCACTCCATGTAGGTGCAGGGTAAAGCTGCTGGCCATTACCAGCTTCCGCCACAGGTGAGCAGGACTGGTACATCTTATGATAATCTGTGTTCACAACATGGGCTGGACACCCCTGGTACAGTTGCACATGTCACCGTACATGCATGTGGGAGGTGTGCACATCCCAGATGCTGTCCATGTCATGGATGAAGGAACACAGACATGGCAAGTGATGCACAGCATTGCCCACACACAGTAGTCACCCAGGTGACCAGATGGAGGATACAATACCTGCCTGTGTGGGCAAACTCAGACACTACATCCCTGAGCCACAATGCAGACTATTGTCATGTGGCCTGATACCAAGGTACACCCATTGCCTAGCCCTGGACAGCCGTCTGGCATAGTCGAACACCACACACCTGTGCAGACATGCACCCATGCATGTCAGTACTGGCACCCTGTGTTATTGTGTGTGTGTTGCATGCTGCAGATGTTCACATCCACACTCCCTACAACCCCCATGGGCATACTGCAGCATGCTGTCTGATGTCAGACACCTTCCCATACCCTTCACCTGTACAGCCCCCTTATGACCTGTGTGGTGTATGGGATACCTACAAAGTGATATGATGTGGCAATCCCACAACTGATGAGTTGTACACCTGGCCTTGCCACATGTGTCAATGTGTATGTGTCCTTTTGAGAGTGTGGTTGTGTTGACACTGGCACCTGTTCATGCCGACAGGCACATGCATGTCAACCACCGTACAGCTACTGTATCCTTGTTGCAGATGTCAGTCACCATCACATATATGTTCTGAGTGCTCCACAACAGGTAACCCATGTGGTGCATCCAATAATTGCAGCAAACTGTGCTAGCACTACATAGTTGTCAGAGATTTGATACCCTGTGCTGCTAGGTGTGTGACACAAACATGTTTCAGTTTTACCCTCCCACTCCTCACTGACACGTATTTGCCTCTGTCTTCATCCCCCTCCCCCTCTCAGGTGGACGTGGAGACCTACACCTGCTTTGCTTAGGCAGCAGCATGAGTAATGTAAGTAATGCTCATGATCAGCTGATGGCCTCTGCACGAATCTCATCTGTCCCCTAGCTGACTGCATGTGAAACAGCTGTGGTAACATTCTCATAGCCAATAGTATGGAAACACACTCCAGTACCTAGGAACATCATGGTGGTGTTGGCCCTTTTCACCCACTGTGAGCAGGAACTAGATCTGTCATGTGGCAAACAGCATCTCAGATGGATTGTGGTGTACCTCTAACAACATACACTGTGGAAACAGTGCAACAAACAGGAGGTGGATGTGCCTGACCTGACTACAGACTGTAAGTGCCGCTATACTGCATTTGGAGTAATGTTGCTTTAACAGTATTTGTGTGGATATGGCTGTTGTACATGTCTCAATACCTGCCATGTCAGTTCCATGTTTATGGGGAATCTATCTCCATCTGCAGGGTCATCTGCAGCGTGGGCAGTGTTGTGTCCATGGCTGCATGTGTCACCCACGGAGCATCTAGCTGTTGACTGCTGAAGGTAGTGTGAGGATTGCAGTCAGTAGATGGAGAAAGCTGTGGTAGTCACAGATGTCATATCCCTCAAAGGACATATGTTGCAACAACCCTGTAACAACAGTAAATATATGTGGTTATCACAGCAACATGTCAATATTGGCCCTGTGTATGTGCCCCCAGGCACACCTCTGTCAACCATTGTACATATGTCATGCATGAAGTGGTGCATATGTGCTGTACACCATATTTTGTGGCATCATATCTGAGAACAAGCCACTGATATATCTGACTGCTACACATGTTATGTACAGTAGGGGTTACATTACATGACATTACCTGCACATTCTGTGGATTTTCATACAGTACTGAGGTCTGTGTACCTATGGTGAATGTTGACAGTTAATGTAGTGTTGATATGTACCTCAGCCTGTGTACAGACTATGGTAGATGACATCTTTCTAGTTCCACTACTATAAGATGTTACATGCTGCCCTACTGTATGGTACTGTAGTGGCGTACATGTTTGTAAGGCTATAAACACACGTGTCCCATACCACAGACAGCCACCAGACCAAACTGCGCAGCAGGCCAGTATATGTTGGGTCAGTCTGTAAGTGGCACATATGAGGATGGCGTAGAACACATTGTCCCTATACTGTAATACCATGCTAGCTAACCATATATGGCTGTGGCTGTGTTCACATTGGTTGTGGATATGCACTGTCACACAGGTGTATCTTACCCTCTGCTGTGACATGCCTGTTGAGCCTGCTTTACATGCAGGTACATGTGCATTCCCCCTTGGGAGATGTAGGTCAGTGTTGAGCCAGTCTGCCTGCAGCCTGCACAGTGCATTGTGACATGCCTAGCAGCTGAGTGTACCTACCCAGTAGGATGTCATGTGTAGATACTAGCCAGATGTCCCACTGCCAGCCCTCTCCTAATAGTCAAGTATGTCAGACAGGGCAGTGGGATGCAGTGCACATGTATGTCAATATCAATTGTGTAGTATGTGGCCATGACACCCCTGTACCAGCAGTCATACCATTACAGGCCAGGCAGGGGTGTGTGAATGCATGACCTATGGTGGAAATCATATACCGGTTGTTGTGTGTTATACCCATCTACATGGCCGTCCACATCCATATTGTCAGGCATGGTTCACATGTATAGCACTAAGGGATGATGTGTATGCCTCTGGACTGTACAGACTGTGTCAGACCCTCCACATATATTGGCCAATATCTCTGCTGCAGTCCACAGTGGCATTATGTGCTAGCAGTGGTACTGTACACTGATGTCTTTTGGATGTCTTTCACTAACCGATGGCATACATGTTATAAGCAGATGTGACTTCCCAAACACACCATGTCTGTGAAGAGAATCCCAATGACAGTAGCAATAGTCTACTAGTATACCCGCTATACATACCTGACATACCCTGCAACTTAGACATTGGGAACATACGGGATGGGGTTGGCGTACACTTCATGTCCAAGACATATGGTGGGAAAATATGTACATATACCTATCCAGATAGCCAGATATACATGATTACATATGTGTACTACACCCAATTAACACTGTCATGGCAACCACCTAGTATAGATTACCACATCATGTGTGCGTGGTCCCATTACATCTCCTGTGTGATGGGCATCCGTCCTGTGTGTGGGCAGCAGTGCTACCGACAGCATGTAGCAATACCCCTTACAGGAGAACTGGCACACTCAGGGCAGCCACATATTTGTAAGAGGATCAGGAAGAACAGACAGACTGCAAGTAGAGTTGTGTTATGCTTTGTATAGTACTGGTGTTACAGGGTGTGGCTGTACATACTAGTTTGCCATGGAATGCAGTCCACCTGCATAGCACACAACTGTGGGCCTATCCTCATGTTGGTCGGAGCTGTGCCTATCATGTCTTGTCTGTCCACCAGACAGGTCTTGTGTCAGATAATACACTGGCAGTGTGTGTGTTGTGTGTTACCAGTACATGGCTATATCCATCAATTCCCTGACTAAGGGTAGGTTACAGACTATCCTGTCACACCTGCACCTTGCATAGTGTATGGCAACAGTTGTCCACATATGTGCCTGTATTCCAGCCTCTGTCCATCACCTACATATCAAGCTTTCTACATATGTCATGATGTCGGTAGTTGATCCATTGTGGGCTGGGAGTATAACACACTGCCATGTCTGCCATCAGTCCACTGCCGTTCTAACCCCCACACATATGGTGGGGCTGGGGGCATATATATGTGTGGGTGTCACCTGCACAATACATGTGTGCCCTCATGCACTGCAGAGCCCAGTTTATGTAACAGTGGTATATGGCCCTGTATTATTGAGTCTGGGGGGAGCACCAGAAATTACTTAGACTGCTACAAAATGTGGGGGTATCAGGGCTGAGCTGCCTTAAGGTATCTGGATGTACAGTACCATGTACTTCACCTATATACACATTACTGACATGGATCTGTGTAATGCAGGACTACTGCTTCCTGCCATACAAACTGTTCTGTTTGTTGGTGTGCTCGTGATGGCGTCAGTTATGCCATGTTATGTAGCAGTTACAATCCATGTGGTCATATGTCGTCTATACCACCTACTGTGTTTGTACAGTGTGTAGCTAGAGGCTGCATAACTACACACCTGGATTACATACTGTTGATTGTTAGGTATCCTGTGGCCCAGTGTGTCTTTCCTATTGTACAATGTGAATGGCTAGGCCTGGACAGCAACAGCTGTGAAACTTTCCAGACTACTGTATGACTGTAACTGGTCCACTGTAGCATCACTCCGTTGATATAGTTGTCAGTGTCTGTCATGACGGCAGTACTTCCACCACCAGCTATTGTCCACACTAACATAACATAGACAGATATTATGGCTGACATCTTTGTCATTCATTGCTGATCTGCACAGTTGGTGGGTAAGTCCCACTGCTTACAGGGACAGACAGTATTGTCCAGAGCAGTTGTTCAGTGGGACATTATTACAGGGACAACTACAGATGGCACATATCAAACATTCAACATATATCTTATTAATCTATACCACATACTACATTAAATTACATACAGTTGTGTTTTACATACCTTTTATTTTTTTGCATGGGTGTGATGCCTTCCCGGTTTTGTCTTGTAGGGTTTTATTTCCCACTGTGTGTGAGTTTCATTTTGTCTTTTCTTTTTTTTTTTTCTCTCTCTCTCTCTCTCTGACTCTCCAGTAGAGTGATTGAATTGGTTTGAATGGATTGCAGCATAGCTTTTGTAGGTGATGCACATGATCAGGTGATGGGCACTGCACCAATCAGTGTGCAACAGTTGCTGACTGCGTGCAGCCTGCTGTGGAGGGATTCAATTAACCATTGTCATGGCAACCCAGTACTATAAATTGCTTACTCATGTGGGCGTTGTCCCTTCACCTTTCCAGTATGGAGGTTCCTGCATGTGGGCAGCAGTGTTACAGATGGCAGGTTGCAGTACCTATTACAGCAGGGCTTGCAGACACAGGGCAACTACACAATCATAAGAAGTTCCAGACCTACAGACAGAGTGAGTAGTGTTGTTATGTGCATTGTATATTGCTGGTCTTGCAATGTTTGCATGTACATAGTAGTTTAGGATGGGATGCAGTCTGCCTACATAGCTCTCAACAGGGGTCCTATCCACATGATGGCCAGTGGATTGTCTTTTTGCTTTTGCCTGTGCACCACACAGGTCTTGTCCTAGATATATCACTGGCAATCTGTCTGTTGCATGCTATCAGTACATGGCTACTTCCATTTGTGTTCCTGATGTGTTGTTCCTGCATAAGGGTATGTTGCAACAAATCCTGTAACACCAGCAATTTGCAGGGTGTGTAACAGCAATATTAAGTGCATGGCCCTGTGTTCCTACCTCTGTCCTCCACATATATGGCCGAGTTTGTCCTGCTGTGATACGGTTAGCGGTTGTTCGGTATTGGCCTATCATTATTTGCTGCTAGCATTCCTGCTATCATCCCAGTCATATCGTGGACTCCCACAACATTTGTTGGTCAGGGTCCATACATGTGACAGATATATAGACATTAGCACAGGTAATAAATGTCCCCCTAGGCCTTGACTGTAGAGTGTACTGGTGGACAGGGACTGTTCATTGATACTCATAGACTGCTTGGAATACTGTGACTGAGCAATGTGCATGTTTGCTGATATTAATGTACATACTTACATACATTTCCTATACTGTTGACTGACTATGCCAGATGATATGTTTGTTATAACAGCAGCTGATTGTATATCTGCCATGCCTTTGTAGTAACTCACTTGGACTATAGTGTGCAGCGGGTGGCTGGAATCTGGGAGTGCTGATTATGTTGTTATTGGACACGATGAGGGTTGTGGGCTACAGCATGCCTAAGGCACTGTGGGGGAAGTGTAAGCGGGTATGCGTTGGTGTGCACAAGGCTCAGACTTGCTGACCTCGTGTTATGGCGTCTTATACTTGGTTGGCCTCCACATTGCTTAACCAGTGTGGGCATTGCTTACCGTCGCCCATACAGGCATACTCCCACTTGCTGCTGCATACCCCCTCGCTACTTCATGAACATGTTGGTATTATACATGCTTAAGTCAGGTGTACGTCAGGTATGACTGTTCACGAACGTCAGTGTAAGGTGAAGTGGGATTCCAGTTTAGCAGTTCTGGAGAGGTTACACTCAGGTATTCGGGTTAGGTTTAGTTATGCCATACCTGAGTTGTGAAGTAGATGTGAATAATGAAGGTGTAGGCAGGTAGGTGGAAGGGGGACATTTTAACTGTATAGTAGGCCATTCAAATGATTGGTGGGGGATCAGTAGTGCAGGTTTGCAGGGTGTTAGGATATGTATGCGAGGCAGGACAGGAGATGTTGGTGTCAGTAGCTGGTGTAGGGGTATGGAGTGTTAGTTGGGGGGGTGAACTTTGCCAGCTGGTGACAAGGTGGTGATCTAAGTGTGCTTGAGTTTTCCCTTCATGTGTTATTTACATGTGTCGTCTGGAACAGATGCGGTAATATACCTAGATTGGGGGTTCCAGATTCTGCCAATATAGTTGTGTGGAGAGTGTCACCTACTTGTGACTGTGAACATTACTAGGAATGAAATAGGGGTCAATAGGTAAGTGGTGTTATTGGGCCACACAGAGGAGCTGATAGTAGAGGACATGTTCAGGGATGTGCAGGATGGCTGACTTGAAGATCCACAGCTGGCTATTTCTTCTACAGTGAGAGCTTTGTATATTCCCTGCATTTGGGGGGTAGGTCTGGACACTCACACCCCTGGCTGGGGGTGAGGACAGCAATAATACCTTGTGATGCTAATTAGTTCGGCTTACATGCCTACAGTGGGGTGTTGTGACCATGTGTTCTTTGGTGTCATTTGGTGGGTTTGCAACAACACATCTGGTTATACCATCCTTTGCCATGTAAACTAGACATTGCTGCTGTGGGATTCGTACTGGGTGTGGCTGCTCGTTAGGTGTTGGCTCTGCCCAGTGCACAATATTGCTTACATCCCTGGGGCGGTCTACACAGAACAGCTCCAGTCAACACTTGCACGCCTAGGCCCATAATTACATACCCATAGTTCCCCACCTGCATCTCCTCTTCAGCACTCTTCCTTACTCCGGGTTCAGGTCGGGTATGAACACACCAGTACACACTGCCCACTCCCCACTTTTTGGGACCCATCACATACGTTGTCTCACCCCATGGGTCATCAAGCTTCTCCAACCTTGTAGTCTGGGTACATGAGTGCCCTGCTGTAGATTATCTGTGTAATGGCTGGAAGGCTGAAAAGCCATAACATTTTTGGCTTGTCCTGCAAGGGACATTCTCATCTTTGTTTCAACATTAGACTTGGCTGGTCTCTCCCACCCACTGGTAGTATCCTGCCTGTAGTCTGAGAAGCGGTGGTTTGTTTACTTTTATTGTGTGTTTGTATGTTACACTTGTCTAGCTGGGGGGGGGGGTTGATGCTACACGTTGCATGTTTGTTGATTGGGCCCCTCACCCCCATTGGCATGGCCTGTGAACATATGTAATGCTTAACAGCTGTATCATATCCTAGCTATATATATGTGTATATTTACACACACACACACACACACACACACACATATATATATATATATATATATATATATATATATATATATATATATATATATATATATATATTTTTTTTTTATATACATATATATATATATATACATATATATATATATATATATATATATTACACTCAGTTAGCTTCTACTTTGCTTAATCTGTGTAGGTAATGCTTACACCTGCGCAAACGCACTTACACACTCTTACTAGTGCTTATATATGCTTACTACTGCTTATTTGTGCTTACACCTACTTACTAGTGTCTTATTAATACAGTCATCCAGTTCACATTTAATGTTATTTAGTAGGTTATACAGGAAATATATGAGAAAAAAATGCTCATATACAGATTTCACATGGAGAATGGTATGTGCTGCAGTGGGACTCAAACCGGGAATGCCTGCTCGTTAGGCAGACACCCTGCCCACTACACTATTGCTGTGCTGCTTCATTTGCATATATCTTCCTTGTTATCCTCTTCAGCCTTTTCAGCTGCTTTAACCATAGCTAAGCGATGGGCACACCCGCACACCTATGGTTAGCTGTACTTAGATTTACAATAAATATGACGGGTTTTCTTCGGTTTATTTACATGTACTGTTGCTGTTGTACACATGGGGGACTGTTGGTGGGGATATGCAGACACCTATGAGTGGCCCCGCTCATTTATTTCCACTTTCTGCTGTTCTACTTTGCAGGGGCATGTTTATTCTGAGTGCTCTGCTCTCAGACACGCCCCCTGCACTCATACACGCTCTTTGTATGCCTAGGAGTTTGGGCAGCATGCCTTCATTAATATGCATGGCGCGCTGCCATCCTGCTCCTAAGCGGCTGCTTCCATGCAGGACTAGACTAGTCCTGCATGGAAGATTAGTAAATTCAGGGGGATGGCATGCATAACACAACAAGACCATGGAATAGTGGTTGCTAACGGGGAAGGCTGAGTGTCGGTTTTGTAACCATGCCTTAGCAGTCAATCCTATGCAAATAAGGGCAATGATACTGAATCACAGATTTTCCCCTCAGTGCTAGCTTGCACCCATCCGTATAGGTGCAGTAAGACCACAGTGTAAGCCTAAGAGCTAGATGACATAATAAGGGTGTGTGTCATGCATCCTGTAAGCTTATTGGAGCACTGTGGCCCATGTTTACCCTTAGCTAAGCTCAGTTAAGGATGGGGGGTGTCTGAAGCTGCCTAGTACTCTTTACATTGCCTAAACAGGTGTGCATGCTGCACACTGGGTTTTAAACAAAAAAAAACAGAAAATAGCAGCTCCATTCACATCTGAACACTGGGTTTACGCGGTGTGCCTCAGGGTTTAAACAGGAAGGCAATGAGAAGGGAAAACAGCAGTAGGAAGGTAATCAAGGAGAACTAGCATATCTGGAAGGTGAAATGTATCAGAACCAACCAATTACACAGACAGCAGCCCAGTCCAGCAGACTACTATAAACTATGCAAACACCTTTCCCTCTGTTTTTTTCCCAGAAACTGTAGACCACCAGTGTACACAAATGGGGAAATTTTACCTAACAAAAACAACAAAATGATAGGGGCTGCTTTTGCTCTCATAAATCAACATGTGGAAGAGGCTGAGGGTGGTGAGGATGACAATGCTGATGACCAACCCACATTGAGGGGAAGGAGAAGAGTGTATAGACCCAGGGTAACCTACCAGGGGCTACATGAGCTGGAGATAGTGGAGCACTATAGGGTGGACAGGCACCTCCTACAGCAAATTGAGCTGTACCGGCCACACCTCACACACAGAACCAACAGACAGGAACCCATCCCAGTGGATACCAAGGTATGTGTCGGCTTAAAAATACTAGCCACAGGTACCCTCCAAAGGCCAACTGGGGATATCATGGGGACCTCACAGGCATCAGCATCCAGGGTAATCTAGCAGTTCCTGGTTGCCATGTCAGCACATGCCAGTGAGCACATATATTTCCACAACACCTGTAAGGCATTGACCAGCAATATGCATCTCTTCCACCAAATAGCAGAATACCTATGAGGTAGTGGGTGCTATAGACTGCATGCACATACACATCAAAGCACCACCCGGTGAGCGGGGTATGGTCTACATAAACTACAAGGGTTTCCTCTCCAACTGCCAGGTCATGTGTGATGCCTGGGGCATTATAATGAATGTGTGTGCTGGCAGCCCTGGAAGCTATCAGACCTCCCACATCTGGCATATGACACAGCTGTACCAGAAATTTGCCAAAGGGGAAATCCCATATGGTCACCTACTGGGGAATGCTGGTTATGCACTGGAGTTGTGACTGATGACACCCATCAGAAATGTACACACACCAGAACAAGAACTCCATAATGAAGCACACGCACAGACTAGAATCATAATAGAGCATGTGTCTGAGATGCTCAAGTCACGGTTATGGTGCCTGGGCATATCCTGTGGAGCCTTGCAGTACTCTCCAGCTACATGTACCCAAATTGTCATTGTATGTGCCATGTTACATAATATGATCCTGCAGAAACAGCTGCAGCAGGAACAGCACAGGGCAGGGTCACACAGCCCCCCACCATTGCCAAGGCCAGCACAGACGCAGAGTGACTCAGAGGAGGAACAACTTGAGCCTGCCTCTGTAGGCAGTAGGAGGTGTGCCCAGTATGCCCAGGCTTTGGCAAAGAGACAACACATAGCACATACACTGACACGGTAGGAACCCAGGGAATGACACCTCTCTCTGACTCGCACATGCAGTAAAAGGTACGCCAAACATGACACTACCTGTGCTTAACCACATATAGGGAGTGTACTATGTGCATCCGACATAGTCAGCCCTCCAGCTCCATCCTCAATACTGGCACAGCCACAAGGTAAGTCACTCTCACTATCAATTGCCGAATGGAGTAGTATGTTCTACTACTTGTATCTATGGTACGGATGTGAGCATTTTGGTATGTACCTCACAAGACATCTACAACAACTAGAAAGGCTGCAGAAATACCTTACAAAGAGTATTACCGGCCTCAAACAGATGCCCTACTCAGACCGTGCCAAAAAACTCCAGCTTAACTCAGTCAGATATCGCCTACTCAGAGGTGATCTCTGCCTAACATACAAAGCTATGTCAAACCCAGATCTGTTGGACATGCTCCACTTAAACAAATCCCAATCCCTCTGAGCTACACACTCTAGGGACCTAAACCTTGTCACCACAATAAACAGAACATGCCAGAGGGATAGATTCCTGTCCCAGATGCTTCCCATACTCTGGAATAAACTACCTATCTATATCAAACAAAGCTCCTCATTAGCACTCTTCAAGAAAAATCTTGATGATTGGATGGGAAATAGGAAATTCACCCCGGGGATCACCTCTGTGGCTCTGCTCGACAGTGGCACAAGAAAATAATTATCTTGGGTGGCAAAAGCCAGGGTACCTTTTTGGCTGGGCTTGTATAGGCCCCAGGGCTGATAGCCAAGTACCTACCTATGAACCTATGCAAGGGAATCAGGTGGCTGAATGGGATGTCAGCAGATAGTAGACACCTATATGGGCATCATGAAATCCATAACAAATACTGGTGTTAACATAGTAGGCAGTACTAGACAAGGTGACAAATACCACTGCAGGACATGTGTTGGGCCAAATGTATGTCCATAGGACACACACCTGCATGTCAGTGAGGCTCACATACCCAACAACAGTCTCAGCCAGCAGGACAGGTGTAGATGACCACAAAGAAAGGCTGTGCTAATGCCTCCGATTGATGGCAATGGAGAATAGCCCCCCTCCAGACCTACACAGACAGATTACAACAGGTCAGGCAGTTGGATGTTAGTTCTGAAGGGTAAGAAGTCTGAAACTGAAATAAAACCTAAGATCTGTACTACACTGATATGTCTCGAGTCTGCATGATAGGTCAGAATACAGAATGAAATGGATGCCAGCAAAGTTCCTGAAATACCAGTACAGTCATAGCAAATGTTTACAGTTGTCAGGTGTGCCCCCCCCCCAACAATCCTATGTAAAAATGTAGTAACATGTACGTGTGGGTATAATAACAGTGGAGCACAGATTAGCTGAGCTGGCTAAATTAGCAGGATAGATTGTTGCACGCATAAAATATGCAGGGCTCTGTGTGTTAGGTTGTGTGTTGTAAATTATGTGAAAGTGGTCAGCATGTAGGCATGGGTGGTTGTGTCCAGGTTGCCATTGGCCAGTACTGTTGATTTCAGGGCCAAGTTCTAACAACTGCAGTGCCAAGCACAATGCATCCCAGCAAGAACCAATGCAGCAGTAATTCATGCTAATTATTCGGATGTAATATCTGTCACCATCTGAAAGATGGACATGGCATGAATGTAGGCCCAGACATACACACAGTACACAGGTAGAAGTACCCTAGACAGAGAGTGTATAAAATGTTACTGTCAAATGGTCACACCTTTGGAATTGTACATACAGATTAGCAGCACATTAGTTGTCTGTGTAGTATGGAATACTGATGGAGTCTGGCCAAACACTGGCAGACCACAAAAGACACAGTTATGAAGTACTGAGAAACCGCTGATGTCCCCACACAAGCCAGCATAAGGGGAATGCCCCTTATATCTCTGTGAGTCAGCTGCAAGTAGCTTCCATATCACACATGCACTCAGCTCACCCCACTATCAGCCACAGGTACCTCACAGGTCATATCCCTGCTGTTGTTAATGAATACAATATGACCTTCACTTCTGTGTGGGAATACCCACAGAATGCAGCATGGTGAAGAGGTGTCCCATGCAGGTGTGTCCCTAGCTATAAGCAGCACCCTGCCAGCATCCACACCAATGGATTAATAAGGACAGAAACTATTGCCATTAACACCTTGCACACCCATCCTGTCACCCCAGGGGAATACAGTGGCTTGCAGCCTGGGACTATAGGAGTGACAGAAAGCACTGACCAGCTACAGATGGCATGCATCACTACCAAATGCCCTACAGTCCTCTGTCAAATCCCTCTATCTCACCTGTACTGGCATTGTATGTTATTTCATGGAGTCCCAAATAACGACATAACACAGTCCACAGAACACAAATGCAAGGCCATGTCGACAAATCCCAGTAGCATGTCCACCATGCCCTATTTCATGAACTGTGGACCAACTCCTAAATACTGCTGGGAGAAAGTGATAACAATAGGGATACTTATCAGATATCACTTGCATAATGTTAGGAAGAGGATAGAATAATGGGGGGGGGGGTAGAAGCATGGACGTCATAGAGTGTGTGAATTCTGAAACTGTGATGTGTGCCCATACTATCCCTGCCTGCAAACACAGGAATGGGTGGCTACAAACCTGCTCGTAAACCACAATGTGAAGGGGTAATGACCAGATATATGAGCCCTGCCTCTGAGTAACCTGTGTAAATCTGCAGAGATGAGAGGTATGGCCATTCTGTCACATCAGTGGATGTACAAGCATGGGATCCTCAACCACCACAGTATCAAGGTGCTGGACCATTTACACAGACCCATCAGCAAGTGTTTGCAATTCCCCCTCTAGAATGGCATGATTGTGCAAGAATATGTAGGTTGCAGACCACAATACTGGACAGAGCTTTATCCATCTTGTATTCCCCAGGAAATTACTGTGAGCAAATATGTATATCTGTCAGTAGTTGATGACATAATGCATCACAGTTTAAAACAGTACATATGTCTGAATATCTCTGCTAACACCATAACCATGTAGCAGACACAGCACAGACACAATTAGTTACAGTATGCCACTATCCTTTGCCCATTGTGACCCCATATTGTCAACCTATCTACAGATATCTTGCAGAAACAGGTTGCTAGCTGTAGATGTAGAACACAAATGCCTGCACTAGAGTACAACCTACCTGGAATGGATTCACACATTCGGTACAGAAGGTCATACTGGGCATGCTCCCACACTTAATGACACCCATGTCTGGCAACAACAGTGGACTATACATATCTGTCAGTCACAGATGTCTGTCCACACACTCCATAATGCACAGCAGTCATGCTTTGCTTACAAATCGGATAGGAATACACACATGTATCCAAGGACAACACACTATAATAGGTCAAACATATACAAACATAGATGTGGGGAAGAGAGAGACAGACAATGACAAAGAGCTTCCCATCATGAGGCCTGTCCCACCCACCACACATTCATTTGGCCAATATCACATGATGAGCCAGTGTCTATCACTGTTGACATTTGTCTCTGGTAGCCCTCAGCACTATGGTGTCTGTGGTGTTTGTGATAACTGTGTAACATGACAGTACTAGTCATTATTCATCTAGCAATTGTATACACAGTCCTGTCAAATGTAAAGTTGTGTGTGACTAAGTGTTGTGTGTGTGTTTCCAGAGGAATGGTTTATGGCCCATTCACACACACTGCACCTCCCATTGCCCTAGTTTAGCTAATCTGCTAATATCAGTCACCTTGAAATACCTCTTTGGAGAAGGGTCAACCCTATCAGCTCTGTGGCTTGTGCAATAACTGTGTAATGCTATAATGTGATGTACTAGTTAGGCAGGTGTTCTAATCCCAGACATGGCCACTGTGAAATTCTGTGTGTGTGTAGGGATCAATGCTTTTGAGGCTATTCACAGTCATTGCACCTTCTATTGCCCTACTTTAGAAAGCCTGTTGATGTCAGTCACATTGAAATACCTCCTTGGACAAGATACAGCCTTGTAAGCTCTCTGGCATGTGCAATAACTGTGTAATGCTATAGTGTGATGTACTACTTCAGTAGGAGTTCTAAACCCAGACATAGCAACTGTTTAACTCTGTGTTTTGTGTAGGGATCAATGCTTTTGAGGCTATTCACAGTCACTACACCTCCCATTGCCCTACTTTAGCAAGGCTGCTGATGTCATTCACCTTGAAATATATCTTTGGAGAAGATCTAACCCTGTAACCTCCATGGTGAGTGCTATAACTGTGTAATGCTATAGTGTGATGTACTAAGTAGGCAGGAGTTCTAATCCTAGACATGGCAACAGTGAAACTGTGTGTGTGGGGGGGGGTCAATGAGTTTGAGGCCATTCACAGGTACTACACCTCCCATTGCCCTAGTCTAGCAAGGCTGATGATGCCATTCACCTTGAAATACACCTTTGGAGAAGGGTTAGCCCTATAAGCTCCGTGGTGCATACTATAACTGTGTAATGCTATAGTGTGATGTACTAGTTAGGCAGCAGCTCTAATGCCCAACATGACAACTGTGAAATGCTGTGTGTGTAGAAATCAATGCTTTTGAGGCCATTCACAGTCACTACACCTCCCATTGCCCTACTTTAACAAGGCTGCTTATGTCATTCTCCTTGAAATACACCTTTGGAGAAGGGTTAAACCTATAAGCTCAGTGGTGCATGCTGTAAGCGTGTAATGCTATAGTGTAATGTACTAGCTAGGTAGGAGTTCTAATCCCAGTCATGGCAAATGTGTGTGTGTGTGTGTGTGTGTGTGTGTGTGTGTGTGTGTGTGTGTGTGTGTGTGTGTGTGTGTGTGTGTGTGTGTGCAAGCGCGTGTGCATGTGTGTAGAGAGTAATGCTTTTGATGCCATTCGCAGTCACTGTATCTTCCATTGCCCTACTTTAGCAAGGCTGCTGATGTCATCTACCTTGAAATACACCTTTGAAGAAGTGTTAATCCCATAAACTATGTGGTGTGTGCCATAAATGCAGAACAATGTAGTAGCAGTAGCTACACAGCTATGGCTTTGAATTCCATCTGTGGCAAGTGTTTGTGTGTGTACCTCAAAGTTTTTGTCCCTATTTACAGCCAGTACACATCTCAGAGCCTGACTTTAGCAGTCCTGCATATATCACCCACCTTACAAGTATCTGTTGTGAAGCCTATACCATGTCAGGTTAGTGGTGCATGTGGTAAATGTGTAACATAATGCTCCATAAAGGTTGTTAGATAGAGGTTTGAACCTCACCCCTGGAAAATGTAAATGTATGATTAGGGTGAAATTATTTTTGGGATCTCTCACCCACTACATCATCCAATGCCAGTATTTACAAGGGCTGATGATGTTCCTCAGCTTAGAAGTACCTTGGGACAACATCCATCCAGTAAGCTCTGTGGTGCCTGCGATAAATGTGGTACACTGTAGTAGCAATACATAGCTAGGTGGGGGTTTGAATCTCAGTACTGGCAAGTGTGTGTTTGTCATCAGTATCCTGTGTGGAGGTTGCTGTGATTGTGTAATGACAGAATTCATTGTGGGGTGGATTTTTCTAAATTCTTTTATTGGGGACCTACTGTATGTCACAATGTCCACCTTGCAAGGACAACAGATGTCAAACAGCAGAGAGGAGGGTGTAGACAATCTATAGCCCTACATGTGCCATTATGGATTGGTGAACAATATAGGCAACCATTGTATTACCCAGAGAACACTCTCCACCCATGTCTCATACACAAACACACTTGGCTAGGCAACAACCACTATATTGGTAGTTGCCTGCATACTGCCCACAGATAGTAACCACGGTGTGATTGCAGTGGACTACATGCCTGTTCACCACAACACTGCCACTGACATCAGATTGTACCATGATGTGTAAGATCTCCTGACTGATTGTGTGTTATCCAGCAAGTAAAAGGACATGGCACCCTGTTCCATCTCTACAATAGGCAAATAATTGCTTACAGTGGTCTTTTGCTATGTTCCCCACTGAACACCTACAACAACTGTAGAGTCTGCAACTGTAACCCACAAAGGGAATACCATGCTTTATACACATGCCCTGTATGGGCAGATGCCACTAACTCCACTGAATACCTATATCATGCTGTCAATGTAGGTGCAGGCACAACCTCAGTTCCATAGCCAGTTCTCACCACATTAGGTCAGGAATGCCACATCAGATGATAACAATCTGTCCAGACAACATGCCCCAGAGACCCCAGGTACACTTCCACATGTCACAGAACATGCATGTGGACATGTGCACAACCCAGACACTGTCCATCTTATGGAATATTGATCATATACATGGCAAGCATTGCACAGTACCGGCCACCCACAATAGTGACCCAGATGAGTGGATGGTGAATACAATACCCACTTGTGTGGGCCAATCCAGGGACTACACCCCTGATCCACACTGCAGACCATTGTCATGTGGCCTGATGCCAAGGTATACCCTTTGCCTAGCATTGTACAGCCTTCTGACACAGTCAACTACTACACACCAGTGAAGCAAGGAACCCATGCATGTCAGTACTGGCAAATACGTGTGTGTGTGTGTGTGTGTGTGTGTGTGTGTGTGTGTGTGTGTGTGTGTGTGTGTGTGTGTGTGTGTGTGTGTGTGTGTGTGTGTGTGTGTGTGGTGATTAATGATTTTGAAGCCATTGACACTCACTGCACATCACATTGCCCTACTGTAAAATGCCTTCTGATGTGAGTCACCTTGAAATAACCCTTTGGCCATATATCAGCCTGATAAGCTCTGTGGTCCATGCAATACCTGTGTAATACTGTAGTGTAGCAAACTAGTTTGTTAGGAGTTGTAAGTTGTAATCCTGACCCTGTCAACTGTGCTAATGTGTGTAAGTCCCTGAGAGAGTGTGGTTGTGTCTTCCTTGACACTTCCGTTTGTAGACAGCCACATGTACTACACTTCCCTTATCACTGTTGGGATGTCACTCACCTTCAAAGATACCTTTGGACATCTCTCCAACATGTAAGCTCTGTGATGCATGTGATAACTGCATAATAATGTAATAATAATACATAGTCAGGTAGGGGTTTGAAACCCAGTACTGGTAAGTGTGTGTTTATGTGTATTATCAGTGTCCTGTTGGGGTGATTGTGTAATGACAGGGTCCATTGTAGTGTGGGTTTTGCCACATCATCATATTGAGAAGCTACATGTCCTATTGTCAACATTACAAGGCCAACATTTTCCAAACATTGCAGAGATTCTAGTCAACAATCCTCAGCCATAAATGTGTAGATCCGTGTGCAATTAAATTGTGACAGTATGGGATTAGTTCACAATAGTAAAAACCCAGGAATGGAAGGGTTTCCTGACCAACCATAGCAAAAAGCTAAGAACCCTCATAAAAACCTCTAAGGCGAGCTTTGAAAGAAAAATCACAACAGACACCAAAGACAATCACAAACCATTATTTTAGCTATGTCAAAAACCTAAATCACAACTCTCAGATCTGCTCTGAGCTACAGCATAATGGTTCAAAATGCATGGATCCAACTGACATCCAAATATATTGGCAAATAGGTTCAGTGCAAATTTTGCCCCACCCTCACCCCCTAAAGGGCCCATATCCATACCAGAAGATTGTGCTGCCCCTAAAATTACAGACACCTAGGTGAAAACAGCACTCTCCAAGGCAAGAAACACAGCATCCATGGGACCTGATAACATCCCAGGCTGCATGCTACATGAACTCCAAAACAAATTAATCCCTCACCTTAATACCATGTTTAAACACAGCCTCATCTCAGGTTATGTGCCTACAGAGTGGCGCATGGCAACAGTTATCCCACTCCATAAAGGAGGTGCCACAACTGACCCCAGGAATTACAGCCCCATCAGCCTGACAAGCCTCGTTTGCAAGGCCATGGAGCACATTATCATGGAACTCATAAATGACACTGGGAACCTACAAATCCTAGTCCCCACCCAGTTTGGGTTTGTAAAGGGAAGGTCATGTCTCCTAAATCTGGTTGACTTTTTTGAAATGGTCACTAAAGCAATAGATGAGGGGAAGGTGGTTCACACAGCATTCCTTGATCTTGCAAAGGCCTTTGATACCATTCCCCACTCGGGAATCATAGACAAACTCACCAACCTAAAGATAAACCCTACGTTACAAGATGGGTTGCTAACTGGCTCACAGATAGAACCCATTCAGTAAGAATAGGAAACGTTATATCTGACTCCAATCCTGTGACTAGTGGTGTACCACAGGGCTCAGTCTTGGGACCCCTCCTGTTCGGTATCTATTTCTCAGTGGTACAAGCTAACACGGAGGTTCTATGGCTAACAAAGTTTGCAGACAACTTCAAACTGGGTGCCATAATTGAGACTCCAACTGACGTAGACATCCTTCAAAAGGGTCTCACGAATACAAATACATGGTGCCAAAACATGGCCTCAAGCTAAATACCAAAAATTGCATTGACATCCCTTTTGGGAAAAACCAAGTACATACGAATTACAACATAGGTGGCAGCCCACTTAACACAGAGAGTGTGATAAGAGACCTAGGGACTCAGGTGGATAGTAACCTCTCCTTTGACAACCACATTGCTAAAGTGGTTAGAAAATCCTTGTACATGGTCCACCTTATCACAAAATGGTTTGCATCTAGGAATAAGGAAATTATTGCCCCCCTCTACTCATCACTCATTAGACCCATTATTGAATATAATGCCTTGTTTGAGCTGTACCTGACAAGACATCTACAACAACTTGAGAAGCCTCAAAAGTACTTCACAAAGAGGATAGCAGGCCTTAAACAGATGCCCAATGCCATGAGGCTAAAAAAGCTCAGACTGTACTCGGTTGCATACCGGCTACTCAAAGGTGATCTCTGCCTGAATACAAGGCTATGTCAAACCCTGAAAATTGCTAAAAATGCTCCACCTAAGGAAAACCTAATCCACCAGAGCTACATGCTCAAGAGACATAAACCTGACATCAACAATAAACAGGAATAAACAGATTTGTGTTCCAGAGACTCCCCTTGCTGTGCAATAAGGTCCCCATATATGTGGCAGAGCTCTTCATTAGCGCTCTTCAAGAGGAATCTTGATGAGTGGATGGGAAACAGGAAATTCACCCTGGGAATCACTTCTGTGGCCCTGCTTGACAGGGGCGCAGGTAACTAAACCTATAACTAAGCACTTCATGTTGGTGTTGGCCCTTTTCATTCACTGTGAGCAGGACTTCATGTGGGCGTTTGATAAACAGCATCACAGAGGGTAGTGAGATATACCTCTGACAACATACACTGTGGAAACAGGCCAACAAACAGGAGGGGGATGTTGCAGACATCAGGACAGAATGTAAGTATTGCTCTTTTGCATTTTGGGTTTGGGTGGATATGGCTGTTCTACCATGATTTAATATCTGTCATGACAGTGTTATGAGGTTGTGGAAACTCTCACCTGTAGGGCTATCTGCAGACTGGCCAGTGTTTGGAGTCTTACATGTGGTGTGTTACTCACACATTTCCTATCTTTAGAAATGCAGTAGCATACTCTGAGGATTGCAGTCAGTACATGGTGACAGCCATGTTAGTTACTGACTTCATATCACACCAGTAAATATATGGGTTCATCACAGCAACATGTCAATATTGGCCCTGTGTTAGTGTCTCCAGCCACAACTCTGTCAACCTGTGTACATATGTCATGCAGTAAGAGGTGCATATGTTCAGTACTTCATTATTTACTGACATCATATCTGATAACAAGCCAGTGAGATATCAGACTGTTAGACATGTTATGTATAGTAGGCCTTATATTTGGGGACAAAACCTGGACATTCTGTTGTAGTGTCTACATTAGAGAGGTCTGTGTACTTATGGTGATTATCGACAGAGTGTGTAATGTGAATATGTACCTTGGCCTGTGTACAGACTGTGGTAGATGCCATTGTTCTTGCTCCTGTTCTATGTGATGTTGCATGCTGCTGCAGTGTATGGTACCCTATTGGCGTACATGTTTGTAGGGCCAGACCGACGCATGTCTCATACCACAGTCAGGCATCGGAATACACTGTGTATTTTCCCAGTTTATGTAGGGTTAGTGTGCAAGTATGTGAGTCTACATTTATACCTGGAATCCTTGCATGACATCCCCTTGCACTAAGAGGTTGTGACTATTGGTGCTGAGGTATGACTCCACTACATGTTATGGACATATGTTATACAGATATGTATACACACACACACATATATATATATATATATATATATATATATATATATATATATATATATATATATATATATATATATATATATATATATATATATATATATATATATATATATATATATAGATATATAGATATATATATATATATATATATATATATAGACACACACACACACATATACATATATACACATGCATATATAAATATATATATGCATAGTGTATCATTATGCATTATGTTACTACTGTTGACAGTGCTTTCCCAAGTAAGAGTAGATTCCAGATTGTAGTACTGGAACCAAACATCCCTGCATGCAAAGATGGACACTGAGCCTTCACTGCCATGTTCTTTGTGCGCGAGCTGTGTGTCATTAAGTATTTCCTACTGGATATTGATCTGACATGTGGATATTAACTGTAGACTACTGTGTGTGCGTATAGGACATGCCGTTGAGGGCTGCTGTCATGTAGTAATGGAATACCTATCAGTGTCAGACGTCTGTCTGTCAACACAGTCATCCTAAGGCATAACCAGATGGCTAGCTGATTTCTTTCAGTCCTCAATACAGATGTGCAGATTTCAGGTATCCATCTTGGCTGCTTACAGGCAATCTATGCTTCAGTGACACTGACATGTCTGCCGGCTGTGTTATGAATGCCACAGATAGGAATCCACACCCTGTATGCAACACATGCCATGGATACCTCAACTACACTACCACAATCAACAGAACATACTTCAGTACAGGTCTTCAAGACAGACACTGACCATGTTATGGAATACATGTTGCATACATGTCAACTGGAGCACCTCACTGGCCCTCTGCAAGAGACAACTAGATGACTGAATGTTGCATTTAACTCTCACTCTAAGGATCACTCTTGTGGCATCAGTTGATAGATGGCCTGCTGGCAAATGGCAGGTGGCATGATACCACTGTACACACATCACCTACCCCTCCCATCTGTCCATGGACAATATCCTGGTACACACCTATGAACACTTGCACCTATGGACCCCAATACTGACAAATGTGCCAGTGTGCATTACTGACAATAACAGTGTCTGTGTGTTTGTAGACCTGTAGCTGATAATACCCTGAAGTGCTTCACACCCACCACCACCCCCCCCCATTGCCATAGTTAGATATGACTGCTGCTGTAATGGACATTACATGTACCTTGTTACACTCTTCACCCTATGGGCTACCTGGAGCTTGCAGTACCAGCACAACACTGTTGTACAAATAGGTAGATAGGCATGGGTTACCCTCTGCATTCTGGCAAGTGTGTGCATGTTGCAAGTCTGTATATTTGTAGGATACAGCATTCTGTGGCCACATTCTCCAAATGCAATGCAACTTGCCACACAGTATAAGGGATAGTGATGTTGCTGACCATAGGAGAGTCATGACAATGCATCACCCTACTATCCCTGTGGCATGTGCAATAGATGCATATCCCTGTAGTAGCACTCTTGAGATAGAAAAGGGGTTGTATTGCAGTCCTGGTCAATGTGTGATGGTGGGTATGTCATCATATCATGGGTTTCAGTGAGTACAATATCCAATGTGGGGTGTGGGTGCTGGGTATACTGTCTTTACACCATAGTACCCCCAGTACAGTTCCCAAGGTCCACTGTATGGGGACCACTGTCACCATCAACCATACAGGTAACTGGTTACACTATCCAGACAAGTGATGCATGTGCCGTGTGCAAATTATCTGTGACAGAATGGACATACTGATAAGGTAGTTAGCACTGATAAACCCAGGTCTCTCAGCTGTGTGTATGACTGTTATGTGTTTATCAGTGTGTATATGCCAGTATGTCACACTATGTATTGTTTATAAACAAGCAGTACATCCCCCAGTACCATACTGTACAAGGCCTGGTGATGTTCTTCACTTAACATGTAATCTGGAACACACCTCATCCTAAAAGCTGTGTGGTGTGTGCAATTAAGGCTGCACACATTAATAGCACTATGTACCGAGGTAGGGGTTCTAGTCCCAGTGTTACCAAGTAAGAGAGTGTGTGTATGTGAAGGGATATACTTCAGTTTGCAAAATATACATGTCCCAGGAGGTCATCTGTCTGAGAACTGACTGGCAAATACTAACATTTCACAGGTATCATCCTGTGGAAATTAATTCCATCACAACTTGTAGTAGATGTGTAAATACCCTCTTCCCCACTGTATAGCTGTACAGCGATACTGGGGTTGGTATATATAACTGGGTGTGGATCTTGTGGAGACAACCACCATCATTGCGGTTATTGTTGAGTGTACTACCCGCTTAGTTGGCTGTAATACTATACAGTTCATGTTAACAGGTTAAGTAGTCGTCAATCACACTATCTGCAGTTTTACATCAACACCCTCCAAAGGGTAGGGCTGTGCCACCCACACCAGCACACCTATGTTTACCAAGTTGAGGATTGCACTACATTGGGGAAGAGGACATGCCAGTACCATCATCAGTGACATTAAACTAGCAGACTGATTATTTCCCAATGTGATGTTGTGCCTATTCTGTGTTGGTGGAATTACGTAAGCTAAAATGGGTTCCTTGCAAAAGTACATACATCCATGTGTACAGTATTCTCTGTGTACTGCATCAACACCAAAGCCTCTGTGTGTGTGTTATACACAAACATGTGGTGTGTACCACCCAGTACACTTACCATTGTTCACTGTAGAAGGGCTGCTGACATCAGCCACCATGCACTCACCTGTATACACCCCTCAAACCTATCAGGCATGTGGCACATGCAGTAACTGTTATACAGACCTGTGACCTGTGTTCAGCTGTACCCAGGATATGGCACAGTCAAGGTGTCACCACAGTGGCATACCCCTTGTAGGAAACAACAGCAGACCAACATCCTGCTAACACATGGACACCTACAACACAAACAGAATACATTATGGAGACCACAATCACTCAGTGTTAATAACAGCTATAATGTATCATGGCTAGACAGCTACAAATCCTGATATGTAAGCAATAAACTTTACTGCTGAAAACATGTTACACAGCATTACATTGGTACACCATAGTACGCCACCCTGTGCATCAGAACCATATTAGCCTGTCACTGCATCAATGTTGTGGATGACAGGGATGAGGCACAGGTATCATTATATGCACAGGGTGTGTTGCAGGTTTGCCAGAGGCTTAGGCTGAGCCATTCATTTGACATTGTGTATGTATGTTAGGGGGTTTCATTATTAATTGGGCTGTTGCGATGTGGTGTGTGTAGGTATGAGGTTGCCCTAGCTGTATTGGTGATGTATGAGTGTATGCATGCACACAGGTCTGCCATGTGGCTGCCCTATACAGGGGTTTGTTGGACAGCTGCAGACCATACCTGGCAAGGTGTGCAGTTCATCGTCTCAGGCCACAGACACGAGAACTGTGCCTGCCATGGGTTCCACAGGCACCACCAGGTACAAGCCATGATATGGTACTCTTCCTTAATGCTGACAAATGTTAGCTGGATCTGGGTCCCTCTTGGGACTGGCCAGGGCCATGTTCACATGGCCTGCTATGTTGTGGTGTAGACAGTGTTGCCCCTGCAGTACTGGGGCTGGTACTGCCACTACAGGAGCAGCTCTGACTTTTTGCACATCCATGTCGACCTCAAGCTGTTGGTGTTGCTGACCTATGTCCATGTCGCTGTCACATTACTCCCACCATATGCTCAAGCACAGACATTCCATGGTCGAGGATTCCCACCATCTCACCCAACCGTCTATCCAGAATCTCTGCAAAATAATGGTGGGCACCTGCAAGATCACGGATGCTGTCAATAACAGCGAAATGAGTAGTCCTCTGCAGCCTCAGACCCTGTCTAGTATACCATTCTACATGTGCCTGTACCTCCATGATGGCCTGAAACATGCATCTGGTGACACCAAATGTGACACTTCTGCCAGTGGCATGATGACCAGTGGCTCTCCTATAAGCACCCCTGCCTGTGTGGTACCTCGCCGGGCATCCGGCTATGGCTGCTGTGTCCAGACACATGTGCCATAGACAACACACTGCCCTGTCTCATGCCACCACCTGCAAACTGTCCCTCATCTATGGCCACTGGTGATGGGGTATGTATAGGCAATGTAACTACGTATGGGGATGGGGTGGATAACAGTGGGATGTCAAACATTGGCACAGCTTCAGCTCCTGACAACCCTGCCTGTGTCTTAACATACCTAGCATCATTGTCAGTGTCTGTATGGACACTAACATCAGTTTGCCTGCAGGAGGGACCCTGACACACCTTGCCACCTGTGAGGGGAAAACAAGGAATGCACTTTAAGACTTGTACATCATTGCTTAACTGTATACACACACACACACACACACACACACACACACACACACACACACACACACACACACACACACACTTATAGGTGAGATTGCATAAAGATATTACACACAGATCTCTCATTACCCATCTGTCAGCATGCATGACATATGGCACTCAACAGCATGCACTGCAGCTATAGTCAATCCCTGTTACCAACATTATACATCTCTGTGATGCATGGGTTGTGTTAGTAGGTGATGTTCCTTCCCCTGGAACACACTGCACCCATGTACACAGTATTGCAGTATACCTGTTCAGCACCCTGGCATGTACTGTGCACCATACCTCGCAGGTGTACATGCGATTGCTGAATGTGTATATGTGTATCATTTATGTTTGCTCTGCTGCTCACAGCCCCTATGTGTTTGTCCAACACATACCTGTGATGATATGTGGACAGATGTCATTAGTGAATGCCTGATGTCTGATCTGCAGATCTCATCATCAGTGGTGCATGTATGACCAATAAAATACAATTACACAGACAACCTTCAAAGTTTACTGTGGCTATGAGGAGTGTACACACCCTTATTGACATGGCACTGTCTTCCCTGATATGCCATGGGGCCACAGTACTGTATATGTTAACATTACATGAACCTGATATGTGACATATGACTTGTGCAATCAAATGCAGTATCAAACAAATGTATTAGTTGTGCAGATGCTGATTGAGATGCATACAATTTGTGGGTGCATAAGTGTGCACACCCTTAACATGATGGTTTGTTGCACCAACTGTTAAGTGTATTACAGCAGTCACTATTCCTGGAAGGGGTATACTAGCATGGGCCATCTGCATTTGCCAGTATTTGGTCACTCTGCCCTACAAATGCCCCCCAACTCTGTAAGATTGCAAGGTCAACTCATGTGCACAGCCCTTGGAGGTCAAGCAGTGCCTTCACAATTGCTGTGGAGTTAGGGTTATGTCTGCCACAATTCATGACCTTGACTGTGTACAGATACAACCATTTTTAGCAAGCTTCAGATGTCTGCTTCAGTTCACTGTTGTGTTTCAGGATGACACCCCTCCCCATCCTCAGCCTTTTTGCAGATGTTAGACAACAATGGGCTACACATGAGGGTCATTTTGCAGTGTCCCAAATTCAGAACACCATGTGCACCAGCCTCATCCTTGCTAAGGAATGGCAAACATACAGGTGTACACTGGCACCAGCAAGGTACAAATGGGGATGGTGGGCTTGAGGTGGGGTGAGGTGTTGCCTGTGCAGCACATGTATCTTAATTGATACTATCTGTAGGCTTCCAACTTGATCTTGATACACCATTACACATTGCAACACATTTCTTTGGGAGACTTTCGATGTTATGCATATGCTACCTGTAGAGAGCCCTGGCTGATGTTTCCTGTGGAACAACTGTCCCATTTGATTACCCTAACCCATGGGCCACACTTATGCAGAGTCCAGGTGATTGTCAACACAAGTACTGCACAGCAAGTACTTGCTAGACATTTCTGCAACTCCCTCAGTGTTGTGGCATATTTCTAAGCAGCCTCCATGACCAGTTTGCAATGTGTCATCATCTGTCTTGGATGCCCATCTGTTTATTTTCTACATTAATGTTGTCCCATACATCCTCATCACATACATGACTGTCTGCACTGTTTGCCATAGTATATGCAATGGTGAGGTAAGGCTACATGTCCCACTCCTGCATGCTACCTGTTGGGTATGGGATCCATTCCATGGCTTGAAGATGTGCACAAGCCACGGTGGCCTCTATTGTAGGTGAGTGGGCACATTTGATGGACAAATGTCTTGGACAGCAGACTATTTCTTGATGTGACCATGAGGACCTGTACTTGCTAGAAGGTGCATACTCATGAAGAGTGAATGCTGTCAGTACCTCAAAAGCTGCTTCCACAGTATGTTATTTGGAGTGTATGCACATACATGCTTCCAGTGTTTGTTAAGGTATGTATTCCCCATATTTGCTGTCCTAACATAGGATTCCATATTATACATTCATTGCTCATGTTGGGACCACATTACAGGTTGTAAGGGCTATAGAATGTGGTATTGTGATATGCTGCTGTGTAGATCTGTAACAGTTGCCATTGTAATAGTGGTATATACACTGTTGTAGCACTGTATAAGGGTGATGTTTCAGACATGTTCCTACTGTAGGCCATTTGTCCCACCATTATGTTCATTTCTGTGGAAACATCTTGCAATGATAGGTTGTTAGTTATATTGCAGGACTCTTACATACCCTTCAGATATGCCACCATGGTGACCACGGTGATGCAGTGCAGTTAACAGCAACAATAAGTGAACATGTACAGCATGCATTATGGGTAGGTGTGTTAAATGTATGCTTGGCAAATACCATGGCCATAACATGGTCAGTGTATTGGCAAACCTGAACAAACAACACCATACTGACCAGCTGCCCCAGAGGTATACCAGAGGGACCTAAATAGTTGTGTGAGAGTTGTGATGGTAGTAGCCACACCTGTGGGATTGGTACAGGGTGGGAGCAGCATTAAGGTACATCAACAGTACAAACCCACAAAACTACAGATTATGCACATCTGTTTATCACTACAATGCAGCAACAGACTATATATATTTCATCTCACATGTGCATGATAAAACTCTACAGATGCAGATGGTTAAGCAACAGTGATCTACTGATGTGCCCTGGCACCTTACCTGTATGCTCCTTGTCCATTGTGTGGGTAGCACCCACCTCCACAATGCTATCTGCAAGGTCTTTTCTTTGCGGGTAGGCAGGTGCCCTGATGCTGGTGAGGAGATCCTCAGCATGTGTCAGGGGGGGGGGCTGAATGGCATGACCTCCCCTGTGGCTAGCTGGTCCCTTCTAATTGCACCAGCATGCTGACAGGCATGGCGGAGTAGGTCAGTGCAACAATGTCGGACCTGCTCATAACTGCAGTAATGCAGGCCAACATCATTTACCCTGTGGATTAGCTCATTCCACAGGGCGGTCCTCTCCTGCAGATCATAGGCTGTATGGCCAAACAGGATGTGGTAGTGCTGCACCATGTGGTTTATAATAACCTCATTCTCCTGGGGGAAATAGACTGGCAGGCGCTCTCTTGACATGGTGCCTGAAAGACATAAAGAGGAAAAAAAGGTCTGAGGACTTCATACTGCAAGGATATAATAGTTGTTAATTCACATCTCTGTCTCTCCCCCACCATATCTGCAACAATAATCTAAACATACAACTCAACGGGTATGTTTACAGCAAACCTACTGTCGGGGCAGATATCATATTGTAAAACAAACTGTGCAATGTCTTTCTAGTCATGTTTCATGTTGAAACACTATCACTGGTGGCCTGTTGTGAATAATGTCACCTGCATGCCATTGTAAGGGCCACTATGGTTCCATATATGCATATGTCCTGTTTGCTATGTGACTACTCCAAATCTGGTGTTTTGTGTTAATGGGGATATCTATGCATGTTGTTATGTGTTTCTAGTCATGTTCCATGTTCAAACACTGTCATTGGTGGCCTTTTGTGAACAATGTCACCCGCATGCCATTGTAAGGGCCACTATGGTTCATATATGCATGTGTTCAGTTTGCTATGTGACTGCTCTAAATCTGGTGTTTTGTGTTAATGGGGATATCTATGCATGCTGTTAGACATAATCCTGGAATGTGCGGACTATTACTACCCACATATGTTCTATAACTGTGACACAATAGCATGTTTGGGAAGCCAGTTCCCTGCAGAACCACCTCTCCCACCTCATCTGGCCATGTTACCAGGCCACAGCACATCTGGGACCCACCCCAGGACCTCATCATCTGCTGGTCTTGCACTACCTTCAGGTGGAACCACCTCAGGAGATAGTGTTCGTGTTCCCCCCCCCTGGGTGCACACATAGATAGGATCCTGTCACCTGAAGTCAGGTCCAGGGTCTGGTGCATAGGGAGCTCCACAGAGACTTGGGGTATGTGCTACACCACCTTGAGGCCCTTGGTACACAATTACAGGGTCCGCATGCTCCTGCTCAGCCCCCAGCCCAGGCACCTTCAAGGCCGTGAAGGTGCAGTTGTGACTGCCCATGGGTGGGGACCTTGATTCCATTGTTTCCATTTGGGGGCTCATGGGCTTCCACATTCCAAACACCACTCCCCATCCAAGGTGTTTACCCACCATATATGTCATATACCATCCCAGTATGCTGTCTTGCCTGTCTTCCAACCCAACCCACCTCCCCAAATATACCTGCTATCCTTCCCCAACATACCAGTCTCACCTTCACAAACAAGGGCAATGTGTTCCCAACATGGATTTCACACCAGACATAACTGTCCATTTTGCATCCCACTTACTACTGTATATAAATATATGTGTGTATAGATATGTGTGATGTTTTCTCACACATATCGTGTGTGTGTGTGTGTGTGTATATATATATATATATATATATATATATATATATATATATATATATATATATATATATATATATATATACATATATATATATGTGTGTGTGTGTGTGTGTGTGTGTGTGTGTGTTTGTATATATGTAGCCATACACATATATATGTGTGTGTGTATGTGTATATTTATATATATATATATATATATATATATATATATATATATATATATATATATATATATATATATATATATATATATATATATATAATATATGTGTGTGTGTGTGTGTGTGTGTGCGTGCGTGTGTGTGTGTATCTGTAGACATGCATGTGTGTGTGTGTGTGTGTGTGTGTGTGTGTGTGTGTGTGTATATATATATATATATATATATATATATATATATATATATATATGTATAGGGTGCATTCAAACATCAGGTCCACACTCTCTAACTCTCCTTCCTCCACAGCTGCACTTTTCTGCTTTGCTAAAAAACAGACATCTGTGACATGTGGACACAGCCTAACATTAGGGACAGATTGCAGGTAAACCTATTACAAACCTATGGCATTTGTGCATGATACATTTCACATTAACATGACTGTCCTGCAGGTGGTGGGGTCTGAAACTAATGTGTCTATAATAATGTAATTACTTCCACCACTAGCTATTTGCCACACTAATATACATGTCTTGACGTACAGAACACATACTATGATGCCTTACATTTTGTCATTCAGTGCTGATCTGCACAGTTGACAGGTATGGCTCACTGCTCACAGGGCCAGGCACTATGTCCATAGCAGTTGTTCAGCAGGACATCATTATAACAACATCTCTTGATGGCACATATAAATCCTTCCACATTATTTATCCCATTATTACAGACCAAGTACTACATTCAATTATATGCATATATGTTTCACATACCTGTTGCAGTATTGTCCTCTCTTCTAGGTACACCTTTATGTGTCCGCTGTGTTATATAGGTTTGGTTTGTAGTTTTAGTTGTTTTAGTTATTTTATTATTTTTTTTTTCCTCTTTCTGTTTCTCTCTCTCTCTCTCTCTTTCTATACTACAGGGATTGAGCTGCTTAGAATAGGCTGCAGCATGGATTTTGTAGGTGATGCTCATGATCAGGTGATGGCCTCTGCACCAAACAGTGTTCACCACTTGCTAATTGTATGCAGCCAGCTGTGTAGTACTTCCAATTACCATTGTCATGGCTGCCCACTACTATAAATTACTATATCATGTGGGCAGTGTCCCCTTACCTTTCCTATATGGAAGACATTCTTCCTGTGTGTGGGCAGCAGTGTTACAGACAGCAGGTAGCAATACCTCTTACAACAGGACTTGCAGATACAGGCCAACTACATATTTGTATAAGGTTCCAGACCTACAGACAGCGTGAGTATTCTTGTTATACGCATTGTATACCGCTAGTTTTACAGGGTTTGTGTGCACATGTTAGTTTGGCATGGAAGGCAGTCTATCTGCATAGCTCTCAGTTGTGGGTCTATCCACATGATGACCAGAGGATTGGCTGTTATATTTTGTCTGTTCACCACATAGGTCTTGTCACAGATATATTAATGGCATTCTGTCTGTTGAGTGCTATCAGTACATGGCTACATCCATTTGTGTTTCTGACTTCATATTCATGAGTTAGGGTATGTTGCAACCAATCCTGTAACACCAGCAACTTTCACAGTGTATAACAACAATATTGCAAATATGACCCTGTGTTCCAGCCTCTGTCCTCCACCTATATACCAGGCTTTGTCCATATGTCATGCAGTAAGAGGTTGTTAAGTAATGGCCTATCATTATGTAGTCCTGGCATTCCTACCATCATTCCAGTGATGTTGTGGACTCCCACACATATTGTGGGGTAGGGTCCATATATATGTGGGCTACAGCTGGACAAAACATGTGTGACCTTGTACAGTCCAGAGGACAGCGTATGTAACACTGTTGTATGCCCTTGTAAGTCATTCTATGAGGAAGGGGTATGCACCATTTTTAACCTAGGCTGTTACAACATGTGAGGGATATCAGTAGTAAGACACATGAAGGTATATAGCTGTACATTTTCATACATTTTACCATGGGAACAGTGGTGGGCTAGTGCTTATTGTCTTACCGATGGTTCTGCTTTTCAGTGTGATAGTGATGTTTTAAGTTAAGCATTGTTATGTAACAGATACATTTTCATTGTGACAACTTAATTATTTTCCCCTAGGGGTTGAGTACAGAGTGTAATTGGAAGCTGTTGAACTACATCTGTAATTAATTAGTGTTGGTTGATTCTTATCTTCCTGGCCAGTGTTTCTTTACTGTTGTACTACTTGAAGGTCTTGGCCTGGACAGCAACATATATTATGCTTTCATATTACTGTATCAAATGTTTTGCTTGAGAGTTGCATTACTCAGTTATTATGTATTTCAAGCACCTAACTGCTATATGAAATGACATATACAACTGAAATAATACACAAATAAGCATTTCTATGTATGCAAACCTGTGTGTGGTGTCATATCCTTTGACTTCTCTGTGGGTATATGTTTCATGTAATAATTGTCTTTTGTATGAAAGAATCAAACACTGGCCATTTTAAAAGGTGGCAACTCTAGGTTTACTGGCTGTTCAATATGCTGTGCACCCTCTAAATATGTGTCTTCTTATACATATCTATACATAGTAATATATGTATATGTGAATGTATGTGTATATATATAAATAAATAATATATATATATATATATATATATATATATATATATATATATATATATATATATATGTGTGTGTGTGTGTGTGTGTGTGTAAATATGTATCATTGGAATGTTTACTGCTTCCACATTGTACATTCCCTAGGGTATACAGACTGTTCTGCATGATATGTTATTGATATCATCCTGACATCATACAGCTGAGATGGATTACTGTTAACTTGTATTGGTTATGCTGTGGAGGGTCCTGGGTTTGAGATTTGCAAGTGTTGGTTATTGCAGATCTGTTCAGCTGTAAAGGAGGGGATGATATCAATAATTACAAGTGGTACTTAATTTGGGACCCCTCACCCCCATTAATGGTGCCTTTGATCATATATTTATTTGTTGTGTTCTTTTATATATATATATATATAATAGCTATGGCATTTTGGCTTTTGACATGGTGAACCACTCTTCCCTTATTAACATCCTTAAATCCCTCTCATTTGATAACCTGGCTTTAAAATGGTTTACCTCCTATCTTAACAACAGACATCAAGCCGTTCTTTGGGACAATCATATCTCTTCTCTATTGCCTGTTTCTATTGGAGTCCCACAGGGCTCTATTCTAGGTCCACTTCTCTTCTCCCTTTACATAAACGATCTCAACACAGTCATCCCTCAAGCTACCTGCATCCAATATGCTGACGACTCGACAATCATTTGCTCAGCATCTACCCCCGCAGAACTACTGTCTCTAACTCAAACTACCTTTAACACTGTAGAAACTTGGTTTACTAGACGATACCTTCTCCTCAATGCTAAAAAAACAAAACTTCTCCTTTTCACTCCTACCACTCGAGCCTCCCCATTAAACTTCAACATTTTGTCTAATGACACTACTGTTATCTCTCCTGACACAACAACTAAACTGCTAGGAATAACCATCGACAACAATCTTACTTTTGATCAACACATCAATAACACCATCAAAACTGTTAATAAAAAAATAGGATCATTATACCGTATCAAACCTTTTCTCACACCTTCTACCAGAGCTACTATTGCCCACTCCCATCTTATATCTACTCTCTTCTATGCCTCACCTATCTTCACTAACCTTAAGAAGGCCAACCTAAATAAACTAGCAACTTGTTACAATAGCATTGCCCGATTTGCCACCAGCAACCCTTTCAAAACACACCACTGTCACAACCTAAAACTCCTAGGCTGGCTTGAGCTACAAAACTGTCTTTCAATCTCACAACTTACCATTGCTCACAAGATACTTTACCAACCTTATAATACCCCTATACTTTCTCAACTTTTAATCCCTTAAAATAATCTTACCTCCCTTCGATCTTCTACCAAACTCATGACCAAATCTGTAAAGTCCCATAACCTAGCTGGTGACTCTCTGTTCACTAATACTATAGGAAGGATATGGAATCAGCTACCCACTGATATCACTCTAACCTCCTCCTTACCTCTGTTCAAACAAAAAATCAAACTGTATTTCCAAAATCACTGGCTCTGTTCCTGTAGGACTCCTGACTAATCTCTTCTTTCCCCTCCTCCACTAGAACTTTACACTTTACTTAGTAAATATACTTATTCCTTCTTCTTATTGCTCTGTTGCTCTCCTCTAATGCTCTAACCTACTCCTCCTTTTTCTCTCCCCTGTCCTCTCGTACACTTTCTTACCCTTCTCCTCTCTAGACTATTGCTTCTTTCCCTCTTCCTCCTTTGTATTCCCTTCTTATCTCCTGTTCTACTTCTCTTCAACATTTTTTGAAACCATGTTGCTAATCCTGACTTTGTGTAATGCTTTTACTGAACAACTATTTTATAGTAGGTTCCTTAGGTATTTCGTGTATTTTTTTTTTGTTTGTTTCATATTACTAAATGTATATTCATTTTGTACTTAATTTTTTATTCTGTAAATTGTCCCATTGAAATTTAGTATGTGTGGAGCTTTTCTCCTCGGGCCTCTACTGAAAATGGACATATATCCAGCTAGACTAGCCCGGTTAACAAATGTAAAATAAAAAATAAAATAAAATATATATATATATATATATATATATATATATATATATATATATGTAGACATATGTAGACATATAGTAGTATGGTCTTCATCTGTAAATATGTTGTAAGTAATTGCTATGTAAATTGTTAATCGCTATGTAATACAATGTAACTACTGTATGTTTGTTTTAACTGTGGAGCTTTTCTCCCCGGGCCTCCACTAAAAATGGACCTATGTCCAGTCGGACACTCCCCGTCAACAAATATAAGTAAATAAATAAATTTTATATATATATATATATATATATATATATATATATATATATATATAAATGTGTGTGTGTGTGTATATCATACAATCAGACATCTAAATATACAAATACATTTCCCCTACTGTTGAATGACTGTGCTGGATATGTTTGAGAAAACATCAGATTTATTTACATCTGACATAGCTTAGTGGTAAATTACTTTGGCTATATTGTGCAGGGTCCTGTGCTTGAGATTTGCAAGGGCTGGTTATTTTTTTGCTGGGCAGAACAGAGGCTGTTGGAGACAGAGTAATTAAGGCACTTTAAAGTAGTTGTAAATGGGTTTGCATGGGTTTGCATGCAGCTAAGCGATGCTTACATAAGCTTAGCTTCACTTACACCCGCTTACGGCTGTGTAAACCCGTGTTAATTTCAAATAAAGAAAAGAAAAATGGGAGATAGGAAAGTAATGAAATTGGGGCAAGCAGTGGGACAAACAGGAGGAGAAACAAGTAGGGATGTGCAGGATGGGTGTAGGAAAGGACCACAGCTCTGCATTTCTTTGTCAGCAACAGCTGCTTTCAATGTGGGCAATTTAGAATTTGAAGCCACGCACCCTACAGGGAGGTGTATGGGCATCATACAATATGGGTGACTGGTAGGGTTAGATTGTGTGCTGGGTACATGTCTCTTGGCAAAATGCAGAGCTATGTATGGGACGTGATTTTTTGTGGGACAGTTGCCCTGTTTTTTTTTTTTTAAGGTGAGAGTGGGATGTTAAGGAAGGATTGTTGGCAAGTGTGATAGGGGAGGTTTGGTAGGAGAGATTTCATTTGCTGACAGACAAGGAAGACAAGACAGCAGACAGGGGTGGTGTATGACACGTGGGGGGTAAAGACCATGACGGGGAGGGTGGTTGGGAATCTAAGGCTCATGAGCTCCCAGATGGTAGTAGTGGCACTGATGTCCCCAACCAATGGCAGTCACCACTACTTCTTCACAGCCCCGAAGGTGGCTGTGCTGGAGGCTAGGCTGGAGGGGCCACCTGCCCAGCTATCTGTGACAGCCTGCCCTCCACCTGGCACAGGCAGTCATCCAGCACCTTCTGCGGAACACTGCAGACCATGCCACAGACCTCATCTCGAGTGACAATGTCCTCACCGCGCTCACTTGCAGGGGGGATAAGCCCCATCCCCATGCAGCGGTTCCACCTGAGGATGGTGCAGGACCAGCAAATGAGGGAGATCTGGGTTGGGTCCCAGATGTGTTGGGACCTGGTGCCTCAGCCAGTTGGGATGGGAGAGGCGGATCTGCTGGGATCTGCCTTCCCATATGTGCTATGGTGTAGAAATTAACAATGAGCATTGGTTAGTCATGCACAACACATTAAAACATTAGTCAAAATAGCATGAATGGATATTCCCATTTACCCAAAACAGTGCAATTATAACAGTGCCATAGCAAACAGAAGCCACGCATATATGGAATGGCATTCAGGGTTGAAATAGCATAAGATGATTATTCAACAGGGGAATATTAGTATGCACACAGTTTAAACAATGATAAACCAAAGGGAACAACAGTCTCAACAGTAGAGGTTTGCTTAGGAACATTCCCATGTTGGTTTTAGTGTGATGGTTGGATCAGTTGAGTGGTGGGGGAAGGGAACAGATTCATTTGACAACTGCTATCAAATATATTTGTTGGCACACTACTATTCACTACTCTACATTCTGACCACACTTACACTCTGCCTGGGCCATGGGGCTGCTATAGCACACCAACAGCTGTAGATATCAACAGAGCAATTGTACCCTTATTTTAGTTATACACATCAGACCTGTTTCTATACCAATTTCTTTACCTGTGGGCCTGTGCAGATGAACTGTGTGTACATTATATTGCTGCTTCTACACATATTTCAGATTCACATATTAGTTGCAGGCCCTGGATTGTGTGTTGTGTCATTCACATACATCTACTGTGACATTCTCTGTGTGCAGGTTTCTTGACAACTGAGAAAACTATCCATGACAGCGTGACACTTGAGGGGCTTGTCTGGGCCAGACTGCAGAGTGTGGATGTCTAGCTTGCATCTATTTGAGGGCTGAGGCTGAACAACACAGCAATGTTACACCTTTCATAGTTATACAAATTATACTAGTATTTCTATTCAGATTTCTGTACCTGTGTGCCCTGTATGGAAAATGTATGTGTTGCAGTACATTATTTTTTTTATTCAGATTGCAGTTTAAAACTGTAGAACCAGACTGAGATGTTAGTGGCGGTCCCTGGATTTGAACCTTGCTGAGTGTGCAAAATCGAACTAGAGGCCTAGTCTTTGTCAGACTGAGCTGCTGGGGAGGTATTGTGTGCTGCTTGTAACATTTCTATCTAGTACATATTTTGTGCACAGTACTTTTATTATGACGTTGCATTATTTGTTTCCCATTTTCAGTACAAATTATGCATACACAACAGACATTGATGTCATTGTTTGTGAAACGTGCACATTAACTGGATTGCACATTTGACTGTTTTACAACTACATACTGCAATTTAGATTCCTGAGTGCACAGTGTAGGTTTTAGGTCTGCACATGTTCGCCTTATACATTTCTCAGTACATTCACAGCTACATATGGCTAAAATTGAAAGGTTGACACAGGACAATGCTGGCAGACAAAGAAGTAAAACACATTCTGATGGGAATATGTACTGTTGCTTTTTCCAGTTATTTGACATGCCCATTCTAAAGTATGGAGACAGGCAGTGCTAACTCAGTTCACCTCTGTTAATGCATTCTGCAGGACATACACATTTTTATTTATCAGGTACAAGTGAGATGACACACAACAGTGTTTGGGATCACCTTTATTAGTTTTGACATACATATCTGTTTACAACTCAGAACTCTGCAATTACTATTCCTGAATGATCTGTACAGGGCAATGCTTTTCATTTCTACCTGTTACAGTAGCCCTGACATGGCACTTTCTTGGCAGGTTTGCTCAGACACACTCATACATATTCTAATATTCCTCTCCTGCATATTGTACCTTATTTGCTACTGATATCTGTATTACACAACAGCTGGGAATACTCCATTGTAACACTGGCAGTCTGAAACAGGCATTTATTCCTGACTTTTACAACACAATTATATATACAGGCAGTACTGCCATTACTATAATGTTTATTTCTTACTGCTAACAATAGGGGGTATTCTGTACTCACTGTACTGCAACCGGGCCAGTTACTGGGCATGAGCCTTCACATTCTTGGACCTCTCTGCAGCAGCTATATGGGGAGACATCACACATTAATCACACCTGCACAGTCACAAGTTGAACTTTTTCCATACTTAGTTAGAGATACATAAGACTGTATACTTACAGACAGTTGAGACATCCTGTGCTCAGGCTTCTTGGATCCACTGGTCCAAGAGTGCACCCCTCCTCTGCTTCAGGTCATTATGGTGATAACGTATCTGCTCACCAGTCGGGATATGCTAGTGGCAATGGTGAGATCATGTGCAAGCTGGTCCCAGGCTTCTGCTATGTACTGTGAGCCCTGATACTGGCCCTGCAGCAGCTTGCCATATTGGTTTTTAACTAGGAGCCCAACCATGACCCTGGACTCCTGGATGCTCCAACGTTGCACTTGGAAGCTCATACCTTTTCCAGTACCAGCCATTTTGGTCCTGCTATGTGCAATCCCAAATTGTTATGGCTGTATTCCCACCTGTGTGGTTTAAATAGGGCAGTTTTCCCACACTTTTTCTTGATTGGCCAGTTTTAATATGCTGCACTATGCTTAGCTCCACGCAAATTTGCATAGTAATGCTTATATCAGCTAAGCAGAGCTGAAAGCAGATAAGAAATGCTTACACTAGCAAAGCATTGCTTAAATCTATTTTTTCATTACATTTATAAATTATTTTTTACATTTATATTTTACATATTCCCACCCCTACTGTGCTATATGTGAGCCATATGATTGACTTCTATCATTCACATTCCTTAAAAGTTTATTAAATAATTTGCCATAGGGGGGATTTGAACTGAACATGTTCTATATGTTATACCATGGCAGTACCACTACACTACAGCAGTTTGATGATGTTTTCTATCACAGGAACACTTGTCCATCATTTTCAGGATTTCAGCCAGTCTAAGCATAGCAGCGCACCACACAAACAAGCTGCATGGCACTTAAATTTTGGATTTATTTCATTTTTATTTTTTACTCCTTTCCTCTTGCCCTACTGCTTCCATGCATGTAGGGCAAGAGTGCATACATTTAGGGGTGTGCACTTGAAGGCTGCTGCCTTCTAGGTGTTTGTGGTTTTTATTTTTTTTTCAATGTCCGCGGACTCTGAAATGTTAGCTATTTACATTTCAGTGTCTGCGGGCCTTTGTTTATTTATTTATTTATTTATTTTACATATGTTGACCGGGATAGTCCATCTGAGTGTGAGCCCATTTTCAGTGGAGGCGCAGGGAGAAAAGCTCCAATAAAACAAGAACAACACTGACAGGTACTGTGTCAGTTTTACATAGAATTTAAAAGAAATATCTAGAGACAATGAAGAAAGTACAATATACAATAGGCACTTTAGTGAAAAGGAGAAAGGTATTACAATATAGTAAAGTTTTATACACACACACACACACACATCTATATATATATATATATATATATATATATATATATATATATATATATATATATATATATTTTTTTTTTAATGAGGGCAAGGGTCCATCTTTAGTTGATTACTTGAGCCAGGCTCTAATATTATATACAAAATACACTGGCCCACGACAAACTAGAAAAAACTACACAGGAACGGCAAACAGAAAAAAAAGTCTAAGTTTTGTTTCAATAAGTGCTATACAATGAAGCGCTTTTTGTTTGCTTCCAAAGCAAACTTCTTCAGATTTCAAATGCACCTTGCAAAATGCATTTAAATAAAGACAGGTGATATTTTTTACCTATCACAACGAACCTTTGCTACATGTATTCCTTAAAGAAACACTCTCCCATTAAAAACTACTGCTCACTACTCCAAAATTAATTAGAAGTAGCAGTAGTCAACAAAACAAAATTAACTCGCATAAGTTCTAAAAATTAATCTAATATAAACTAATTAACTATAAATCTTGTCATTTTAAATATACCAAGTGATAAAATTATGTTCTGCAACTGTATATAAAGAATGCTCATTACTTGGAAACTATAGATCTCATAAGTAAGACACTCCAAATTACATATGTATAATAAAAAACATTTTCGTCTTTGTAAACTTTACAATTTCAAAATACAGCTGATAGAACAAGCTTCATTTATACAAGGATAGTTGTACAGGATTCTGTTTTACTTTTTGTCTCTTCACTATTACCTGAAGAATGCCATTTTCTGAAAAAACATGTTTCTGAGGTGTAATTATTCCAAAACTTTATTGGATTCATTAATAGAAGAAGTAAAATTTAAGAGATTTAACAAGATGTACAATCCTATACTTAGTGTTAAACAGTCAATTAATATTCAAACTGAAAGTGGAAATCTAAGTAATTTAGTAGTTACAGGTAGCATTAATAGTGAGGAGACAAAAAGTAAAATAGATTTCCACCTAAGTTTCACCACTATGTTTACGGTGGATAGCCAAGTTATTTTGAGGATTATTCAGAAGAATTGGGAACTTTTCAGAATTAACCCATTATTATTTAGAAAGTTAGGAGATTGTCCCAAAGTGATATTCAGAAGAGGTAACAATTTAAAGAACTTGTTAGAACAACAACATAGAATTATGCCTAAAATAACAGGTATGGACAAATGTGAATCTTGTAACTTTTGTAAATTTATTGATGTTACCAATAATTTTAGTATCAACAACATACAATTCAAATTAAAACAGAGGTTCAACTGTAATTCCAGAAATGTGGTGTATTTAGCTAGATGCCAATGCTGTTCCGCATTCTATATTGGAAAAACAGAACGTAGACTCTATGATAGAGTCTACGAACATCAGTATGCAATATCTAAAGGAAAAACTGATAATGCACTAGCAAAACACATGCAGTTGTACAAAGACCATAAATTTAGATTTATGGCTATAGACCAGGTAGCGTTAGACATTAGAGGAGGACCTTTATCCCTATGTTTAGAAGAATTAGAATTGTTGTGACAAATAAAATTGAATGCTTATAACTATCCTGGTATAAATGGAGTGTCTTACTTATGAGAGCTATAGTTTCCAAGTAATGAGCATTTTTTATATACAGTTGCAGAACGTAATTTTATCACTTGTTATGTGTTTGAAATGACAAGATTTATAGCTAATTAGTTTATATTAGATTAATTTTTAGAATGTATGCAAGTTAATTTTGTTTTGTTGACTACTGCTACTTCTAATTAATTTTGGAGTAGTGAGCAGTAGTTTTTAATGGGAGAGTGTTTCTTTAAGGAATACATATAGCAAAGGTTCATTGTGATAGGTAAAAAGTATCACTTGTCTTTATTTAAATGCATTTTGCAAGGTGTATTTGAAATCTGAAGAAGTTTGCTTTGGAAGCAAACGAAAAGCGCTTCATTGTACAACACTTATTAAAACAGAACTCAGACTTTTTTTCTGTTTGCCGTTCCTGTGTAGTTTTTTCTAGTTTGTTGTGGGCCAGTGTATTTTGTACAAGTTCTTCATGGCGTCTGGTAGGGCCAGCAGTCAGAGTCTGTTTTCACTTAACAAAGACATCCTGTTAACAGGACCAAACTTCAACACTGATGTGGGGCCAACTAATGTGGTTCGTACTGAGTCAGATAACATTTTGGAAATGTTATCAGCTGAAATTCAATCAATCATCTCAAAATTAGACAGCTTAGATAAAAATCAGCGGGATTTACGCGAAACATTTTCATCTTTACACTCTCCAAGGAATGCTGGAGGTGTGGCAATGCAACGGTCAAACAACCAGCAGTTCACCTTATCTCCTGTAAGCAACGACAGTCAGGAGAATTTGCTAGTGGTGAATGTGACGTCTAGTGTTTAACAGACTCAATTGGCTACTTTTGATAGCACTTTTGGTGCTAATTTGGGACAAAGCGGCTGCTTACAAAGGCCACACACCACAAGGGACACACCTAATGAGCAGATCCAACAACAGGTTCAATTGGGTTCTGGAAGGGACCCAGGTTCAGAACTTCAACAGCCACAAGCTCTACCTGGCTGTATACTACGTAGTGGGCCAGATACCACCTTGGGGCTTATTGGTCTGCCCTCTCTAACAACTTGGATAGCAGGTGGATTCTTGTTGTCTGGAGAAACTCAGGTGAGCAGTGATGGGGGGCTGGCAGGAGGAGGTAATGTTTTAACTCAAAATTTGGTAACTAAACTGAAAAACTTTGACACTCATTTGGTTAAACTGAAGAAATTACAGCTGGAGATATCTTATTTTTGGGAATGTCTTTGCCAGAAGGTGGTGCATAAAGGCATGCGCTGCCACCAGTGTCCTACTGGATTAGAACCTGAATCAATTTTTTATAGAGACTTGTTAGATTTGTTTGAAAGACAAGGTTTTGATTTAATGGAATTAATGGTTAAACACTACAGTACGTGGGTTGAAAGCCTTACCAAAATAGTTACAGACTTGGATACCAGTATTAAAGCAGACTTGGAGTTCATACGGTACAAATTCGAGTACAGTCGAATTTTCACAAGTATAGATGAATACATGCTCAAATTGAGAGCTAACAAACTTAAAAAGCTCCAATGTGACCGTAAGGCATATGATCAAGGTACAGCTTATCCTGCACCTTCGAAGGCTCATGTCTGGCAGCAAGGTAATCAAATGATCAGGCAACCAAACATAGTTTTTAGATCCAACTATCGTATTGACCCTAATTTTGATAGCTCAAAACATTCAGAAGAGGGCGACTCTATAAATAATCATGTGGGGCTTGCAGTCCCATTGGATAACAATGAAGCTGCAGTGGGGGTCCGTAGGAGTGAAAGATTACAGAAAGCTTCTCGAGGACAGAGTAGTGCCACTCATCCTAGCCAAGGCAACCAAAATTTTTGGCAAGGCAACTTTACAGGAGCCAAACCGAAACAGAGGAACTCATATCAGAACACCAACAAGAACAACCGCAAATTCAACAAGTGGAAGAGATAGGAAGGGTGCCTTCTGTGAGTAAAGATGGCCCAGTGGTTATAACCAATAAAGCAGGAGACTTTAAAGTATTTAACTACTCTTCAGTTCGGATTCACACAGATATTGTTGAATTACTTGCCAAAGAGCACACCTTTGTTCCCTCCCAACATTTAGATTTGGTAAAAACTTTCCTGCATATTAGAACTTTCACCAGAAAATTGAATTTTAATCTGATGATGGGGGATGTGATTAATGCACCTGTGTTTGACAATTTTTATATTCCTAGCATGTTCAACCCACCACTACATCCGATACTTCAAGTGTTTGAACACACTTGTGAATTAGACATTAGACATAATATCAAAAATAAATGTAAGGGTGGGTACACATATAATATCAGTAAACAGGAATGTGAATACTTGAATTTTATTAAGTCACAGGATATACAGGTTTGTAAACCAGACAAAGGTGGGGGCTTGGTAGTCCTAGATAATTTGGACTACACTGGTAGGATGAAGTTGTTTTTAGATACACCTGCTTATGAAGTACATTCACGTACAGAGGTGAATAGGGCGTATCAACAAATTAAAAATAGCATTAATGATCTATTTGTAGAGGGTAGGATAGAACACAAAATATATAACTACATGTTACTATCGTATCCTAGGCTTCCCTATTTTTTCGGGATACCTAAAATCCATAAAAACTTGGTGGATCCACCAATGAGACCTTTAGTGGATGGATGTAGTTCACCTACTTATCCATGTGCAAAATTTGTTGATTCTCTACTTAAGGAATATTTAACAGCTGAAAACCAAGTGTGTAAAGACTCTTGGTCTTTTTTGAGTAAAAATTGACAGCCTGCAGTTTGATGAGGACTGCAATTTCCTTACAGTCGATGGTAAAAACCTGCACACCTGTATCCCACATTTAACAGGGATAGAGTGGATAGGTTTTATGTTAAAGAAAAATGGAGCATCAGAAGTAGTAATATCTTTGGTTATGGAACTACTTGACATCATTTTGACTAACAACATTTTCTTGTTTGATAATGTGTTCTATCTGAAAAAAGTAGGAATAGCTATGGGAAACATGTGGAGCCAGCATAGCAAATTTAGTCATGGTATACCGGGAGACAGAATTTGTGTTTAAGATGGAAAATGCAAACAATTCTATTGTTTACTACACACGACATATGGATGACATCTTTATTTTATTTAAAGTTGATCCTGAAGCCAGTAATAAACTATTGGATTATTTCAATAAGTCCACACAGTTTTTACAATTTAAATCAACATTTAACACTGAGGAGATAGCATATCTAGATATTTGGCTCTCAAAGAATAAGGCACAAAAATGTTTTGAGGCTAAGATCTACAGGAAGCTTATGTATTCTAATGCCTTCCTGCATTTCTCAAGTTGCCAACCCTCCACCAGAAGCAGTTGGTGGTTAAAGGCCAACTAGTGAGGGCTGCACGTATAGTGAGCAAGGATAATGAATTCCTAGACGAATGCCATTTTCTGAAAAACATGTTTCTGAGGTGTAATTATTCCAAAACTTTATTGGATTCATTAATAGAAGAAGTAAAATTTAAGAGATTTAAAAAGATATACAATCCTATACTTAGTGTTAAACAGTCAATTATTATTCAAACTGAAAGTGGAAATGTAAGTAATTTAGTAGTTACAGGTAGCATTAATAGTGAGGAGACAAAAAGTAAAACAGATTTCCACCTAGGTTTCACCACTATGTTTACGGTGGATAGCCAAGTTATTTTGAGGATTATTCAGAAGAATTGGGAACTTTTCAGAATAAACCAAATATTATTTAGAAAGTTAGGAGATAGTCCCAAAGTGGTATTCAGAAGAGATAAAAAATTAAAGAACTTGTGGGAACAACAACATAGAATTATTCCTAAAATGACAGGTATGGGCAAATGTGAATCCTGTAACTTTTGTAAATTTATTGATGTTACCAATAATTTTAGTATCAACAACATATAATTCAAATTAAAACAGAGGTTCAACTGTAATTCCAGAAATATGGTGTATTTAGCTAGATGCCAATGCTGTTCTGCATTCTATATTGGAAAAACGGAACATAGACTCTGTGATAGAGTCTATGAACATCAGTATACCATATCTAAAGGGAAAAATGATAGTGCACTAGCAAAAAACATACAGTTGTACAAAGACCATAAATTTAGATTTATGGCTATAGACCAGGTAGCATTACATTAGATATTAGAGGAGGACCTTTATTCCTATGTTTAGAAGAATTAGAATCGTTGTGGCAAATCAAATTGAATGCTTATAACTATCCTGGTATAAATGAAGCTTGTTCTATCAGCTATATTTTGAAATTGAAACATTTACAAAGATGAAAATGTTTTTTATTATACATACATAATTTGGAGTGTCTTACTTATGAGAGCTATAGTTTCCAAGTAATGAGCATTTTTATATACAGTTGCAGAACATAATTTTATCACTTGGTATATGTTTAAAATGACAAGATTTTTAGTTAATTAGTTTATATTAGATTAATTTTTAGAATGTATGCAAGTTAATTTTGTTTTGTTGATTACTGCTACTTCTAATTAATTTTGGAGTAGTGAGCAGTACTTTTTAATGGGAGAGTGTTTCTTTAAGGAATACATGTAGCAAAGGTTCGTTGTGATAGGTAAAAAGTATCACCTGTCTTTGTTTAAATGCATTTTGCAAGGTGTATTTGAAATCTGAAGAAGTTTGCGTTGGAAGCAAACGAAACGCGTTTCATTGTACAGCACTTATTAAAACAGAACTCAGACTTTTTTTATGTTTGCCATTCCTGTGTAGTTTTTTTCTAATATTATATAGTTTGACACTCATCTGTGTCAGAAAGTGCAATACGGTTCTTTCAGAGTGAAGGGGGCATGTTTCAGGTGCAGGTACTGCTGACACATGCCACCTGTGCTCGTTCCTGGTTACTGTCCATTTAATTTAGATAGCAGCATATGCTATCCTAAATGGATACGAACCATTCCATGCAAGAATAGCCTTATTCTTGCACAGAGCTTTATGAATCCAGGGACAAATGTTGGAAATAGAAGACCAAGCTTTCTAAAAAAAAATGAAAACCTTTTAGAACAACAACCTGCAATAGAACCAAACACTCAAACCATTCCTGTTACAAGACAATGTATCATTAAAGCACATTTGTTCTTGATTCAACATGCTTCTTTGGAACTAACATTTCAAGTCATGCATTCAGTTTAAGTATTGAGAGATATGAAACACAGGATCAGGCAACTGAAGAACATCACAAAATGTAAATAATTTGTTTTAATGATTTAAACTCTGGTATTAGTTTTCTTGTATACACTATAGGCAGTATGGGGAAAGTATTTTTTAGATTTAGAGATTGCTCTCAATACTGAAAATTGTAAATATGGCAGTACTATTTAGAGAAAATAGACATTTGAGAATATTTATTCTGTAATAGTCATCATCCCAATTTTATGAAAAGGAACATGATTAGGGGACACTTTATTAAGCTTAGTCATCTTATTGGTTCAAGTGATGTTTTTTAAAAAAATATCAATTTCCCTAATAAAATTATGCATTCTTCTTCTTTCGGCTGCTCCCATCAGGGGTCGCCACAGCAGGTCAACTGTTTCCATTTCTTCCTGTCCTCTGCATCTTGCTCTGTCACACCAACCACATGCATGTCCTCTCTCACCACATCCATAAACCTTATCTTAGGTCTTCTTCTTTTCCTGTTAGCTGGCAGCTTCATCTTTAGCATCTTTTTCCCAATATACTCTGCATCACTCCTCAGCACATGTCCAAACCAATGTAATCTTGCCTCTCTGGCTTTGTCTCCAAACCTTCCAACCTGGGCTGACCCTCTAATATACTTATTCCTAATCCTGTCCATTCTTGTCACACCCAGTGCAAATCTTAACATCTTCAGCTCTGCCATGTCAAGCTCTGACTCCTGCCTTTTTGTCAGTGCCACTGTCTCCAACCCATATAACATAGCTGGTCTCACTACCCTCTTGCAGATCTTAACTTTCACTCTTACTGGTACTCGTCTGTCACAAGTCACTCCTGACACTCTTCTCCACCCCACTCCATCCTGCCTGTACTCTCTTCTTCACCTCTCTTTTACACTCACCATTACTCTGAACTGTTGATCCCAAGTATTTAAACTCATCCACCTTCGCCACCTCTACTCCCTGCATCCTCACCATTCCTCTATCCTCCCTCTCATTCACACACATGTATTCTGTCTTAGTCCTGCTGACCTTCATTCCTCTTCTCTCTAGAGCATATCTCCACCTCTCCAGGGTCTCCTCTGCCTGTTCCCTACTCTCACTACAGATCACAATGTCATCTGCAAACATTATAGTCCACGGGGACTCCTGTCTGATCTCGTCTGTCAACCTGTCCATCACCATTACAAATAAGAAAGGGCTCAGAGCTGAACCTTGATTTAATCCCACGTCCACCTTAAATGCATCCGTCACTCCCATCGCAGACCTCACCGCTGTCACACTACCCTTGTACATATCCTGTACCACTCTTACATGCTTCTCTGACACTCCTGACTTCCGCATACAATACCACAACTCCTCTCTAGGCAACCTGTCATATGCTTTCTCTTTTGACATTCTCTGTACTTCTCCATCAACACTCTCAAAGCAAACATCGCATATGTAGTGCTCTTTCCCGGCATGAAACCATACTGCTGATCACTAATCATCACCTCCCTTCTTAACCTAGCTTCCACTACTCTTTCCCATAACTTCATGCTGTGACTGATCAATTTAATCCCTCTGTATTTACTACAGCTCTGCACATCACCCTTATTCTTAAAAATCGGTACCAAAACACTTTTTTCTCCATTCCTCAGGCATCCTCTCACTTTCCAAGATTTCATTAAACAATCTAGTTAAAAACTCCACTGCCATTTCACCTAAACACCTCCATGCTTCCACAGGTATGTCATCTGGACCAACAGCCTTTCCATTCTTCATCCTCTTCATAGCTATCCTTACTTCCTCCTTGTTAATCCACTGCACTTCATGATTCACTATCCACAATAAAATTATGCATTAATAGAGGTTATTTTATCAATAGATTAAAATTTTTGATTTTTGATATTGCAAAAAATATATGGATTCATGAATTTTATAAAATGGCTATGAAGTTCATTTAATAGATCTTTTCCAAGTCCCATATCAATAGATATTAGTAGTATTATCATTAGCACTCTTCAAGAAAAATCTTGATGAGTGGATGGGAAATAGGAAATACACCCCGGGGATCACTTCTATGTCTCTCCTCGACAGTGGCACAGGAAAATAACTTTCTTGGGTGGCTTAAGCCAGGGAGCCTTGTTGGCTAGGCTTACATAGACCCTGGGCCGATAGCTTAGTACCTACCTATGAACCTATTAGAAGTATTGTTAGTAAGAATTGGAAAATTTTGACTAAAATCAAGATTTGGTTAATGTTCTTGGTAATTCCCTATCTTTCACATAAAAAAAATTCAATATAAAATCTATTTTGGAGCATAGTAATTATGAGAAAAAAATTATTTGCTAGTCCGTTTGGTACTTATAAATGTTTTAACTGTAAATATTGTTGGTACAATAATGGTACACTAATGAAGGTATAAGTCTTAAACAGATTACTCTCAGTAGAAGGTAGATTTAATCGTGACTCTAAGGGTGTGGTGTATTCCATCATTTGCAGTTCTGAGAGATGTTCTATGTGAGTAAAACCACTAGAAAACTCTTGAAGAGAGTTTATGAGCACATTTTGGCACTCAGAAGCAAGGAGTTTAGTAAAGCACCAGCAAAGCATGCTACAAAATGTATTCATTTTAGAAAGTTTATTTTTTTGGTCATAGATTTTATTATAGACCATTTGTGGGTGATATATCTAATACTAAAATTGCTACAGAGTGGTGACATATACTCAAACCCCAGACCTAACACACAAGCAAACTTCAAGAGCCTAAAACTTTTTACTATCAACCTATGAAGCATATGCAATAAAATAACATCCCTGCATTCATGGGTAGAACAAAACAAACCAGATATACTAGCCTTAACTGAAGGCTGGCTACACCCCAGCATAACTGATACAGATATTTTACCACCCAATTTCACAATACATAGGCTTGACAGACCAAAAAAGAATGTTGAAGGGATAGCTCTCCTTTATCCCCCATACTCAACATAACTCCATATACACACAGTATACCCAAATTCCGTAATGCGAACTACTTATAACCATCCCAAACCTTAACAACTCTAAAATAAAATCTGCATCATCACAGTCTGCATCCCACCAGGACATAATATTCCAGTTATGGAAGAAATACTGGCCTGAACCACTGAAAACATCAAGGGAGAAACAATCATCCTAGGGGAGACAAATATAAATTGGCAATCCATCAAAACAAACTCCCCCACCGTAGGTATAAACTTGTATGGCTATAAACAACTAATCACCAACCCCACAAGGTTCAACAAAGACCATACCAGCCACTCAACCCTAGACTGGCTCCTTGTATCCCACCCAACCAATTTCTCCTCCTCAGGAACACACTCAATATCACTAAGTCACCACCTTACAGCTTTCGCTGTTAGATTCACCAACAACTTCTCCAAAAAAATGCCATAAAAACAGTTCAAAATACAAAATAAAAAAAAACAAAATCAACAAATACTGAACAACTTACTATTAAAAATTAAGTGGACACCCTTAAAATGTCTACCTCTCAATTATGCAGTAGAATACTTCAATACTACCTTCATGAAAATAGTTGATAGTCTTGCCCCTCTATAAATGAAAAGAGTAAAGTATACAAAAACCCCATGGGTAACAACTAACTGCACTGATCTCATGAAACAAAGATACACAGCATGGAAAACATGGAAACATACCAGAACCCAGAAAAATCTCCACACCTTTAAAACACTACAAAATAAAGTAACGAAACTAGTTGACAAATGCAAGGAATCCTATTACTCAAACTTTCAGCTACAACACAAAAATAATCCCCCAAAATTTTGGCATTCGAATACTCTCCTCAGTCCAGGAACTAATAAAGATCTCTCCCCTTCACCAAATATCCCCCCTTCACAAATAGCAGAAGAATTTAACAAACACTTTATAAAATCTATAGTAGACCTATTCGCCACCAAAACCAACTCAGGACCATGCACAACCTACACACAAACAACACAACACCTCCCACAGCAGACCAAGCCCATAACTACATCAATAACCAACAAAATAACTCCAACACAACTTTCTCCTTTCAGCCCATACCCATCTCTAAAATAAAAAAAAACTATTTCTCAAGCTAAAACCCTGCTCCACATCAGAAGACAACCTCCCACCTCAATACCCAAAACTTGCTGTGGACTCAGTTGCATATCCAGTCATCAATCTAATAAACAGATCACACTGTGAAGACACAGTCTCCTCAGTATGGAAAATGTTACACATTACAGCAATTCATAAAGGTGGACACTCCAAGGAAATATCCAGTTTCTGCCCAATATCAATATTATCCCCATTAGCCAAAATCATGGAAAGGTGCATTCACCAACTCATGAAACATCTACTCCAAAACAACCTATTTACAGAAACACTACTTGGCTTCAAGACATATCATAGCAAATCCACACCACTATTATCCTTTACAAACACTTGTTAACAAGGCCAGAGACAAAGGATACCGAGTATCTGCAATACTCCTGGACCTCTCAAAAGCCTTAGACACAGTTTCACATACTCTACTACTAGACATACTATCAAACCTAGAATGTTCCACTGCCACAATTCAGTGGTTTCAAACCTACCTACATGATAGGAATCAAGCAGTGAAATGGTCAAACCATCTCTCCACCTTCCTACATAATGCTACAGGTGTCCCTCAAGATTCTATCTTAGGACACTACTGTTTAACATATTTACCAACAAACTATACACCTCCTCTTCTCCAGGAACATTAATCCAGTATGCAGAGGGGGCGGAGCCTAGATGGCCAACTGGTAACAGCATTTTTTCAGAGCTCCACAAAATCAGCTTTAAAAAACAGGAAAAAATTAATATTATCAAATAAAAACAATCAAATACTATTGATAAGCCTTTATACTAACTGGATATAAATTGTGGTATCATTTCTTCAATATTTTCCTGTCAAACCAACCTGGAGAATACTATTACTTGTGGATATGAGTAACTTAAAGAATTCACACTCTGAAACACCCTTGAGAAAAGAGATTCAGTTGATATCTTCCAATCTACAGAAACTATCCTTGAAAATGGATGGTTTCAAGGACAACCTTGAAAATCTAAGTGAAAAATGTCAAACACAAACTAATGTTCTCAGAGAATTATTGCAGCAACAACAAACACAAATCTCAGACATCGAGACTTCTCTCTGTGATATAGATGGGAGACTGAAAGAGTAAGAAATTCAAAGCAATTTCCTTTTACAGCAGAACAACTGGCTTATCAATAAGATAGATGACCTAGAAAACAGGGAAAGGCGAACAAACATCAGAATATTTGGTCTTCCAGAAAAAACTGAAGGTGAGGACATTATTATATTTTTAAACTCATGGCTCCCTGAAATTTTAGACTTAAAAGAAGGGCTATCTAGTGGCATAGAAAGGGCTCATAGAGCCATAGGCAAAGCTATGTCTTCCTCAACCAATGCTTCTCCTAGATCAATAGTAGTAATTTTTTTATCATATATTGATAAAGAACTTGTACTTAAATCAGCGTGGAGAAATAGTCCTTTAAAATACAATCAACATCAAATAAGATTTGATAATGACTATTCTTCCAGAGTCCTAGAAGTGAGGAAGAAAACATGGCCACTTGTTAAACTGCTTAAACAAAATAAAATAAAAGCACAACTTGTGTATCCTGCAAAAATCAAGATTCTTCACTTAAACAAAATGAGAACTTTCAATAATTTAGAAGAGGAAACTTCTTTTTTCAAAAATAATAACATAATAACAATTCCAGAGGAAATGGACTGGGCATCATCTTTGTCTTTAAAGTGATCTCCAGAGAAAAATTCTTGGACTGATGTCAAGAAGAAGAAACAAAGAACTGATTCAAAAAGCACAGCAGTTACAAATTCTCTCAAATATTCAACTAAAAAATGAAACACACTAAAATAAACTAAGCATATGTATAACATTTGATTTATATTGCTTATTACTATATTTCTCTTCATGTTTATCACTCTTTGTTTTCTTCATTGTTTTCCCTGCTCTTTAATATTTCTGTCTCCTTTCTCTACGCTATAAATGCTTTTATGAGTTTAAATTACCTCAAAAGTAAATCTAATTGTTATATTATTGATAAATAATACTGATTAACAGTTGTGTATAGTTTTGTTCTTACTTTGACATGATTCGTTGAGATAGAAAGGTAGGGAAGGGATGTTATGATATAGAGGCATGTGAGATTGGTAATAAGTTTAGATCGTGCAAATATGTTAAAAGTTTTTTTTTTATTAAAATATTTAACTTTAAAATAAATAATTGGATAAACATGTTGAGAGACAATACATAATGTCTGTTTTAAAGCCTAGTTTACTTCTAGTTCGTAAAACAGACTATCTTTCAAATTTTAACATTCGTTGGCGAAGCACAAATGTACAACATAGTTTGGAAGAGTTTCCATGAGCTACTGAGGGCGCCCAATCACTCACAGCTTTCTGGGCACATAAAAGGGAATTAACTCCATGTATGTATGTATGGATCAGTCTTAAAATTGGCTGCTAATATATGCTTCTCTCTAGAAAGCATCTCTACAACTGAGTAAAAAAAAAGGAATGCAAAATGTATTATGAAGGACAGTGTTTACTAGTGCACATATTTAAATCCTTGACACAGCTTTCTGTGCTAAATCAGACACATCTGTTGCTTGCTTCAAGAAATACAGCATAGTAGTAGGGCAGTTCGAGACATTGTTTTGCATCACAGACGCTGTGACAGGTCTTACACAGTTTGTACCATGTCAGACAGCTAGACAGGCAAAAAGATTAGCAGTTGTAGCTTTCCCAATTGGGGATCATCACAGTGGAGTTTTGGTTAGCTGGTGATTGGTAGCAGCTCTTTATGGTGCCGAGGAATTAAATTTCAACACCAGAAAGATAGATTTTCACATAGCCACTTTTGATTGTTATTTCCTAACAACTGACTGATAGAACTGAACTGATATATACATCACCATGAGTTCCTTATTGCTAATCTATAATAGTAAATGTTCATAGGTTCATAGGTTCATAGGTTCATACTAGGCTATCTGCCCTAGGGCATTTATAAGCCTAGCCAGAATGTGTTTGGCTTTCGCCACCCATTTTAAATTTAATTTGCTATGCCCTTTTTCGAGGTTAGTATACTGTGCCTCTGTCTAACAGTGACACAGAAGTGATACCCGGGGCAAACCTACGATCTCCCATCCACTCATCAAGATTCCTCTTGAAGAGAGTCAATGAGGGACTCTGCCTAACCTGGACTGGGATTTTATTCCAGATAAGGGGTGGCGTAAGCCACAAAAATTTGGGCTAGGCTTATAAATGCCTTAGGGCAGATAGCCTAGTATAAACCTATGAACCTATGAGTGAAGGGAGCCTCTGGGTTATGAATCTGTCCCTCCAGCATGTCCTATTTATTTCAGTGCTGAGGTTCAAGTCTCCCGATCTTGTAGCTCGATGGGATTTAGATTTTCTGAGGTGCAGCATGTCCATTAATTCCGGGTTGGACATGGCTTTATACGTCAGGCACAGATCGCCTCTGAACAGGTGGTATGCCACTGAGTAGAGCTGGAGTTTCTTTAACCGGGCAGCATATGGCATCTGCCCTTTGATCCTCTTGGTGAGGTACTTTTGGGGTCTTTCCAGTTGCTGCAGGTGTCTGATAAGGTACATCCCAAAAGGGGCATTGTACTCAATTATGGGCCTGATGAGGGATGAGTAAAGAGGCATGATGACCTCCCCTGATCTAGATGTGAATCCCTTCATGATTAGGTGGGCTACATAAAATGTTTTTCTAACCACTTTGGCCACGTGGTTGTCAAATGAGAGATTTCTATCAACTTGGGTCCCCAGGTCCCTAATTACTTCTTCTGTACTTAATGGATTACCACCTATGTGGTAATTTGTGGGCACTTTGTTTTTGCCAAAGGGGATGACTATACACTTTTTGGCATTTAGCTTGAGGCCATGGCTCTGGCACCAGTTGTCTGTTTCTGTGAGGCCCTTTTGGAGGATGCTTGTGTCGGTTGGAGAGTCGATTATGGCGCCCAGTTTGCAGTCATCTGCCACAGTCCTTCTGTGTTGGCCTGTACCTCTGAGAAATATATACCAAACAAGAGAGGTCCCAGGACTGAGCCTTGAGGGACACCACTTGTAACTGGTTTGGAGTCTGACATGGCTCCAGCAATTCTAACCATGTGGGTTCTGTCCTTGAGCCAGTTTGCAATCCATCTAGTGACATAGGGGTTTATATTTAAGCTGGTGAGCTTATCTATAATGCCCGAGTGGGGTATTGTATCGAAAGCTTTTGCGAGGTCCAGGTAGGCTGTGTGGACCACCTTCCCCACGTCAATGGCCTTGGTGACTGTTTCAAAGAAATCAACCAGGTTTAAGAGGCAGGATCTGCCCTTAACAAAGCCAAACTGGGTAGGATCCAGTGTCTGTAGGTCCCCAATATCTTTATTTATGAGGTCCATGATGATCCTTTCCATAGCTTTGCAGTCCAAGCTAGTCAGGCTTATGGGGCGATAGTTTCCAGGATCCGTTGAGGCATCACCTTTATGGAGAGGGACCACTGTTGCTGTACGCCACTCTTTGGGCACATATCCTGTAGTAAGGCTGAGATTGAACAGTAGTTTTATGTTTGGGTTTAGCTCTTCTTGGAGTTCATGTAGGACACAGCCCGGGACACCGTCTGGTCCCATTGATGCTGTTTTTTGCTTTGGAGAGGGTGGCTCTTACCTGAGCATCTGAGATGTCAGGGGAGCAGCACTCTGCTGGGATAGATATTTGCCCTTTTGGTGGGGGGGGGGGGTTGCGCTGAACCTGTCAGCTAGGATGTTGGCAATGTCTGTGGGTTCAGTGTATTTTTTTGTCATTTTGGACTAATTCTGAGCATATCTGGGAATTCCCACCCATGTTTCTAACATAACTAACATAACTAAAGAAAGCCTTGTGATTATCCTTAGTGTCCTGTGCAATTTTTCTCTCAAAGCTGGCCTTAGACAATTTTATGAGTGCCCGTAGTTTTTTGCTAATACTGATCAGTGATGCCTTCCCTTTTTGGGATTTTGCTCTATCATTTAGTAGCTTCCTCCTTCTGTTGTATAGTTTGTTTATGGCTGGGGTCCACCAGACAGGACATCTGCCTTTGGAGGATTGGGTCTTGGTTTTATTTGGGATCGCATGATCCATGCATTCCTGAAGGTATTCATAGAATGCGTTTATAAAGGATTCTGCAGTCTGGGCCATATTTTCCACAGGCCCGGGGGCTTTGAAGATTCCACCTCGGTTTTGAGGAATGTGAAATTTGCTTTAGAGAAGTTTTTCACTGTGGTTTTCTGGGCAGGGGTTGGGGTTGGGATGTGAATATCCAGTGAGATTAGTTTATGGTCTGATCTTACCAGTGAGGGATACACTTCTGGTCTGGAGCATAGAGTCCCCATGTTGGTGATGATCAGGTCCAGTATGTTTTCCCCTCTTGTGGGAGAGGTAACAAGTTGTTCCATAGCATTTGAGTTTATAAATTCTAGGAACCTTTGGGCTAGGGTGTTGGAGCTAGAGTAATGCTCCCAGTCTATGTTTGGGTAGTTGAAGTCGCCCAATATAATGGTGTTTGGAGAGACCTTCATATTTTCCAGTGTTCTCAGAAAGGCCGAGTGGGGTTCCTGGGTTTGGGAGGGTGGTCTGTAGCAGGCTATAAACTGGAAGGCAGTTTTACCCACTGTTAGTTGCACATGGATAGTCTCTGATGCTTCGTGCTTTGCCGCCAACCTGGAGGTGTGAGTATCTTTGATGAATATCGATACTCCCCCTCCTTTTTTGGTTCGGTCCAAGTTTTGGGGCCTAAAAACATGGTATGAGGTATAACCTGGTAGTGCTGGGGTGCTCTCGGGATCCCTGAACCAGGTTTCTGTTACTGCACAGATATCGATGTTCTCCATGCTAAGGAGAGGTTCGAGTGCGTGCATCTTGAGGTTTAGACTTCTGGCATTGAGTAGCATTACTCTTAGTTTCTTATCCCTTGTGATACCTATGGAGGTAGGTTTGTCTTTTGAGCCTTGCCTAAAAAAGGCACTATGGGGGTAGCAAGAGCCTTTGCCAATATCCAAAAGCCCAGGGGTGACAAGTGCAAGCTGTCCCTAGCGAAGCATTGTGGCTTGTCGAGCATATCATCCCAAGCTGTCAGGCATTGGATCCCCTTTGAATGACACCAGTACTTAAGCCAATTGTTGAAATTGATCATCTTGTCTTCATATTGTGGCATCATTCTTGGTGAGGGTAAGATGCTACTCAAGGTCAGGGTCATACCGGCCTGGGCTACATGCTCAGAGAGCTCCTTTATGTCTCTTTTCATGTAGTCCAGGGAGGTATGTCTCAGGTCATTCACACCAGCATGGACAATGACTGAGTCATATTTGTACTTGCCTTGGAATGACCTGAGTGCTTGTGTTATGTGGCGGATCCTAGCGCCCGACAGGCTGCTCACCGTGACCTCCTTGTTCAGCCTGGTGAGCGAGACGTCAGTGTGCCTGATGATAGAGTCACCTATTACAAGTATATCAGGTGTGTTGTTTAGTCTTAAGGGCTGTGACTGTTCGGCACACTGGCTTTGTGAGATATGTGTTGCACGTGTTTTGTTTTGGTGTAGCGGTTGCTTGGGTGTCTGCTTTGGAGGTCTCTGCTGCTTAGGCAGATCTTTATTTAGAGCCTTCGAGTATGTTTTTGTGTGATTATGTGTTTGGTTTGCTGTTGTGGTAGGTCTATGTGAGACTGGAATTGTAGTGAGTGTGGTTTCCTTCTCCTCCTGACTGGTTATGCCAGTACTGAGTTGAGAGAGCTTAGCCTCCAGTTTGGCTATATGGTTGCATCTCTCACATGTGTTGGAATTTGTTGGGAGGAGGAGAGGGTTGTCTGTGTACATGAGGCAGTTGTAACATTGCCTCAAGATTCCCAGATTCACCAGCTGGACTGGAGAGGAGATTGACAACTGACCTTTGGACATGCTAGAATAATATTGGGAATTCCTTAATAATTGAAAACAAGGGCCAGTGGGGAGTGAGGGTGTAGTGCTTTTAATTTTTAGTGCTGACTTATATAATTGCTTTAGCGAGCAAGTGCCAGGTAACTTAAGTGCAATGTGTTACGGGTAACTTAAATGCAAAAATGACAAACAGTAACTTTCTTTCAAGTGAAACAAGGAAATAAGTACCATAAGCAATGCAGATATCACTAGTGATCCACAGAAGCGCTGAGAAGCCGCGTATTAGGTGGAATTAGCGTTCCAGGGAAATAACAAGCAAACAAACAACAAGCATATAAACAAAGCTAGATTCAGCAGGCCTGGGTCTAGTCTATGCTACAGCAAACAAGGTGTACCAATTTCAGTAAGATACAGTTCAAATATTCAGGCACTATAAACCTTTAACCAGAAATTCCCAAAATGTGATGGGATTAAAATTCCCAAAATGTGATGGGATTATATTTGTAAGATTCTATCTATGCTTTGCATAGAGGCACTACTACAATGTTTATGCTTGCAAATCTAAACAGGTACTTTATAATAGAATTTCTTGCAGATACAACTTGAACAAATTTAATCTCACAACATATTCCAAATATAAATTATTCGATTTCCCATCAGAGTCTTTACTGAATTTAGTCTTTATTTGTTCTCTGTTTGTCTTAAGCCTTTGTAGTGTATATACATTCCGAATTGCTAGGTCACATAACTACACTGAAGAAAACATTATGCCGTATTTCTTTCCACATTACCTGTCTTTTGTTTTCTTTCAGTTTATTCTTATTTTATCATAAGCAATGTATATCACATATTCGTTTGTCAAAAAATATTCAGTCCATTTTACATATGTTATCTGAGTCAGTGCCATGTTTTGTAGATTGCCGCTTGCAATCCGTTTATTTGTAGCAACTAACCCAATTTAAAATAATGTGAGCAGACTAATATGTTTTTTTAAGGGGAGAGAGGTAAGGATTCTTATTAAGATAGAAGATGAGACACATAGAACAGATGGTGCATAGATGTATCTATACCTGCTGAAATCGCAAGACTCTGGGCATGTTGTAAATTCAGATTTCTTTTTTAATTTGCAAATAGCATCTGCACATTAATGGCACACAGACATAGTGTCAATTATTTCTTAATCATATGTAGCTGCCAATTTGTTTATGACAAAACTTGTAAAATCTTTAACATTTAGCAGAAAATGCAACTAAACCGACAATAACTTTTCTCTTATTAGGTTATTTACTTATTCACAGATAATTGCATTGCTGTTATTAACGTTTATTGGGGAATTCAATGTGATAGATATCTTGTATATACCTTTGAAATAAAGTTTATAGCAAAAAGAATATTTTAGTAAAACACAAATATCTGATAATATTTGAAACAACCAGCATAAGCACTATAGCTGACTGTCTTTATTAGTTATGTATTAGTACAAGCCAACTTCAAGATATTGAAAGACTATAGACATGCCATACTATGGTCAATATTTCATGTGTTTACTCTATACAAGAAGGTTAAAATAGAATATGATTCATAGTTCTGAACATAGTAATGTAATTTCTTATTATAAATTTCAAATCCAGCATCTTTAGTTTGCACATGGAATCATTCACTGGTTGCCCATGTTAACATTGTCTTATGTGCAAATATAACACAGTATAACACATATTCAAGGTTATTAAGCATGCTGTAATAATTTCTGATTTGTGCACAAGTTGTTATGATCTTGATAATAACATTGGAATGCATTTTCAGTTTTAATAGGAATATGTATGTGTAGAGATACATATGGTATAATATAATGTTGCATTTCACACAATTTCTAAGGTGATGACCTCACAGAACATATTGTATATATTTGAGTATTGGGTCCAATGAAAAACTTGTAAAGATTTCTACTAAGTTACTTCTCAAACATATAAATTGACATGGGAAATGCACTATAGAGCATAACAAATGTATTAATGTATGTATGAATATCAGTGTAATACTTAATATGGCATGACTTATGAATCAGTTCAAAGGTGCACAAAACTTGTTTAACCCATAGAAAAGACAGACATAATGATTTCTGATGGGAAATTAAAGTTATTGGCATTCTATTGTTGCTCTCATAATAAAACCACTAAGATTAGTAAATCATTATAGAGCTTACAGAAAATTATTTGCTGTTAAGGTATGAGGGACAATCTGTTGGATTTTTTTTTCATCTAACAGATTGGGAATGTATATCATTCCATGTCTAGTAGGAGTATTTTGGTATTACTATTTTTTATTACTAGATGTAGTTGATTTTGTTTTTAAACTTGTTCATTCTTATGGGCCTGAGTTGGACTACAACATATATCTAACAACAGAAAAAGATAGGAATGAAGAGTCACATGAGCAATCTATATATCAAAATAGAGTACTGGGTTGGGTTTGAACCATAAATCTTACTGAACTAAATAACTTGCATGGACTTGACATTGCTTTCTATAAATGTTAATGGCTTGAATAACCCTAAGAAAAGATCTAATTTATTAAGATATCTAAAAATTAATAAAGCACAAGTAATATGTCTTCAAGATTCTCATTTTAATACAATTGATAAACATATCTGGAATCCAAATGAATACTTAATATTAGCCCATTCCTCACATAAAAAACAAGAGGAGTAATAACTTTGTGGAAAAAAAGTATTATTAATCCTCAAATTATTTGCAGTTATAAAGATAAAGAAGGTCTCTTAACAATAGTCATAATAAAATATAATAATAGAATTTGGACATTAGTAAACTTATACTGGATTCCTGGTATGGGTATCGGAACTGCAAAAAAAATTTAGACTTTATAAGTAACACGTATAAAGGCAATTTGATATCGGCTGGAGATTTTAATTGTATTTTAGATAATTCGGAAACTACAAATATTAGAAACCTACATCTCAAGCCAATAGCTAAATTACTCATTAAATGGATTGAGATTCATAATTTAATTGACACATACAAATTTAAAGAAAATAACTCTTTACTATTTTCTCATCAAGACTATAGATTTAGCACTCATACTAGAATAGATAAAATTTATGTTTCACATGATTTAAACACAAAAATAGTAAATTTTAAAATAATTCATTGTCCTATTTCAGATCATAATGCTCTTCTTCTCAAAATTCAAACGGAATTTAAAAAACTAAATTTTTTAACAAGAATACCAGCCTATATTACAAAATTAAAATAATTTAAACCCTGGCTAAATCTAGAATTACAATTTTTTTAGACACTAATTATACTGAAGATTTAAATATAATAATGATTTGGGATACTTTAAAAGTGTATGTATATATATATATATATATAGATATATATATATATATATATATAGATATAGATATAGATATAGATATAGCAAAATTCTTGCATGGTATAGAAATAAAGGGAATCAGAGTTAGACAATATACAAAAGAAGATCATAAGACTTATAAATAAGGACCTAATAAACAACACTGATAACAAAAAAACTGAGGATTTAAATAAAAAATATAATGAAAGTCTTACTCATAAAACAAATCTAGCATTACTCCACATCATCAGGATACATTCATGAAGGGAAAAATAACAAAAAGGTTTCTGATATAAGTGAGATTATTGATGCATTCAAATTTCATTATATGAAGCATTATGATTCGGACAAAAACATTAATAATCACCTAAATCTAGATTTGAAATTTACCAAAGTAAAGAAATTACCTGAAAAAAATCAAATTACATACAAAGAAGTTACAAATAATATTAAAGAAAGCACAAGTAATAAAGCCCCTGGAATGGATGGTATTATAATAGAACTATATAAAATGTTCCATCATCCATAACCTCACTATTCCACAAAACCTTGTTAGAAGTTCAAAATAATAATATAATTCCACCTTCTTGGAGGTATTCACTAATAACACCAATAATATAATAAAATAAGGATTCTACACAATGTAATTCTTATAGACCGATTTCATTACTCAATAATGATTATAAAATCTTTATGTCTATTTTAGTGAACAGAATTAAAAAATCTTCAATACACTTAATAAATGAAGATCAAATGGGCTTTATTTATAATGGACATACCTATGATAATATTCAAAGAGTATTGACACTTATAGAGTATCTAAATAGACAAGATTAGGAAGCCCTGTTAATAACTCTAGACGTAGAAAAAGCCTTTGATTCATTAAATTGGGAATATTTATTCAGGATTTTAACTCTATATGACTTTCCCCCTACATTTGTCTCATTAATAGACAATATAGATAAAAATAATCTAGCATATGTAAAATTATGACCTTTTACTTCTGAAGCTATAGCTATAACAAAAGGAACAAAACAAGGTTGTCCTATGTCCCCTATATTATTCGCTCTCGCCATTGAACTAGTTGCTTCTTCAATTCGGTCTAATACAAAAATAACAGGCATTGATGTATATGGGAAATATAACTCTAAGATTATGTTATTTGCAGATGACATATTGCTTACACTATCTACTTTGAAATAATCTCTAAAAGAATTAGAGAAGGAAGTAGAAAATTTTTATTTGATTTCAGGTCTCCATTTTAATAAGTCAAAGTCTAACTTCATGTTATTAAACAAAACAAGGACTTAATAATAGAAGCGAATCATATAATGGGCAAACACGTCTCTACAATAGCTTACTTGGGGATTACTTTATGTAATAATATAAAAGAAACTCTATAAATTTCAAAAATATCTTAGATAATTTAAAAAACTATATATTAAAATGGAATAAAATTTATCTGACCTTTGAAGATTCTCTTACCAAAAATGTTATATATAGCACAAGCCATTCCTGTGATACCAGATAAACATATTTTAAAAGAAATAAACACAATTTTATTAAAATGTTTATGGTATCCAAGTAAAATAGAATAGCTCTTACACATCATATCAGATCATGGGAAAAATGAGGAATACAGTTTCCAGACATTGACACATATATAAAAGATGAGGAATACATTTTCCAGACATTGAGACATATATAAAAGCCTCTATAATTAGAATAATTTTAAATTGGATTGATCCAAATTATTTTTCAAATTGGAAAACCTTACACACCATCATCTACTCCAGAAAAAACTCTTTAATAAATAATCTTATGCCAGACAATCAAATTAATAAACCCTGGCATATTTTATCTATAGGAATCCAATATAATATTACAAGACCAACCAATTTAGACTTTATAGTTTGTTATAAATAATTCAGACATAAAAAATTGGATAGAGTTAATAACTCCTTTTAGCTCTACTAAGAATTTTTCTAATAAATTTCATAGGAATATATTTTCCTTATGGGAAGCAAGAAAGTTTTCTTGTTGGGAACAAGGAGTAATGGATGGTCAACAAATAATAAATACATATGATCTTTCACCTTCAGACTGGCTTGTCTTACAAGATATTTTACTTCACTCACAAGATCTATATAGGTTATTTATATGACGTTATCTATGATAATATAAATAAGAAGAATATAATTTAAAACATTTATAAATTATTAATGAAATATAAGACTACTATTAACCAAAACTTTTGGGATTTCATTATCAAAGGACATTCATTAAACTTATCTCTGGAGAGTAAAATGGATCTACTCTATTCTATAAAACTAACATCAAACATTCAATACTGGATAATTTTCACATGGAAATTTCTACACAGATCTTTTCTTACACCCAATGGAATAGCTAAAATAAATCCCTCACAAAATGTTACTTGTTGGAGATGTCTGCAAAATTGTAAAGCAGATTGGATACATATTTTTTATGAGTGTAGTAAACTTAATATTGGGAAGATATTGGTATTTTTCTCCATGCCATATTTACTGATTCTTTTGTTTTATCTAAATCGCTAATTTTGTTGAATGTTAATAAAGAATCTACAATGAATAAATAAAATTTATATCTTTTATGGATTATTCTAGCAGTTGCTAGAAAATGCATAACCAGGAAATGGAAATCCACTTCAGAACCATCATTTGAAGAATTATTGGGATTACTAAAATAAACTTCTACAATGGAAGTCAAGGTAAAGGAACTAAGAATTTTGCCTAAGCCATGGACTAACAGTCTTTGGGGAAAGATCTTTACTCTTTTTAAGACACTAGAAACAAACCTGGACTCTATTTAAGAGAAGAAAATTGAAGAAAACATCTCAACTCATAACATATATAATATCTGACTCAAATGGTTATATCTAATATTTCTAACTCAGGCCTTGTGTATATAATGCATATAGTTTATTTATTTGTTTAAAATAACACAAATGTTTACAATTAAATTCTAATACTTTTGAAATAATTCAATAAAAAAAATTTTGAGTAAAAAAAAATCCAGTATGCAGTTGACTCAACCTTAATCTGTACTTCTTGAACCCTCCATGAACTACTAATCACAACACTCATTTTTAGCAATTGAATCATGGCTGACAGAGCCTCAACTCTTCCTAACTACAACAAAAACAACTTAGTCTTTCAGCCTAAAAATACCACATTCAGCCCAGACCAATTTTATATTCTCGCAGCTGACAAAACCACCATAGAGATAGTTCAAGAGAGTAAACTGCTAGGTGTTATTATCAACTGCAAACTCAACTTTGACCTCCATATCATAGGATCATAGGAGGTTACTAGGCTAATGGCCCTGAGGCTCTTACAAGCCTAGCCAAGAGTTTATCTCCAAAAAGAAACCTCAGTCAGCACCTGTCACCTATCAATGAGGGACACAGGTGGAATCCCTGGGACAAATTTGTGGTTTCCCATCTACTCATCAAGGTTCTTTGTTTGACGTGTATAGTAAGTCTATTTGAGAGACAGGGCAGCCTCTGAGAGACAAACCTGTCTCTCCAGCAGGTTTTGTTGATGTTGCATATTAGATTCAGGCCTTTTGAGTGGGTAATGCACAAGGAGTTCAACTTATGGATATGGAGCATCTCTAGTAGGGCAGAGTCCAAAACTGCCTTGTAGGTCAGACACAGATCACCTCTGAGCAATCTGTACTATACCGAGCATAGTGATAGTGATTTGAGCCTGTTCACATAGGACAGGTGTTGTAGGCCATGGATTCTCTTTGTGGTGTATTTGTATGACCTTTCCAGATGGTGCAGATGTTTGGAGAGGTACATACCAAACAGGGAGTTATACTCAATTACTCATCTAATGAAGAAAGAGTATAGAGAGGTAATACCTCCTTCTTTTGGATGTAATCCCTTTACTTATGAAATGAACCAGGTAAAAGGCTTTGCTGACCACTACATGATGGTCGAATGTGAGCTTGTTGTCAACCTGATTACCCAGGTCTCTCACCACAGGCTGTGTGCTTAGGGGGTTGCTTTTGATGTGGTATCAGTAGAGGCCATGACTCTGGCACCATTATTAGTTGCTCTGAGACCCTCTTGCAGTATGTTAACATCTTCTGGGGAGTCGATGACAGAACCTGACTTACAGTCATTCACAAACATGGTCAGCCACAGGTCTTTTTTCTTTGCCTGGATCTATGAAAAGTAGATTCCAAACAGTAGGGGTCCCAGGACAGATTCCTGGGGAACTCCACTAGTGACAGGTCTACTATAAGAGGTGAAGGCACCTATTCTGACCTTGAGGATCCTGTTGGTGAACCAGTTAGCCACCCACCAGATGAGATAAGGATTTATGCCAAGTTATGTTAGCTTTCCAATGAGACCTGAAGGGGGGGTTGTGTCAAAGGCCTTGGTAAAGTCAGAATAAGCTTATGTACTGACTTTCCCTCATCCAGGGCCTTAGTGACAATCTCAAAGAAGTCAACTAGGTTGAACAGGCAAGATCTGCCCTTGATTAATCCAAACTGGGTGGAGTCAAGTACTTGGAGATTGCCTGTGTCCTTGTTTATGAGACCCATAATAATACACTCCATGGCTTTACAGATCAGACTTGTCAAGCTAATAGGGCAATAGTTTTCAGGGACAGTAGTAGCACCACCTTTTTGCAAGGGGATGACAATGGCAGTTCTCCACTCTGCTGGAATGAAGCCTGTACTTAAGCTGTGGCTAAATAGGGTGCTCAATGGCAAAGCTAGTTCTTGCTGGAGATGGTACAGAATACAGCCTTAGATACTATCCGGTCCCATGGAAGCTGTGTTTTTTTGCCATGGATAGGGTCTTTCACACTTGATCTATGGAGATGTGTGGTGCTGGACAAGTATCAGGGATGTCAAAAGGGCCTTTGGGGGGGACCAGGGGGTGAAGTTTGTGCTGAACTTATATGCTAGAAGGTTGGTTAAGTCAACAGGATCAGTGTAAGTGATACCGTTAAGTACTAATTTGGGACAAACCTGGGCTTTGTCATGGAGTTCTTGATGTAACTAAAGGCTTCACTAAAGGATGTACTATTGTAACATAGTATCACAGGCCCACAAACCACCTACTTACTGACCCCTATGAGTAGAACTGACCTTCCTCACATGATGATCCCTCTCACTAAAAATACAGTCATGCTCATCCTGCTAATCCTAATGTAGACAACTTAAAAACAGAAATTGTGAAGCCTCCTGTAAAAGCTTCCCAATAACCAACATAACTTAGATCTATTCCCCTCACTACAGGTCCTTGATTCTTCATACAAAACTCTGTTATTCTATCCATGGAGTCTCCCTGCTATCCCCTCTCTTATCTTTCTCACCTTGCTTTCATTTTACCTTAAAATTTCCTTCCCTTCTATCTTCCCTCCCTTTACACCTAACTGTATATGCCATATATATTCAATATTTATTGTAAAAGTTACATTTTGAGATAGTTTTTTTCCTTACAATTTAAATACTGGCCTTTATTTGGTTACAGGCCTGACAGCTGCTTGTAAAACATTCTTAACTATTCATCACTGTGTATGCTGGAATTGTCAGCTTTGTTATCATCTGGCTATTGTACTCCCCTAGGGTAAACCTGAAAATGGTTTATTGGGAACAGTGCTGTATGTCAGTTAACAAGTGAAAATAAAGAGTTAAGTAAATAAATAGAAGACCCTCAGGACGATGACTTGGTTTGGAGGCCTCAACTCTTTGATTTTCTGCACATATGCTATTCAGCAATTTGACTGACTAAGCAGTGAAGTTCAAAATGGAACTGTGAATTAGTAGACATTGTTTTTTTTCTGCTTCTGAAAACCTTTTGATCAACTGCTGATCCACTAATAAAGTAAAAACTGCTGATACCCATCAGCTTGCCTTGAATTTTACAGAACCTGTGAAAAAATGGGCTACAGATAATCAACTTACTGGAACGATTTGCAAAAGATTTTGGCCAGGCTAACTACCAGTTTGTGTTTTATAAATATAGTTGTCTTTGATTTTGTGTGTTACTTTTAGATCATGAGATGGACACTTTGAATATCTTACTAAACTGACACCTCAGTGTGCCCAATAGCAGCTTATGGCAAGATGATATTTACAGGCAATGGGCTTGTCACAACGCTATTCTTAGTAACTGTTAGTGGAACACATTCATTTTACATCTGATTCTAAAAGGCCTAGTAAAGAGTAATTTCCTAAATGCAAGGAGGAAACATTGGCTCTGCAGTGCATCAGCTCTTAATTACTCCTAAAATATTGACCTTCTACATCACTCTGTCCTTATTGTACTCAGGAACCTTTTTTCTTGCTGGGCCACATACAACTGTCATAAAGGGTCTACTTCTATTTACCAAAAGGCCAAAATACCAATGACCACAACGCTGAGATGAAAATCACGAAACACAGAATCACGAATCAGGTAAGTATGCAAAGGGCAAGTGAATACTTGTCCAATGGGGGGATTATGCCGTTTCTTCACTGTAGTGCAATCCTGGAGTTGGTATATATAGTTGGGGAGGTGTGGGGCATAGCCCCCTACTTAAGTGGGTTTTAGGTGGTGCATTATTAATTACTGTTGTTTTGGGCATACTTACCTGATGTGTGGTTCCGCGTTTCATGATTTTTGTCTCTGCATTGTGGTCATCAGTATTTTGGCCTTTTAGTAAATAAAAGTAGTCCCATCATAAGATATATATTTCACTTTAATTGTGCCTCCCTATCTAGTATTTAGTTGCCTCAGAAACTGAGCCAGTACTGCAAACTATTAGTTACTAATAGTTACCAGTAGTTACTGGTATCCGTTACTAGTACTTATTAGTTATAAAACACAAAAATAGAAAATGAATTGCACAGGAACTTATTATGTATGATCCGTGTCACAGATCACTTTGCATTCTTATTAAGAAAATGAGATTCAAACTGGTACTACTAGTTTAAATAACAGTTTATTAAGGTTAAACAAGAGATGAGGGCTTTCTCCCTTTTCAGAGATTCATCAGATCTTTTCTATTAGTAATTGAAGTGTTTGGTCATTTTTTTTATTTACTACAACCTATACATTCCAGAAAAATTCCATAACCCTGAACCATTTGTAAAATCACACATTTATGGTAGACGCATTTTGTTGCCTCTCAAGAAAATGTTCATCTCTGTGAATAAGTCTGTTTAATTTTCATCTCCTTTTGCATTTTACATTTTTTACCTCTAGGAGTTCTGCTGAAAGGATTGTCGAAATTTACAGGCTGAAGTATAAAAATCAATGTTTATCAAGAAAACAAGATATGCATAATTTAGATTGATTATGTATTTATTTATGCCATAAATTACATAAAATGTATTCATTAATTAATAAATAACTATTTATTTGTTTGTCCAGACATATGCAATAACTGGAATGCCCACAGAGATACCTTACTAAAAGGATACAAGGTCTAAACAGCATGACCTACATCAACCGGCTCAGAGTCCTATCACTACTCGCTATTTTACAGACTGCTAAGAGATGACTTATGTCTAGCATCCAAGGCATCATCTGACCTATTGCTGGTGGATTTATTGCACATCAGTGAGTCAAATGGAATCAGAAATACTTGGTCTAGGGATCTAAATCATTTCTGCAATATAGACAGAATGGCTTGGAGGCACAGATATATTTTACAGGGGATACCACTGTTATTGAACAGACACTCCTTCCAAATAAAACAATGTCCTTCCCTGCCCATTTTCAAGCACAACTTAGATGTATGGATGGGAGATAGATAATTTACCCCAGCACATCCACTGTACGACTAATAGACAGATGCAGCTCAAAATAGCTTTATCCCATGCATGCGCCTCCTTAGATTATCTATGGCATGACCCACGTTATTCTCATTAGGAGTAATATATAAATATATAATAATCAACCATGGGATGAGTAAGGCCAATCTATTTCCAAATAGGATATGTTATTTTGAGTGCAAAAAGTAAAATTGGTTAAGCTTAAAATGGCTCACAAAGGTAGCTAGCCTAGTACTTACTTATGAGACTATGCTTTGATTCCTGGGTTTTCCATCTGCATTGTAGCACATTTTCAGCACAGACTTAAGAAGTGAAACTCTTTCTAATCACTTATCGTGGTAAACGCATTAAGAAATGAAACTAAGAACTAAGTTAAAAAAACAGTTTTAGGTGAGCCTGTAGCTACCACACTCTCAAACGTATACTAACAATACTTGACTTACATCATGTGCTAATAGTCATATAATGACATGCAAATAAGTGTTATCATCCTTATGAGAGCCATGCTAAGTATAAAATCAAACAGATGTGCAATTCAGAAAAATGTATACATTTTGCAAGATGATCCCTGGCAATCAACTCTTCTGTACAGCATTTTCAATATACAGGAGTATCACTCATGCATCTGCAGTTGCTGGACATGGCATGTGGTAATGACTGTCTTGCATCCCAGTGTCTACAATGTTGCACATTGTTGGCCTTTGTGTCACAGAGTGGTCAGCCAGCAACTGATCATACCATTCCTTCCATAGCCAGGATATTATCGAGCACTACAGTATGCGTAGAGACATCATATGGGAGGTAGTAAACATGTGCCTATCCCATTAGAACTTTGCTATGAACACTTGTCTGTTTCCAACAGGAGACACATTAGGAGTTTCAAAGATGGCAGCCTTGCAAATCTAACACCAGTTTTGATGAACTATTGCAGCATGTGGAGGAGCATGTTGGTTTCCATAGACAGCAAAGGAGAGAACCTCCACTATGTAAGAACCTAAGAGAGGAAATTGTTCTAATGCGCACTGACCTTTGCACAGCTGCCATATGGTGCAGAGGGGAGTGTAAGATCCTTCTTCACCAACTGCACATGGACCATAGTGAGCACCTGCCAGGGCAGTATGAGGATGCCATTTACAAACTTGATGCTTGCCACCAGCTTGTCAGAGTGTTGTCTGCTGGGCTGTGCAGGTGCATGTACAGTAACCTGTAGAAAAAACACCAAGACCTTTTCTGCCAGAGGTAGGAAGAGACTAGAATGAAAGGCAACAACTTCTTATTCTGAGCAGTCCATTCTTAACAAGATACAACAGTCAGACTGTGGGGGGGAAGATGATGACAGCTTTTTTATTCTGAGCACTCCATTCTTACCAAGACACAACAGTCAGACTGGGAGGGGGAGATGACAGCTTCTTATTGTGAGCACTCTATTCTTGACAAGGCACAACAGTCAGAGTTGCGGGGAAGGCAAAAGCATCTTATTGTGAACACTCTGTTCTCGACAAGACACAACAGTCAGTGTAAGGGGAAGGCTACAGCTTCTTAGTGTGATCACTCTGTTCTTAACAAAAAAAGAGTCAGACTAAGGGGAAGGCAACAGCTTCTTATTGTGATACTGTTCTTAATAAGACACAACAGTCAGAATAAGGGGAGGTAACAGTTTCTTATTGTGAGCACTCCATTATCAACAAGACACAACAGTCAGACTAAGGGGGAGTCAATAGCTTCTTATTGTGAGCACTCTGTTCTTAATAAGACACAACAGTCAGACTAAGGGGAAGGTGACAGCATCTTATTGTGAGCATGCTGTTCTTGACAAGACACAACTGTCAGACTGGTGGAAGGCTACAGCTTCTTATGGTGAGCACTCTGTTCTTGACAAGGCACAATAGTCAGACTAGGAAAAGGTGACAGCTACTTATTGTGACATTCTGTTTTTGACAAGAAACAACAGTCTACTAGATCATCAGCACTGCATTCGACCACATACCAACTTTTGTGATCCCCAATGTACTTATCTAGTCTATGCTTAAATGTGCCTACTATTTTTGAATCTTTCACAGAGATGGGAAACTGCATCATAAAGCTGTCTCCTTTAACTGTTCTATTATTCCGTATAACATAGCCCTCCATTTCTTAGCTAGTGGCGTGGTTCAGTTATATTCAACTCAGGGAGAAGTCCAGATTGGCCTCTCCTTCTTTATTCCTGTAGCCCCACCGATGTGGACCAGGCAGTTATTATATATGATTCTGTCTATTCCCATATGTACATTCACATCCTTCATTATCAATAGTAACTCATGTTGTCCTGCATTTTCTAGTAGGTCCTGCAACTGCTGCCTGAATGCAGCCACATGTGCAAGAATCAAACCCATGCCAACAATGTTGTCAATGATCTCTAGATTTGCTGGGTGAAACATGGGCATACATAACACACATGCCTCTTGTACAACACCTTTAAGGGAAGTCTGCACCTTGGGCGGATCATGCTACTGAACTGCAGGACTACAGCCCTCCAGCTGTAAAAAAGAAAGAAAAAATAAATAAAAATAGCTGAACCAGTCTGGAGCATTCACACAGGAATCCAGACTGCTGGTGAGACAGTCCAGATTAGGAATACAGCATTCAACAGCAGAGATCCCAGAAGTTTATGCAGTTACAACAGGGGATCGGACTGCAACATCTGTAGGCTGGATAGCAGCTTGCTCTCACAGGCTTCTAGTGCTGATGGATGGAATTTGAAGGAGGAATGTATACTGTGGACAGACTTTGCAGCTTTAATAAAGCAGGAATGCATACCGTGAACAGACTTTACAGCTTGAATGAAGCAGGAATGTAACTGGGCTTGCATTTATTTTGCAACAAAGGGACTCCTACTCACGGTGTGTGTGTGTGTGTGTGTGTGTGTGTGTGTGTGTGTGTGTGTGTGTGTGTGTGTGTGTGTGTGTGTGTGTGTGTGTGTGTGTGTGTGTGATGCCCCAGTTAAATATACCTGGTGGCTAGACTCAAACTCTGTACCTTGGGAGCAGGTAGCAAGAGCTTGAATTCCCTACCCACCACCAGTTATGAAATTTTTGCCTCCAATTTTTGTTTTGTTCTGTTCCTCATAAAATCTGTGGTTTTCTGGATTTTGAATTCACTAAATAATGACAGGCATTTGAATTTCAGACTTCATATTCTTCAGAAAGTACATGGTAACACAAAACCTTTTATTTTAGCAATGTTCAGTTTATAAGGTCAGTATTTGAAATGTGTCCCTATTTTGGAGGCTGTATTCCCCCATTATTGGCTTTGTCCAGGTTTTTTGTGCTAAGAGATTGAGAGCTATGGTAAGAACTGAATTCTCTGAATATGTTTGGGGGTTGTATTCCCCCATTATTGGCTTTGTCTAGGTGTTTTGTGCTAAGAGATTGAGAGCTATGGTGAGAACTGAATTCACTAAATGATAGTCATTTAAGTTTCAGTCTACCTATCTTTCAAGAAGCAGCTGATTTGGCATAGTGGTATGTTGCTCTGACTGTAGTGCATAGGGTCCTGAATTCAAGACTTGGCAGTGAAATGCATGGTGGTAACACAGCATTTTATTCTAGCAACTTTCCAAGATTATACAAGCAATGTTTAAAATGTGCCCCTAGTATTTGGGCTTTTGCACCCCCCCAATAAATTTTGGCTTTTTCTAGATTTCTTGTGGTACAAAGTTGAGAGATACAGTTGAGTGTTGAGTGGATTTTACAAGGAGCTGAGAGCTTAAAGAGAAGTTTAATGCTGATTATGCTGAGTCTGCTTGTATTATTAATAGCACAACAGGGAGTATAGTTGCTTTTGATGCAGACGACTGTGGGTTCTACTCACACAGTATATAGATGCATTGCTGATACTGTACTGTGCTGTAATTCTAAAGTGGGTGGATGCCGAAGTCCTGAGAATGTCCTCTTTGGTGGAGATACCTAGTAACGATGAACCTGTTATCAGTTTGCCATCCATTCCTATGCAATGTTACTAGCTTATCATTTTTTAATGTAACATAGGCAATTTATTCCTCAAGGGTAACAGGCACTTTATTTGTAGATGAAACAATGAAATATAAAGTTGTTTGCTAGCAGTAACCTCTTCATTAGTTACAGATCTCTTTAATGTGAAATTATTTAGATGACTTTTACTTTTGCAGAGATTGTGCATATTTACTGATACTGATGGATTGTAGAAGTTTGAGTAGACTTTTATGATGGAAAATTTCTGAACTGGGCAGTTTTGTCATTATTGGTGCATGCATTTTGTTTCATTGTTTACTGGAAAAATGTTCAAAATAAAACATTTAAAACACCCTCTAATAACTGTACTGTATTATACAAGGAATATAATTTAATACAATCAGGAAGGTGTATCAAAGTACACATGTATGTTTCCTGTGCAAGGGGCCTATGATTTGAAAACAGCCCAAAGTTAATCTTTATCTGCCACTGGTCAGATGTATTTTCTTTGAATATGGGTTTCAATGCTGTTTCAATGAATGTGAGTTTCAAGGGCAGAGAAGCTTTAATGCTAAGTCTATTTTCATTGTGAAACTGCATTGCTTTGTTTAGTAAATGTCTATTAGTGTTTGTGCTGTAAAATATAAAATAAAACTTTTAAATGAAATCCAAATCATCGTAGAAGTAAAGCAGTATGCACATTACAGTGTTCATGGTAAATGGGTTGAAACAGCTAAGTAATGGAACATTGGAATAGCTGCAGGGCAGAGGCCCCACTGAACCATGATTTTGTGAGGGGGGAAGGACAGCAAACTCAGACAGCCCCAGATGAACCATACTTCTTAACTGTCTAGATTTTTGCAGCATGAGTAGATTTTTGTTTCTTATTTTTGGTTTGTTCCTCATAAAATTTGTGGCTTTCTGGCAAATCATTTAGGAATGAAGTCACTAAATAATAGACATTGAGTTTCAGACTTCATACTCTTCAGAAAAATGCATGCTAAAGCAAGAACTGTTATTCTGTCAACTGTCTAAATTTATAAAAGAGCAATTTTAGTACTGTTTGTATGTTCCCCAATATATTTGGCCTCGTCTAGATTTCCTGCGTTAAGAGGTTGAGTGGTACATGCAAATAAATAGCTTTATAGAATTAGGTATATCCAAACCTCTCAACTGTCCCTGGTTTTGGCTCAAAATGTTGCTCTCCCCCTAATAATCCCTCCGCAAAATGGTAAATTTGGAAGAAAATGTGGAGGATTTGCAATTAATAAATAATTGTAATGATCAGTTATAGATTACTTTTAATTTCAGAAATGCATGTAGATGCTCTTATTTTGTCAGCTGCCTCAAGTTAACAGTACTAATATTAAAAAAGTGCCCGTTCTTTGACAGCTGTATTGTGTGGCTATTTTATATTTTTGCATCACATTTTTCATCCATTTTTCATAAAATTGTAATTTTCTGGCAAATTAGTGGCAAATCATTAAAGATTGACATTAGAAAATAATGATCAACATTTGAGTTTCAAATTTCCTACCCTTCAGAAAATTCATACTAATCCAAGACCTACTATTCAATTATCTTTCTAGGTTTCTAAGAGCAGTATTTAAAAAATGTCCTTATTTTTGTCTCTTTGTCCCACTTCTGTTTATGGTTTTGTCAAAATTTCTTGCTCTGAGACTGAGAGGTATGGCAAATGTGTCAGGGCCATCACCATCAGCCAGAGACATTTCAAATTGTGACATACTTGTTGCACCCCACTCCCCCACATAGTGACTCTGGATGTGTCCAAGCAAGGCAAGGCAAGGAGCAGTTATGCAATGTAAGTGTGCAGAGTATCCCCCCATCCAAGGTAGACACAAGTACTACAGTGGCTTTTCATCTGTCCTTGATTTTGCAGAATGTTTTGTTTTTTTGTCATATTTTTAAACTGTTGATGTATGCTTCTTCTTATTCAGAAAATCCATGTTCTTGCAGTGCCTGTTGCTCTGTGTTTAAGTAGGAATGCTTTAATGACCATCAGGTAAACTTGTCTGAGACTGTAAGATACAAGTAAGCTTTAATAAGCATACTGTTAAAGAATTACCAACATTTAAAGCCTTTTTGTTGTTGCCATGCAGAGAATATTTACATAACTCGATAGCATATAAGCCTTAGGTATTGAAATGCATATGACAGTATTTGTAATAAAGGACAGGATTACAGTATTTTCAGAAGCTCGTTACATTTGTTGGAGACTTGCAATCATCTTTGCAGGCTTTACCCGTAAACTAAACAGAATGCCAATCTAACATGTGTGGTCCATAACCTGTGCAGTAATCCTTTAAGCAATTTAGTTTGAGCTTGTTTCTTGTTTGCTGTTCATTTTTTGCTTTTATCATGTTCGCCCCATGAAACAAGTAGATAGTTGTTGTCAGGCAGCAGGTCTTTTTTGAATAAGAAACATTTTACAAGTGGGGGTATCACAAAGATTGCTACTTTTAGCATGTTACTTGGTACTTTTATAAAGTTAAATATAAATTATAATTAGAACTGCAGTGCAAGGAGAAGTGGTTTCAGTTGAGTGCTGCTTGTTTTTTATACTTTTATACTTGATTTAAGTAATGTATTTAAAAAGTAATTTATTTTTTCATGCCTCACAACCTTTTTGTTTCCATCTAGATATTAAGTAAGCTGTCATGTAGCCAATGCACTGAAATATTTATTTTCTTCTACAATTCATTTTGTCTTGATTGGACTCTCATAATTATGGTTTGGCACCCAGGGCAGCGTATTTAATTAAAGTGCCAGTTTTTGCATTTTTTAGCATAGCCCCACCCCTTTCTAGTTGGTCACACCCCTCCCATTGGTCTCACCCATTCAGCTGTCTCCTGTAGCCCCCTCTTTGATTTGAAGACCTTGCCACCACCGAATCTGTCAATTCTTAATAGCTCTGCATACCAAAGCTCTGTATGGGCAACATGATGTGTGCAAACTTACCATGCCAAATGCAATACACTTGAATAAAGCATTCCTGGCTGATATAGGTCATCAGTCAAAAGGACAACAACAATTGTAAACAGCATACTATTATGAGTGGACTTCCTACACACATGCATCTGACACATGTAATAGCAATGGATATTGCCTGAAGCATCTGCAATTGATTAGTGAATTAAAAAGTGGTGTATTATAATGAGTGGTACAGCAGTATGTGAGACTGATGGCAGTACATCAGCTATGGTCATGTGCACAGAAACTGCAGCAGTGAAAAGTCAAGTGTCAATGAATAAGGAAGCTGTCATTGTGATACTGTTCACACACCAAACAATGCATGGAGCACACTGTATACACACATGTCAAACCTCAACACATGTGCCACACAATCAACCCCGACATTGTCAGTGAAAATGTTATACTGGCATGAAATCCTAACATTATGTCTGTGATGCTGTACAGTCACACAAAAGTTGAACCTGGGATATAATTGGACTTCATCAGTTGATAGTTTCATAGAAGAGCACCAGAATAATTTTCCAACATTACATAAAATCCTAGCCATATTTAACATGACTTTCACAATTTTAAATAGCTATGTTAACAAAGTTCACACAGATATGAACCTATGCTATGTTATCTAAGACCAACTGCCTCTATTTATGAGGGGCATGGGTGTAACACCATGAGTACCTGAGCCATTAACCATCCATTGATGTAGGGTGCATTTGAGTAGGCTCAGGAAAGGCCTTTGTTTTACATGAATGTTAACCTTGTTCCAGAAAAGGTGTAGTATTTGATGGATGTTTTTATCTCCAACATGATTTATTATGTCAGAGGCTAGAATAATCATTGGAACAGGTGACCCTCTGCAGTTTGCTTTAACAATGTGTAACATTTCCATTAGTGCCGGATTGTAGAATGTCCTGTAGGGCAGCCAAATTGACCCTTAGTAGTCTGTAGGGGACAGAATACAGTTATATGGCTTTCAATATTTCCACATAGGACTTGTCTTTTATACCCTGAATCTGCCTTGTACAAAATATATGGTGTTGCTCTAGCTGTTGCAGATATGTGATGAGTTACATGCAAAAGGATGCATTGTTCTCAATTTTTGTTCTGATGAGGGCTAAGTGCAATGTAATTATAATGTCCTTTGATCTGAACAACATGCCAATACTTATGAGTTATGCCACATAGAAGGGAATTGTCATCCCTGTGGACACATGGTGTTCGAACTTCCAATTACTATCTACCAGAGTACATGGATCATGTACCACTGGGTTCACTCACAGGGGTGTGCCACCTATATTGTAATTAGCTTGGGTATTTGCTTTATAAAAGGGAATAATTATGCTATTTAGGACATTTTAGTGTGGAATCATGGCTCTGGTACCAATCATTTGTGTGATTTAATACTTTTTACAGTATATCAGTACCATTACTGGATTTGAGGATTGTCCACAATTTGCAGTCATCTGCCAATTTGGTTTGACAAAGGCTAAATTTGCCTTGACTTCTGTGACTTAAATGCCAAACAGGAAATGACCTAGTACAGAACTCTGTGGTACTGCACCATTCACTGGCCAGTTGCTAGAGGTGAAGTCACACACTTTGACAGAATGTGTCCTGTTGGTGCTCCATTGTGCTACCCACTTGATGATGTTGTGGTTTATGACTATTTGAGACAGTTTCTCTGTAATACCTGAGTGTGGAGTTGTGTCAAATGCCTTGACTAGGTGAAGTTAGGTTGGATGCACATTCTGTCCCTCATCCATGGCCTTGGTGACCTTCTCAAGGAAGTAAACAATATTTAACAGACATGATCTAGCCTTAACAAATAAAAAATGGGTTAGTTACATGGTCGGTAGATTACCTGCACTTGTTGATAAGATCCATAATGATTCATTCCATTGGCTTACAGATGAGGCTAATCAGACATATGGGTCTATAATTACATGTGTTGGGTGATGGTCCCCCTTGTTCAGACAGATGTTTGTTGCTATTCACCATTCTGCTTGAAAATAGTCTGTCTGGAGGCTGTGGCTATGTAAGGATTCAACTGTGTCTGTTAGGTCATGTTTTAATTTATTGATAAGACAACCTGGGATGTTATCAGGGCTCACTGATGTCATGTTTTTAGCCTTAGAGAGTGAACAGATGAGCTTTTGTCTTGAGGAATTATGCTGAGTAATGTTTGTATGTATACATCGGGTGACGAGCAGTGGGGTCGGGGGAGTGAAGTTTGATCCAAATCTGTCAGCTAGCAGGTTATCTATTGCCTCCAGCTGAGTATTGCTAGTGCTATCCACAACCATCTGTGTGCATAGCTGTGTATTCCCCTTAAGATTTTGTACTTAAAAAAAAAAAAAAAAAGATTTGTTAGAACACTGCCAAATACAACCTTGAGTATGTATCACACAACATGTGTTGGAACTGTTAACACAGTCATACAATACTACCTATTTCACAGCATTATATCAGTTGCAAATCATATTCATATATTTGGAAATGTGTGTGTTAGGGCTCTGATGCCATATATGGGCACATTACAAATGATGTGGAGGTGGTTTATGAAGAACAGTTAATGACACAGATGCTAACAGTCATGCAATGTTGGTGGTCAACAACTGAATAATCCTTGTAAATAGCAACACAATTGTGAATACAATGAATTTCCCAAGGTTGCAAGTGAATCTGACCTGGTTATACATTTTTGTATATAACAACATTACAATATGTAGATGAAACAAGGCATGTGTCTCCATGTACTCAGTATGATGTAATATTACAATATATCACATAGCATTTCATGATGGTAGGCATATACATGCACACATGCGCCATACTGCAAGTGTTTCTGTGATGGTTGAATGAGAAATGTGTAGAATGTTAATATACTCCTCTACAAGAACACGTCTTATTTAGGCAACAATAAGCATAGCATCATCCCATGTCAACAGTGCTCAAGAGGCATATTACTACAGCTGTTATGGAAAGAACATGTAAAAATGACAGCAGAGTCTATCAATACATTACCTCTAATCACAGATTGGAATACACTGTTGTAGGACTACTGTACATCCATAGGTCAACACAGCACATGTGGTTGACACCGAATTGACATGTGCAATCTTCTTAGTCATAGGACATTACTAGGCTAATGGCCAAGTTCACATAAAATTCTAGCCATCATTATACCATTTAAACCAAAATCACAATACCTATATGATAGTAGTAGGGTTACTTGCATATGTGTGCATGTGTGTGACTGTATTACATACTGCCTATGTCCATATGTTACATGTACAGCACCCCATGATAGAATTAGCAATCACATATCAAGTGGTCTGTAGCTGGCTTACAGAGGGTCCTGGAAGGGCTCTGCTTCTTGACATTTGTATGCATCTATGAGATGACATCTTCCATGGTTCTGCAGGATGTATGCTATGCTGGCAGAGGGAATTAGGGGACTGTGCATTCATGGGTCTAAGTTAAGGTTCTTCTTGGTGGGCTTCAAATGAAAATAGATTCAAAGTATCATTTCCATCCATCCATCAATCCATCCATCCTCAACCCCTTTTCCCATTTTGCAGATCGGATTATGGTGTCACTTTAGCAGTGACAATCATCTCGAGCCAAGGTTTACACTGCCAGGTGGCTAGCCCTGCCATGGATTCAAAAGATCATATACTGGCAACAAAATACCACTGATCACACACACAGAATTTGAATGAGGTCAGATTTCAACATTAAGCCTGTGTAGGCATACAAACTGAATAACATACAATGCAACAGTACCACCACCACAGATGTCTCACTTTGCATTGTCACAGTCCACTTTATAGAGGATTACAGCATCAGTGTATGCTGAAAAGATGATTTTGGGAGGTGTGTGTCACATTGATTGGTGTAAAAAATGTCTAACCACTCATATTTGAATGAACGCACACACACACACAGCCTGCTGTGAAAAATAAAACTACAAAGTATCTAGCTACACAAGCTAAAGAACACAGTAGTTAACATTCATACCAAGAGAGATATCCAAGTGCTATACTGTCAGAGTGAAGTCATGTATGTTGATAATAAGAAGTGGGTGACATGTCTGTAGTCTCATATGTGGTTGTAAAACTGCCTCCAGACTAATAGTAGAATGAACACACACACACACACACACACACACACACACACACACACACACACACACACACACACACACACACGCACACACACACTTTGACCACAGGGAGATTAGAACCCCTATCTAGCTATCTGCATTAACTACAGAACACAGTACTTAATGCAAGTGCTACAGCACAAGTCTGACTTTTGTACTGTCACAGAATACTTTATAGCAGATAACATCATCAGTGTGTGTTGGGAAGAAGATGTTAGTTGGAGTGTCTCACATGCTGCTCTAACATGCTCTCCAGAATGACAGCTAATTGAACACAAGAACACAAGCAAGTTGATCATTGTAAGATTAGAACCCCTACCTTGATATATACCCGAGCTACAAAGCACAGTACTTAATGCAAGTACCACAGCAAAAGTCTGACTTTCATACCATTCCAACCATGTTTGCATGATCTTAACCAGACACCAACATTGCCAACAAAGAGTACGGCAGTTTATGAAATAGGAAGGATAATATGACATTTGGCATTAATTGATGGCATGCCTACTGCTATATCTGACAAAAGTTTATCTACTGTTCAACACTGATATGTTAAATGACTTGGCTTTTAAGACCTGAATTGGGGGATCAGTTTTATGACTTAACACATTTTGTGGGGCCTTACATATTCAAAGCTATGCAAAATAGAGAATGCATATACTTCCACATAGGTTTTTTTCCCTCATTGCTGCAGAAGTGTTTGTCAAATATAGTTATTAATAATATATCAGACCAATGATTGAGTCAACGCCCCATTCGGAATGTACCTTACCCGACACCTGCAGCAGTTGGAAAGACCCCAAAAGTTCCTCACCAAAAGGATAAAGGGGCTCAAACATATGTCATACGATGCCCGACTGAAAAAACTCCAGCTCTAGTCAGTCGCATACCGTCTGCTCAGAGGTGATCTGTGCCTGACATACAAGGCCATGTCCAACCCAGAATTAATGGACATGCTCCACCTCAAAAAATCCAAATCCACCAGAGCCACGAGAGCAAGAGACTTAAACCTCAACACGGATATAAATAGGATGTGCTGGAGGGACAGATTCATCACCCAGAGACTCCCTACACTATGGAACAAAATCCCAGTCCATGTGAGGCAGAGCCCCTCACTGACTCTGTTCAAGAGAAATCTTGACGAGTGGATGGGAGATCGTAGGTTTACCCCGGGAATCATCTCTGTGTCACTGCTGGACAGAGGCACATCAAACTAATGGGTATAGTATTCTCATCCTAAGGGGTGGTGAAAGCCACACACACTCTGGCTAGGCTTATAAATGCCCTAGGGCAGATAGCCTAGTATGAACCTATGAACCTATGAACCTATATACACATTAAAGAGTGAGTGGTGCTACACTTCAATTAATCATGTATGTGTGTGACATGACAAGGTCCTGGTTTATGTATTCTTAGATGTGATGCAGGAGTAATGTGTGACAATGTACTGGAAAAGGATGTACTTGTATTACTTTCAGAGTAGATTTCTGAGTTCTGTCTCAGACCACACAATACATTTTGTTTTACAGCTATACGTGTGTTATGTAGATGGCTGTCAGTAAAGTATGAAGTCTATCCCAGGGCAGAAAAAAAAATAATTACAGAACCATAATTGTCATGATGCCCCCAGTTAAACATATAATTCATATGATATTATGTGTATTCTCGATCAACCTGCTATACATATTTATTGTTATGTATAATTACCTTTATAATGTTATTATTGATGTAAATTACAATGGAATGCCATTAATAAAAAGTGGAGTGGGCTGGATTAGAACCCTTGTTCACCTATGTTTTGGCCATGAACTTACACCTGGTGCCACATGGAAAGCTTGGCACCAGCTGTATTTCTCACATTCAGTGCTGTCCAGAATGCTGACCACTATGCAATGCAGCCTAATTTGGATGGGTGAAGGAAGGCAAAACAAGTAACAAAGCTAATATATATATTTTTTATAAATAATGTCTATGATCATTTATCAGTAAAAAAATAATGTGGGACTCAAGTAATGGTTTATTTATCTTATCTATTATGTGCTCAACATCTTTACTGGGTGTGCTACACACACGTTTGGTTCACAAGTGTAATTTGTAGTGTTATTATTATCCAAAGTGCTGAATGTTGCACAATGCTGCTAAGCATAATTGTGCTTTCTATGGCAACTGACATTAATTTTTAAATTTTTATGCATTTGATCATGTTTGCAGTAAGCTGAGCACCACACAAAAGTTGAAGTCTAAAAAAATTACACATGTTAAACAATTACACATCTCTGAATTTGAATTATTAGAGTAATGAAACCCAGTGGGACTGTGTTATCTCTCTTTGACACAGACACAACTTTGCAACAGCAATCAAATCATGTGCATAGACGTAATTCACTTTTCCTCTAAGGAATTAACAGGAAATACACTTGTACATTCTCAGTTGTTTGTACCTGTGTGGCTTACATGTTTAGTGCAATGAGTGATCACACAGCCATTTGTGAATATCTTTGCAGAAATGCAGCTCTGTTTCTCTGCTTGTATTGTGTCCATTCTTCCCTCATCTCTGCTGGCAGTGTCATGCATGTATTCTATAGTGCATTTTATATAATTCTCCTTTAACTATACGATAAAAAGTACATGACAGTGAAAATCAGTTTTCAGTACAGGCAGTATGCTTTGCCTATTATTGAACAAAAATGATAAATGTGTGCTGTTTTGTTTTATTTAAAAGCTTGCTGAAGTTAGTTCCACACTTTGGAAGTGACACACCCACATCAGGGAAGATTGTCTGAATTCCTGTTTTGTTTTCCTTTTCCCACAATAATCATTCACAACTGGAAGACATTATCAACTAACAATGGTGTACAGCCTACTCTTTGTTTACATCTGCAACATGAAGTCAAACGTTTGGTATTCAGCAGTGCTAATGAGTTCACACCTCATTTGCATCTTCATACTCAGAGGGCTGAATCGAAACTATAAAAAGATAGTGTAGCTAGGAAACTTGAAGGTGAGGAGACTTGTGTATTTGGACAAAACTGAAGTTCGGTAGTCCATTGAAGGTGATTAATCTGTAGAGTACGCTTCTAATTTGGCTAATGTATGCTTGTATTATTCAAGTACATTCTAGATTTACTAAAATGTTACAAATCAAGTTATATATGCAGGGGAAATTGGAGCTTATATGTATGCTCTTCTTATACTTCACTGTTGGCACAGGCAGTTTTGGCAGACATTTACATTTTGCAAATAGACAGGTTATGATTTATTTACTTATTTATTTAATTATTTATTTACATTTTTAGCAGAGACCCAGGGAGAAAAGCTCCAAGGAAGATTACATTATTATACATTTATACATATTACAATTACAATAGTAGTTCAAACACAAGTTCCTTGACATTGTATCTAAAAGCATATAACAATGGTAGTAATAAGCTTATACTATTCAGTAGAGGTTAAGAATTCCAGTGTTTAGTAATGATATGTGAGTATAAGGAGATACTGTGAGAGTTTTGGGTTTTGTTAACCTTCAACAATACTTCATCAGCAGACCTAAGAGATTTTAGGTTAGTGTAGGGTTGGACAAGGTCAGATAGAGCTGGGCAGTTGTCAGGTCTGTATAAGACTTTATGGGCAGTTAGTAGCTGAGTCAGAGTAAGCAGGCTAGCTCTAATTGTGACAACAAGAAGTTTTGTATGTTCAACGAGTTCTATTTTTGTGCCATTAGAGGAAAAAATAGAGATAGGTGGTTGGTTGGTTGTTGTTGAGGTATTATAGAATACCATAAGCTTGTTTTTATTGGGGTTAAGTATAACTTGATGGGCTGTTAAGTAGTTTTCAGTATTGTGTAGGGCTGCTGGAGTTTTTTCTTGGTGTTCCTTGATAGAGGAGGCAGAGAAGGTTAGGGAAGCATCATCAGCACATTGTATGATTGAGGCTTGATTTGCTGAGGAGTTTAGGTCATTGGTAAAAATTGTGAATTAAAGTGGGCCAAGGATAGATCCTTGTGGGACTCCTACACACATAGGGAGCTGGGGGAGAGTTTATTGCCCCATAAAGAGGCTTATTTCCTATCTGTCTGGTAGCTATGAAGCCAGCTTAGGGTTTCAGAGTTGCAGTGGTAGAAAGCCAGTTTATTGAGAAGTATTTGATGAGATACATACAGTATGACATGCTTTTGACATACCTAGGAAGGTAGCAGAGACTAGTTGTTTTTGTTTTTGAGTTGATTTACGATATTAGTAAAGCTAATTAGAGCTGTACTGATGCTATGCATAGGTTGAAAGCCATGTTGTGTATTAGATAATAGATTATTTGACAGAAAGTGGTTGAAGATCTGTTTCTGTAAACGTTTTTCTAAGATTTTGGCAAGTGGTGACAAAATGGCTATGGGTCTGTAGTTGGATATATCAGTAGAGGTACCGCCTTTGTGTAAGAGTATGACCTGAGATATTTTCCAGAGGAGTGGCATGTACTGTTCAGAGATAGATTGGTTAATAAGAATAGATACAGGGTAAGTGATGGAAGTAGCAGCTAGTTGTAGAAAGTCACCAGGTAGCTACCTGGTCTGCAGCTAGTGTGCAAGGCAGTTTAGAAAGAATATTTTTAATATAACTTGTTTGGATAGGTTTGAGATAGACGAGGGTAGAATTTTTGAAGGTTTGAGGTATGGACAGAGGCATATTAGGGGTTCTATTTAGTGGAGAGGTTACTGAGTTAATAAAATGGGAGTTAAATTTATTGGCTATGCAATCATTTGGGTTGGTCAGAGTTGGGGATAGGGTAGTGGGTTTTTCAGGATTGAGAAGGAGTTTGGTTGTTTGCCAGAATCTTTTGGGATTTTTCTGGTATTTTAGCTGACTTGTTTGGAATTAAGTTTTTGTCTTGTTTAAATATTTTTTTGATTTGATTTCAAACTTGTTGATAGGTAATGAGATTTTGTTTACTTCTATTATTCTGAAAGAAATACCAGGCTCTATCCCTTTGTTTTAGTAGAAGAATTGTGTCCTTTTACAACCAGGGAAGCTGTTTGGATTTGGTATGAAATTGCAGCTAGATCATTAAGTATTTGTAGGAAAGCACTATTTAAGTACTGTACTGCACACTCCAATTGAAGAGTGTTTAGAGGTATCCAGTCATATTGTTGGAACAGTATTAAATAAAGTAGGAGAAAAGTATTTTTTATTGCAAATGTAGCAAAATGAAATGTTACAGGAATTATATGTATGTTCTCTAATCAAGTAGGTAGGAAAGTGATCGCTTAGTGTGTCAGGGAGACACCCAGCATCATAGCTAATATTGGATTTGTTTATTAAAATCCAATCAAGAATGGATTGCTTGTTGGTGTGTTTGTCGATGCATGTGGTGTAATTAATTTCTTGACAGAAATTGTGCAGGGTTATAAAGTTAGTGTGGTGGGGGGTTAGAGGAGCAGGTAGTCCAGTCAAGGTTAAAATCTCCAAATATAGTAGTTTCATGGCTGAAGTTGAAAGAGGCCCATTCAAGGATGTTTTCAATATTTTGGATGTTATTAGCAGGGGGCAGGTAGATCGCTATTAAGATAATAGACTTATGATTATTCATGGTGTGCTACTGAAAATTCTGAGTTAGGAATATCAGAAGTTGTAGAGATAAGTTGTGCCAATTTAAGATATCTCCAAACAAAATGGCAATCCCACCACCATGTCTAGATACTCTATCAGTTCTGAGGATGTTATAACCATTGGGAAGAAACTCTTCAGATTTAATATGAGCCTTAAGCCATGTTTCAGTAATGACAACATTATTAGGGGAGTAAAGGGCAATAGCAAAATGAAATTCGTGTACTTTATCAAGCTTCTGAGGTTGACATTAATGATGAGAAGGTCAGAGTTACTTTTTTCAGTGGCAGACAGGAGTTAGGTTTGGAGTTAGGCAATGTGTCAGAATGTAGATTTCGGGGGGGTAGAGAATGTGGTGAGGGTTGGGCCTGGATTAAGGTAGATGTCACAATGGTGTTTAATATGAGTAAGGGAATGGAGGATAAGACATCTTAGTTTGGAAAACAGACTGATATATATATATATATATATATATATATATATATATATATATATATATATATATATATATACATATATATATATATATATATATATATATATATATATATATATATATATATATACACATATGTGTGTGTGTGTGGTTAGAAAATATCTAAGAGAGAATAGTAGAGTAGGGGAGGTGTTGAAAAGGTTTGAAGAGATGTGAACAGTGGGTTTGTCATGATGCAGGTCCTCAGTTACTGGCAAGGTTGGATTGGAAGGATGTGGTATAAAGGGCTAGGAGTAATAGAGCTAGCAGGACAGGGAGAGAGATGATGGTTTTATTAGAGGCATAGAATGAAGGTAGATTGTAGTTAAGGTCAGGTGTGATAGATTGTAGATAAAGAAAATCTTATGTAGAAGATTTGGAAGGGAGATTTGATGAGATAATTCATGAAGTGAAACTGAAAATTGTTGGTGGAGTGTTGATTGGAGGAAAGGGAGAAGGGAAGGAGCCTGTCTAGGAATAAACGAAGTTGATGCTGGGGTGGGTGGGAATGGGTGGATGGTAGAGGAACAGAGCGAGCAGCACCTGGACCTAGCAAAGTGATAGCAGAAATGAGCCTGCAGAATAAAAACTATAAGCATCAATGCAGACACTAACCAGGTAAGTCTGGAATATATGAAAAATAGTATAGGTTCATAGGTTCATAGGTTGGTACTAGGCTATCAGCCCTAGGGCCTATACAAGCCTAGCCATAACAATTTCCTGGCTATTTCTTCCCACATTATTTACAACAAAGACGAATTAAAGAAAGTACTTGCACTAGCTTTTGAAAGTCAAATAAGAATTTAATACACTATTCTGTGCAGTGTTAACACATCAGAAAAGTACATATACTCATCTGTTAATCATGGACAGCAGAATAATACCATCTGGATCATGCTAACACATTATAATACCTAGCACTTTAGATTCACAGTACTGATTTTAAAAGCTGTTTTACTTTAGCTGAGACAGCACTTATGAATGCATTAACTGAAAACATTCAATGCAAATTGGGAATTGTAAAGAGAAAATGCATTAAAATACAAACTAAACTCTGAAGGCAGTAAACTGTACCTTAAACTATAGGTTTAAACCTAGTTGTAGGGCACACATTGCAACAGCTAGCACTTTAGAGTCACAGTATGGATATCAAAAGCAGTTTTACTTTAGCTGAAATAATACTTATGAATGCTTTAACTGAAAACATTCAAAGCAAGCTGGAAATTATAAACTAAGCAACTCTGAAGGCAGTAAACTGTACCTTAACAAGCTACAGGCTTAAATCTAGTCACAGGGCACACAGTCACCAAGGGGAACATCCAACTGCAGAAGGAGATTCCAAAATGGTGTCTGTAGCTTTTATCACCTTTGCTACAGTAACACAGGACACTAGGAAGGAGGGAGAGGGGGCTAGCACTTAGGGAAATCCTTGTTACCAGGTATATCTTCTAATTGCAGCCTCAAGCAAGGTGGGGGAGGGGATATACAGCAAGAGGTGCAGGCAGAAACAGCAGCTATAGAGATGGTCAGCACCTGCAATGTGATAGTTTTTATTCTGCAGACTCATGTCTGCTATCAGTATCAGTGCAGACACTAACCAGGTAGGTCAGGAATAGAGGAAAAAATAGTATAGGATGGCTTTAAACCAAATACGAATTAAAGAAAGTACTTGCACTAGCTTTTGAAAGTCAAATAAGAATTTCATGCACTAGTCTGTGAAAGTCCAAGAGAAAAGCCTGGTAGTAAGATAGAGGGTCGACGGTATCCTTCTGTTAGGGAACAGGGTCGCCAAACTACAAAAACTATTAAAAGGTGTCACTGGAGGGAAATCTGTTAGTCTGAAAGAAATGAGGGGGGCTATGAGAGGATCATATACAGCTGTTGCCCCTGGCTTAGTGAGTGCTAGGATGGTATATTCAGGTATTTTGTCAATATTTGTAAAGTACAAAGTAACTTATAAGTGTAAACGTTTAGGAGCATGTTTACCATGAAAGAGGCACCTACATTCACTTGTAAAGTAAAATAATTTCCTGTCAATGTTATAATAAAGGCCATTGCAGCACGATCCACTGGAAGGCTGTCCAGGAGAGCACTTTCAGTTTTGGTGGGGTGCCAAATGTATGAGGTCACTTGCTTTTATTCATTTGTAAAGTAAAGTAGTGTCCTGTCGATGTTATAATAAAAGCTGTTGCAGCAAGATGCACTGGAAGGCTGTCCAGGAGAGCACTTTCATTTTTTGGGGGGGTGAGACCACTGAATGTATGACATCATTGGTTTATATTCACTTGTAAAGTAGTGTCCTGTTAATGTTATAATAAAAGCCGTCGCAGCACAATCCACTGGAAGGCTGTCCAGTAGAGCACTTTGAGTTTTGGAGGGGACCGCCCAATGTATGAGGTCACTGTTTTTTCTTAACAAACTTTAACCTTAAATCTAGTCATAGGGCACACAGTCACCACGGGGAACATCCAGCTGCAGAAGGGCCATGGTCTTTCATCACCAGTATTATTTTCAAAATTTGATTTCACAGTATTCTGTGCTATTGGAAAGAAAGGTAATGGTTGTGTCACTGACATGGGTGTTATGTTTTTGAGATGGCCTAGGGCCACTTTCAGGAGAGTAGTAGGTACAATGAATAGTGACTGCCAATTATAAATTGATTTTTTTTATGTTGTACATGTGTACACATCCTGATAATTGTGAGAAATGGATATATACAATTAATTCTGTAGTGTTTCTTGGCTTGTACGAACCTTCATTTGTTTTGGGGTGGGGAGCAACCTACTATTGTGTGTTGTAAGAACAAAAGTGTGTTTCAAGTGCTTTTCTGTGGAAAGTGTGTAGGCATCATGATATTTCAGTGGGTAACATAATACATGACTTAAGTGGTATTCCTTGGTTTGGACAATCCTTGTTTTGTGTGTGAGGGGAGGTGGGACAACCACATAACCTTCAATTTTACTAAATGAAAAGTGTGTTTCCAGTGCTTAATGTTGACAAATGTGTACATAAGCAAGACATTAGTCATGTGATATTTATGTGTTTTATCCTTCCCTGTTTTATGTCACATATGATCATAGCACCCAAGCCTAAAAATGCACACAAACCACCTTTCAGTGACTCTGAAAATGAAGTGATAATTCGGGTTTTAAGGCACCATGAAGCCTTTCTACTTGAGAGAGGATGTGGGGATATGGCTGCCAGAATGGAGATTTGGAACCCATTAATGAACAATGTCACTGCAGTAAAGGATCACAGCAGGAATTATGGTCAGGTGTGTCATCAGGCCAGAGGAGAACAGCAGCAGTTGCCCAAGAACAGCTGGCTACAGGTGGTGGTCCTGTTACTGAGCCCCCACTGACACCAAATGCCTACTGTTATAGATCCAGACAGCTAAGTGGAAACTGTATACTGTGTGCTTGATGTCAATGCTGTTGTGGCTGGGAGGACAAGTGTGTCCCAGGAGTAGCTTCCATGTAAGCTTACATATGGCAAGTTTTATAATTGCTTGTATACTAAACTATATATTTTGACTAATACATTGTGGGAATTTGTTTTCTGTACTATTGATAAGTTAATAGAGTTATACAATACAGTTGTTCAGCAGACACAGGTGTGGATGGATGTGTCACACAAGTTTCAGTTTCAGCTGTTTCTTACAGGACATATAGATGATTGTATATGCATTGTTCCCCTGTGTTATTCCCATTGTAATGGTTAATTTTCTTGCTTCATTTCTTCCAAGACCATCCTCTCTGCAAAGTGTGGAGATGTCTGCACATGTTAAGTAAATGTTCGTTTGCTTACTAATGACCATTCTTTAGATATATAAATTAACTATATGCGTGAGGTGGGTATAATGAATGTCTGCATTGCTGCATCTTCTGCAGTTATGTGACCAGTGCTAATTTGTTATTTAAACTGGCTTAATATTTAGTGTAGTAGTAATTTAGCCCTTGAGTTTGTTGCTTATTATCACAGGTTATCCTGACAGTGGAAATTTAGGGCTACTAACACCTGATGTTGGAGTACTGGTAGACTCTGATGATGAAGGTGGTCAAACAGATACACAGTCGGGGGTGTGCAGAGGTTGAATCTGACACTGAGGTTGTGACTCACCCATCCCCTGTATTTACATCAGACACAGTTACTATGCCTGTGCACACCCATTCCACTGAGCCCTCAGATATTGGACAGGTTGAGGGTGACACACTTGATCGGAGTAGTGTGAGTACTGTGGTATCAGTGTTGGTTGACTTTGCCCATAGCCAAAGTGTGAACAAGGTGACATGCAGGATGGTTGGTAGGGGTGCTTGCAGGATGCCTGTTATTTCCTCTACACCTGATCCTGGTGTGTCATTACGTGCAACGTTATGTATGTTTACAGCTATTATGGAGGCACAGGCACATTCCGCTAGGGCCTCCAAGGACATGCTTATGGTTGTAGATGTGACACACGCTGATATGTGTGGCTGCCTCTGCTGTGTGACCGATTCAATGAATCAGATGAATGGCATAATGACATAATGAAAAAGCCTTGCATTTGGACAGGTGAAAGCACTTGTACATTGAATTTTATAATAAACCTGTTTTAAGCCATCTCAAGTGTGTCTGGGCCGTTCGTTTCTTAGAATACAATAATTAGATAGTACAATAGTATATATGTATAGTAAGATGCAGAATACACATCATCTAGTTAGTTTATACAAAGATGTATTCAATACAGTTTTCTAGTAGATACAGGTTCAAAAAGAAAAACACACAAGCATTTCAGTAAAGATCACTGTAAGAAGAATAAAATCAGTACTATGTACATACTAAATAATAGTTATGAACAAATGAGATTTCATATATATATATATGTAACACTAAGGAAAGGGAGAAAATGAGGTAAGGAATGTCAGTGTGATGAGAGAGCTATAGATATCTTGTTAGTCAGCTTTGGCACAGGAGCAATGCCAGTTTATGGATAGATGTTCAAATAGTAGTTGTTTGAAATTGGTAGATTCAGGTGTGTTTTGGAGGGTGCGGGGTAGAGAATTCCATAATTTGGCTATTTGATTTGAGAATGGGGCTTCACCATGCGTGCTGTTAGCTTTGTTTACTGTGAGAAAGTTTCTGCCAGCAAATCTTAGACTTTGTGGGCATGACTAGGGAAAAATAAGTTCCTTTGGGGGATGGGAAATTGTTAGGATAGAAGATGATACTGTTTGTGAATTTAATTTGGCAGAGATAGAGAAGGTTAGGTAGCTCAAGTCAATTTAATTTTTGTAAAGCAATACAATGGTGGGTTTGGTGTGGAACGTTGGCTGCAAAGTGGGCTATTTTGTTGTAACAAGTTTCCAATTTGGTTAAATCAGATTTTTTTTTAAGTTGGAAAAGAGGGGGAATGCATAAAGGAGCATAGAGAGGAGGAAGGTTCTTGATATGGCTAGTCTGGTATTGTCAGTGAGGATTGTTTGCTACTGGTAAATACCATTAACTGCATCTTTTTGGGGTTGAGGATTAGTTGTGATTTGCTTAGATATGTTTCAATATCATTAAAAGCTTGTTGGGCTACTATTTAAAGGTCTGGTAAGGAATCAACTGAGCAGATTAAAGTTGAATTGTCTGCATACTGAACTACTTTAGCATGTGCTGTGGATGAGGCTAGATCATTAGGTAAGACGATGGAAAGTAGTGGCCCTAGTATGGATCCTTGGGAAATGACATTGACTAAGACAGGCAGAAGTGGTGAGAGTTTGGATTTCCATCATACTACTTGTTGTCTGTCAGAAAGATAGCTTAGAAACCATGAGAGGGAAGTCTTTGATAGGTTTAGTGAGGCAAGAGTATTAATGAGTTTCTGATGGGAGACAGTGTTGAATGCTTTTGACAGGTCTAGGAAGACTGATGCTACTTGCTGGGCTTGAATTTCTGAGTTATTTGATGATGTTAGAGAAATTAATTAAGGCTGTGGTAGTGTTGTGTTTCAGTCTAAAACTGTGTTTGGAGGGAGAGATAAGGTTGTGAGATTTTCCAGAATTTTGACACATGGGGAAAGGATAGCTATGGGTCTGTTATTGTTTAATTCTGTTGATGTTCCTCCTTTATGTAGACGGGTGATATAGGAAATTTTCCATAATTTTGGGACATATTGTTCTGCTATAGACCTGTTTACCAGACTGGAGATAGGCAGAGTTATGGCATCAGCTGAAAAAGGTTTCAGTTTTTTCAGCATCGTTCTTATTGTGTTAGTTGGGACAGGTTTGATGTCAAAAGAGTTGTTGTTAGTTTCAACATTAGGTGGAAGAGACTGTGGGGTGGAATTGTTCCCTGTAACTAAGGAGAGGATGGTGTTTATAAAGTAGGTGTTGATTTGTGAGGTAATACTCATGCTTTGGTTATTGGTTGATGGTTCTGGGGTTGTGGCTTTACCTGGGTGGAGGAGCGAGTTAATTGCCTGCCAGAACATTTTGAGATTGTTTTCATATTTGTTTTGCATAGATGTATGTTTTTTGTTTAGTTTGAGGTTTTTTTTTGTTTGTTTGATTGCAGAGCTACTTGTATGCTAACAGAGTTTTATTGTCTTTTGTTATCTGGTATTGAAACCAGGTTATGTCCCTTAGTTTTTGAAGTCTAATGGTTTCTTTTGATATCCAGTGCAATCTCTTATTTTTAACACAGCATGTACGAGTTGGTGCTAAACTATTTAGAATAGTTAGAAGTGTGTCACTGAAGTATGTTACGGCCTGGTCAAGTTGGGGATGATGGAGTGGTGACCAGTACATTTATTGAGCATGTCTAAGAATGCTTCCTTGGAGAAGTTTTTGGTATTTTGTACAAATTTGTAAACTATGGTTCTGGGTGGGTTGAGCTGATGATGGATTAAGTAGGTAGGTCTATGGTCACTTAAATTATTTGGAAGGCATCCGGAGAGATAGTTGTGGGTGGTACTGTGAATAAGTGACCAGTCTAAGATTGACTCTCTTTTGCTATGTTTATCTATTTGAGTTGGAAACTGGATAGTTTGGGAGAAACCATGGAGATTTATGTAGGTGCAAGTGTTCCAGTCTAAGTTGAAGTCACCTGTGATAATGATTTTCTGGGTGTAGGTTGAGGCTGTCCAGGCTATGAGTTCCTCAGTGGCAGTGGGAGTGTTGTGATATGATGATATACATGATAGCTTTATAGCTTGTTCAATAGCTCCTCCAACTTGGATTGGTTGATTAGCAAGCAATTCAGCTGCTTATTTAGTAACTAGCAAACCACAATGTTTACCAGGTATTTGTTGTTCTACACCCCCTGTAGGGCCACATACTGACTACAAATTGGTGTGCTACCTTGTCTGCACCATGATGCTTACATGGTTTTAGTGAGCCATGTAGGGTTTATCAATTTCAGCCCTTGGTATGCTGATTTTTATATAAAGGTAGATTTCTGATTACCTTTTCACCAGTGTAATGTGGAGCTCTTTAGTAAAACAAATGTGCAGACTGACTGATTCTCCCCTGAGATGGGAGGGGTGACCTACTACTACCACCTACTTAGCTCTTCTTCCACCCCCAAATCCTCAGCTACCCACTTCTTACAACTCTCACACTTCACCTTCACCACCCAAACCATTCACCTTAACAACACCTTTTTAAACTCTGCAAAGGGATTATTATTAAATTCATAATCCATTAAAACATCCATGCTTTCGTACTTAAAATCTATCATTTGATTAAATGTCTCTTTTTCTTCCCATGCTTTAAAATAGTTAAACCTTTCCTTTTCATTACATTTTTCTGCATTTAATAAACAATACAGAACTTAAAAGAAAAGAAGAAACTTTTGTGACATATTTAATTATTTTTATTTATTAATTTTCTCCACTAGTAGACTTTTTCTTCAGCTGGGCACTAATCCTAACTGAATTAGCTAGATGTGCTAAGAGTATCACTACTATTCTATGCATTCCTCCTCTCTCCGGTACTTCATTTTCACTACACATTTCCACATTTAGTAAGTTATGTAGACCTTAAAAGTAGAGTAGAAATTTTTGTGAAATAATTATTTAATCTGCTCCACAAGCTGCCGTTTTGTTTATGAAGGCACTAATTCTAATGGTGTTAGGTGGACATGATACGATTAGCATTGCCATTGTATGCATTTCTTTTTCATCCACTATCAATCTTGTCAAAATCATGAGAAAACTAGTAGTGTGGCATTTCAAGCATAATACATTGATCATTCTGGGGGACCGTAGTCTTAAATGGAATGGCTCACTTAAAAGTCATCTGAATAGGTTTCTTAGATCTTTCATTCTCTCTCATGTTGTCACACATAAAATGTAAATCAATCCAACCACAGGCAAAAATGTAATTCTTTGTGTCTTTATGACTAATATACACAACAGGATAAAGCAATTGCATACTTTTCCTACTGGCTTAAGTAATCACCATGTACTTTTCCCTTTTTGGTCAGAAAAAGCCACTATACTTACTGAAAAAAAACTCTACTAACCCATCCCATCCTTCATTCGTCAATATTGCTACTGCTAGGAAAGGTGGATAGCATTGATTTGTTACAGTTTATGATTCATCCATCCCAAAAACTGCACTCTAAATATTTTATAACCTTATCTCCCCATACAGAAAAAAAGTTCTTGTCTTATAGAAAATTTAAGGGCAGCAAGCTTGTATGGATAGACCCAATTTTAAAGAACTCATTACAAAATAAGGCAGTGCCTGGACTGATTAAGAAAAAGAATGAAGAAAATATTCAACACTGCAAAGTTGTAGAAACAATTAAAGTGTTCCAATAGGCTGAGAACTAATGCATCTAAACCAAAGTTTTACAGAATCTTGCAAATATACCACTTGACAACCCTAAGACATTTTGAAACACCATTAAAGCAATCAGTTCAAACAATGTTTTCCCAGATGTGACCTCAATCAACAACTGAGTCTAAATACCTTACACAATGTTAAAGAAGCTATTTAAGCTCTTGATAATGGTCTCCATACTATATATCCGTCTATCATGATTTATAAATGAGTTGATCCCCCATTATTCTACAAAGCAATATATATGGCATAAATGCAAAAACTGATTATAAATACAACACAGAATTACATGCATGTGCTCCCTAAAATTCTAAGCTTAGAGAACGTAGACCATAGTAAGCCATTACCTCATAAATTTAACAGAATTCTCTATAGTTTAAAGCATGCAATAACTTGTCCTTCTTCCAATAATTGTGTTAACTTCTGCAGCTACATATTTCAGACCCAATGTCAGTAGTATATCAAAAACTCTTGAAACCACAATATATATGACATAATTTTAATTCATTCAGAAATATGACATCATGACCCATGCATTGCACTGCAATGTTTCCATCCTAAGTTCAACACTTTAATGTCTATTTTCTCAACAACAGATGACATCATTTGCTAACATGGAAAAAGGTGAGTTAACTCAAGCTGTGATCTTCAGCTTAAGGAGAGCATTTGAAATAGACCTTGTATCATTAAGTTATTCCCTTTGTTTCAATACTTGCATCTCTTTTTCCATTCTTTAATAATAGTGTACCCTAGATTCTTCTTTATATCAACCATATCAAATGTATCATGTGCACAGCTGGTGCTGTAATAACCAAGGAATCCAAATGTTTCTATTAACTAGCCACCAGTCTACAAAACTACTTCTCTGACACCTTTCCCTGGTTCACTGAACACAAAATAACTACCAACTCATAAAAGTCAAATGTAATAGTTTTAGATGCATGCAAAAACATTCTAAACTACAGTGTATAACCGCCATTGTTCCTTTTGATATTCTATTACTTCATACAAAAGTACTTAGTTATAAAGTTTGTACATGCTCTCCTCTTCCAAATGCATACTGAGCTATATACATCAAGAGTATTAAAGCAGCTCAAAACTGCATTTGAATTTTCCTATCATCTTAATACTGAAGCTCAGAAAGTGCTAGCGATTAAAGTGTTTATATAAAGAATCGTGTATGCATTGCCCACTATTGCTCCTCTGTTTTTGCACAATATTACCACTTTTTTTATGCAGAGCAGAAAACAATTCTCTAGGTCCAGCCAACTGGCTGTTATTCCATGAAAAAGCAAAATGACTACCTGTAATAGCCAGAGATGCATTGCTTTTATACACTTTAATATTTCAGCAAATAAAAAACTTTGTCTTCCTCACCAAATATATTTACTGTATAGATTGTATCCTCTTCTCTGGTAACTCTGGAAAATATTGCATTTCACAGGCTGTCATTTTCACTTGCTGTTTATGAAAAGTCCTTCAGAAAGTTATCCATAGCTTCCTGCAATGCCTTACCAGGTAAAATCATTCCTACTGACAATTTATTTTCTTCAAGCAAAAACAGATACCATTAAAAGAATTAGCATGAAAGCAGCTGTTTTAAGAGATTCTAGCTAGTCTTCAGGATTACACGGTTTTGTCTACTGCTGTCCATTTGATCACCTATAACGGTGATTACCATTAACTTTGACACACATACATTGTTTTGATGTATTCTGTCTGAATTTAATTATTAATTAAGATATCTTTTCTTCTGCCCTTTGCTGTAACTACAGATTTGTTGCATTTTGTGTTCACTGCATTTCTACCTACCTCTTTGAATTTTACTTTCTATTATCAAGTTTACCTTTTATTGCTTTTAAATTGTTTTTATAAATTACATCTGATTTACATACTGCATGTTTTGTGAAAAATAATTATGTCACAGTCTATAAATGGTCAACTAAACTTCATTATTATTTCTATATATTGGTGAACTCTCACTTACATGCTCATTGTTTCATATTTTTAAAAACATTTTTCATACTCGGACAATGTTCAAAATAATGCCACTTCCCTTACAGGTTGATCTGTTTCATATTTTAAAAACATTTTTTCATGGTTGCACATTGTTCAAGAAAGTTTCACTTTCCTTAAATGTTCACCTAAATTATCTTATTACTGTTCCACTGTTTTCCTTCTGTATAGATAAAAATCAGAAAATCTTGTAGTCTTACAACTTTGCTGATAAGCTCAGTCACAATAATTTACAAAAATCATGAAACCCAGGTAGTGTTCCAAAGCAACAAGCCTTTATTCATCACAGGCAAGTGATCCTCAGTAACAAAAAAAAAAAATCTAAAATAATTTACAATGTTAAACATATCATCTTTTATACACTTAGAAGTAGGCACGGAAAATATACATATTGTATAATTTTAAACCAGCCTATTCCAGACAAACAATATAAACAGGGATGTAAAAGTGCATTTAAGAACAGCAAGTACCCCCCACACACACACACACACGCGCACACAACTTTACTACTGATTAGCTCAAACTAAATACTAGTAAAGGAAAACACTACATATTTGCAACCCACATTCCAAACTCAGGTATTAAGAAAAGCATAACATGCATATAAAAAGAGTGACTTTTAACTAAAATTGGTTTCTGCTACTAATGCAATAAAGCCTTCATCAGCTCTGTGACAAGAGCTAAAATCATACACATAGGTAGATAAATAAAAAGAGCTAACTAGATAGATACAAGAAAAAAACACACCGCTGTCTAACTATGAAAATACCCCAGGATTTAATAAACTCCATGTAGGCATAGTGTAGAGCATGCACAAAATGTTACCATATCTGTGTACACAGATTCCCCTCGGCAGTGCTTCATGCATACTAATCATGGCAAGTTGCTGAGGGAGAGCCATGGAACAATGTTATTGAATCAGTGTAGGGTGTGTAGTGCCAACTGTGTCTGCAGATGAGTAAGACACTCACTGCACTGTCCAATTGTATAACGTCAAGTGTTTAAGTGTTGGAAGTGTGTATTTGTTTTATTTTTACTTTTTTTTCTAGTTTTTTTTTTCTTTTCTTTTCTTTTTTTTTTTTTAAAAGCATGTTTGCATGGGGCAGCACAGAGTGCAGCAATGCTAAGCAGCAGCAAGACACCTGCCAGACATCTAAAAATAGAAACCGGATGCAATTAATTATTTATTTTAACTTTTAACTGTAGAATCTTACTTGATATATTCTCTTCTCCCACCAATCTATAACTGACATTGTCTTTTTACCAATGTTCTATATCTTCTTTTACCTGGAGTGTTTTATTAATTTCTTGTTATGCTCAGCATACATGATGTAACCTGTTTTGTGTAGTATGCTGGATGTACTGTAACTGACATTGTCTTTTCACCTATGTCCTATATCCTCTTTTACCGGGAGTGTTTTATTAATTTCTTGTTATATTACTATGCTCAGCATGCATGATGTAACCTGTTTTGTGTATTAAGCTGGATGTACTGTATTTGTATAACTTGATGTCGGATCTTTTCTCCCCGGGCCTTTGCTGAAAATGGACCTGGTCCAATTGGAATTTCCCGGTTAACAAATGTAAAATAAAATTAAATAAATAAAAATTTAAAAGGCATGTTTAAGCATCGCTGAATGTGTTTGCATAGAACAGCACTCAGCAGTGCTTATAGGCAGCTGAGAAGTATATGCAAAGGTGTAGCTGAGCTCTACATATCCTCATAGCTAAATGCGTAGCATGATCAGTAGGTACAGGGTTTAAATACATGTAAGGGAAAATAAGCATTTATTTTTGAAATACAAATTATACCAATTTTATTTACATAAATACATGTAAGGGAAAATAAGCATGTATTTTTGAAATACAAATTATACCAATTTTATTTAAAGTCTGGCCTGCTGCATTCTGATAAGCTCTGCTAAGCCTTGCTAAGCACCGCATAAACACAATAACTGCTGAAAATGTTTATGCACTGCTTGGCTTGGCTCTGCTTAGCTGGTTTGCGCACTGCTAAGCACTGCTACACATACGGGTTTTTTACATTTTGCACTGCTCCACTCAACTGTGCTTGTTTATGCCTTGCTAAGCGACATGCTGCATTTTTAAATATTGCACAATGGCATGTAACGGTGGAAGAACAGGCTATATTAAGTCCAATAGGCGGGAATACAGCATAATCCATTGGAGTTCTTTCTCTGAAGGATACTATGGCAGGCATTGTCAGGGCTCAAACTTTTGGGCACAGCATTGGGGCATCCTGGAGTCCAGGGTCATGGTCAGACTCCTTGTAAAAAAACAAAAAGGCCAGCTTCTGCAGGGAGGTTACCAGGGTTCAGAGTACAAGGCAGAGGCCTGGGAACGGCTGGCAAGTGACCTCACCAGTGCAACTGGTATCCCCTACACAGGTGAGTAGTGTCATCACCACTATGACAACCTGAAGGGACATAAGGGGGATCTCTTGGACACCTGGGTCCAAGAATATTGGGCAGGGGATGTCCCACATATATGTAAGTACTTTTACCTCTGTACCACCAATATCTAATCTGAATGCCTGCTAAACTGCTATGCATAATAGAGTTCTTCTCTCTCAAGAGCTGCAGAGAAGAGGGGTCTCAACCTTGAGGTGCATGCCAGGTGTTTGGCCAGGTTGCACCATGAGTGTGGTGAGTATGACTGTATTATGCTAACTCTAGTGAAATAAGCAAGAAAGAGTAAAGTATTACCTGCAATAAAGTATGTACATTAAAGTTTGTATTGCAATAAATGTGGACTTAGAGCTGTAGTGCAATAAATGAATAATGCCAACTGTAGTACAATAAAAACATGAAACAATAGCATTACCTGCAGTAAAGTATATACAAGAAAGTCTGTAGTGCAATAACTGTGGAAGTAGAGCTATATTACAAGACCTGAATAATGAGAACTGTTGTTCAATAAAAACTTGAAACAGTGCCAGAAACTGCATGAATGTATATACAATAAAGTCTGTAGTACAATAAGTGTGGAATTAGAGCTGTTTGTCAAGAAATGAATAATGCCAACTTTTCTGCAATAACTCATGTACCACTACCAGTAACACAAGGTTAATTGTATACATCAGGTTTGTCTTGACTTAACCATTGCAGTACAACTCTATGCATTCAGTCTGAAATGGAAGGTACTGGAGTCAAGTATAACACTGTAATAGCTACAGCATGCAAATATAATGACTGCCAAATGTCTTATGTAACACATACAGTGCCAGGCAAGGCTTTCTCTAGGCGAATATTGTCCACATAATGCTCTGTCATCCACAAACAGCAGGTAAGCAAGGTATATACATGAGGTAGCCCACTCCATGATCTGATATTGTTGGTTGACTTCACAGATATTTCAAACCAGTAACAATATATTGTGTACACCTGCATTCTATATACTAATAGATAGATTACCTACTATGTCTGTCATGCTTGTATTTCATGCATGTGTGTTCTACAGTCACTGCAGTCTAGTATACAACTGTAGTAGTACTACCAGATCATACATTGGTTCCATGTGAGCTCTAGGTAAATATCAGTCAGTGAGTAGTCAGCAGTGACTCAGTAGCTCAGTCTCTTAAATGCTCTGTCTGTAGTACATCTTGCTACATACAGAACAGGGTTTGAATCAAGTGCTATGTAGTGCTAAATATTACACTATCACATAATGTTTACAGATTCTCTCTCCACAGGAACTACAGGTATATGGGTGAGGTAGCCCATATTATGAGTAAATAATTGTGTGTTTAGATGTCACAGATTGTTAAAATCATTAGCAAGAATGTGAAAGTACAGCATAACATAAAGGAAATAAATATGATAATAATATAATAAAATAAAATACCTAAAATGTGTAATCTTGATATGGCTGTATCCCTGGAGTGTCTGTTCAAAGTTGCTGCAGCTAATTCATACATTCCATGCAGACTTCATCTGCAGTCATTGCTATTGGGTTTTATCCCCATGCCTGCAAAGCAAGGCATGATAGTTGTTTAGGGTCTGTACTGTACACATACATGTCTCTCAAGTGTCACACTGTCATGTAATGTAATTAGTAGTGTGTAATCTGTCTGTCATAGGATTACCATTGGCATGATTACCTAAATTGCAAAGTGCCACTACATCAGTCCACAGTATATCTTGATAGTTATATAAGTCCACCTGATGTGCCACTGTTCTGTGTAGTAGTGTACTCACAGTTGTTTCTGCTTGGCCCATAGTGTCCCATGTGAATAGCTTGAGAGGTCTGTATGTGCTACAAAAGGAGACATGTACACATAAATAAAGTATAGACCCATAGAGTAGATAGTAGCACTGTTGTCAAGGAAATAGCTTATAATGGTACTAATAGACTGTTTTACTCTCTCTCCCCACCCCTTACCTTAATTTCATTGCTATTTTTATTAATTGGTTATGGTTTACACATATGTTGTTCAATTACCTGTATTTAGGGCATGTGTATTATTATAGTTATGTATTATAATGGTTGCATATTAACATATCTTGTTCAATTACCTATTTTGTTGGCCTTATGCTGTAACTGTTACTGACATGCTGTAAACATACTGACTGTTCTGGCATGTATTGTTGTGTTCTACATAATATGCATTGATGTATAATTGGGGTATTTCCACTGTTCTGGCATGCTGTTATTACTAGCTATGTTTTGTTCATAACTAACCTATACTTATTGGTATACCTCCATCACCACAGCATGTCAGGGTAGACCGGTTCCCTGTGATCTGCCTAATTTGCCTAATTTGCCTTAACTGGCCATGGCAATGGGTCTTAGCACATCTGGGACCCAAGCCAGCAGTGCCCACTCCATTGCCCCTGCACCACCTACAGCATCATGTGGAACCACCTCAGGGGATGGGGCCTGGCCTCCCCCTGGGAGTGATGGTATAGGGGCTGCAGTAACCCAACAGGGATTGCAGGTCATGGTGCACAAGATCATTCATCAGACCTATCACATGTGCCTGATTGAGGGCACACTGGCCAACCTGGTGGGGCAGTCTGACCCTGGTGCCCAGCCTCCAGCACAGCCACCATTGGGGCAGTGAAGGAGCAGTGTCAACTGCCCATGGATGGGGATGTCAGTCATGCTGCTGCCATCTGGAGCCACATGCAACTGCTATTCCACAACACTCTCTCCTTCCAAGGTGTTTACCCCCCACATGTGTCACACATGTGTCACACACTGCCCCTGTCTGCTGTCTTGTCTGTCTGCTGTTGCATCCTCTCCCACCCAACTTACGTTCCCACATGTACATATGTCCCTTCCCCAACATTCCACTCTCTCCATATTAAAAAAAAGGGGCACCTGTCCCACAGAAAATATTGCCCCATACATAGCTCTCCATTTCACACACATGTCCACAGGACACAACAAATGTGGTCCAACTGGCTTGACAACACATTTGTGTTGTCCTCACCCCTCTGTCTGGGGTTTGTCCAGAGTCCACATTCATCTACAAAACCTGTCAAAATGCACAGCTGTTACTGTACAAGAAATGGATAACTATGGTCCTTCCCTACTCCAATCCTGCTTGCCTTTCACATTGGATTTCCCTCTGCTTTCCCCTATTTTACCACTTTTCTACCACCCCCTTTTCTTTATATTTTTTAGTGCAGGTTTGCTCAGAGCAGCACACTGTACTTTGCTCAGCTGAAATGAGCTTTAATGTCTATATGTGCTTACAAAAGTGTTACTCACATGTAGAGAATAAACACCTCTGCCAAGTGTTGAACCTAGGCCCCTCTCTACTATAGTTTACTGTATTTACCCACCACACTATACAGGCTGTAGGTTAATCAGGTGTTTCTAGCAAAACATACTGTTTGCCAGTTACAGGCATCATGCATGTAACTGAAATAAAAAACTAATGTGAAAACTGGGACTGTACCCTAAACTCTGGTGCAATAATAAATAATGATGAAGACATACTAATGGATGTAAGTGAGGCCTGTGATAGCAGGTATATGTGCCCTTTTATCAGCAACTTGTGGTAAGACACCTGCTAAGCACCAATGGCAAAGTACATGTACAACTGGGACCCTGTTGCAGAAATACAATCACATAAAGCCACGCACATACTCATGACTGTGGAAATGTTTCTCACAGCCTGTGTATGTGCACATATATCCTGCAAATACACATGCTTTTGTAGGCTCTCAGCTCACTCTGTTAAATGCCTTGCATGTAGTACATTTTGCCGCACATAGTCCTGGGTTCAAATTCAGTGTTATGTAGCAGTTCAATTACATTATTGTGAAGACAGCAAGTCATGAGTAAGGCATGCAGTCTTAATCCCCACAGGTTACTGCTACTTAATTAACTGCTTCACAGTTTTGCAAGACAAAGGTCTACAGGGAGAGGCACAATGCACCACACAGATGCTTAGGGTTATGGATGCAGCACACTCTGACATCTGTGACTGCCCCCACCACATTGGGGACACCCTGGATTAGTTCTCTGCTGTCGTGGAAAGACAGTAGGCTGAGCTAGTGTCTGTCTTTGACCGCACTATGTCTGTGCTGGAACATCTGGTTGGAGTTGTGCACTGGAGATGTGGACGAAGGTCAGCAACACTATCTGCTGGGAATTCACATGGCCATGCACAGTCATGCTCCCATACTGGTAGTACCTACAGAGCTACATAGGGAAGTGTGCTGTCCAACCTAAACATGGAAGGCCATGGGCATGTGGTCCTGGATGATCCCATGTGGGATACAGCCCCAGCATAATGCAGTCACCATCAGGTACTGGCACAGCATCTAACCCTGGGCATGGTGGTGCCAGTGCTACTGGCAGAGCCAGTTCATGTGTTCATGGCTAAAGACAGTGAACTGTCCAATCTACCATGTATGGTGTAGAGCTGTCCAAGATACACACATGTAAGGCTAGTGCTGGGCTTGACTGTGTCCCATCTAACCTGCAGCCCTTCCTAACTCACACACATGCTGTCACCTGTTGGGCACAGCCTAGGCCTCTGGCACCCCCACACTACACTCTGTGCATGTGATGATACCTGTGCCATATCTCTGCTATCCATAACATCTATGCAGAGAAATGCAAATATGTGTCTGATGCACAGGGTGAAGATATTACCTTACATGTACTTGTGTGGTGCAGTATTGTTTTGCCACGGCACTTGGTGTGGGCAACTACAAGTACTGTATGCTGCCATCTGTCATGACTACACATCCAACTTTGTGTAACTTTGTTGCATGATGTTAGACTGGTGGTAGTGTTACAGAATAGCAGGTGTGTCATGGACCTGTGTATGAGTCCATTCCAGGTGTCTGATGGGTTAAACAATGGACACATGGCAGCAATACAGCGGCGCAAGATGGCATGGTGGTACAGCAGACATCTGGTGTCAGCAGGGTAAGGCAGTATACATGCATGGCTCCCTAGATGCATATGTGTATAACAGTGTATCAGGCTCAATGAGGGCATTCAGAGAAACCATGCGTTCATACTTTGTGACAAGGTCTGCTACCCTTGATACATGTCACTTCAGTCTTCTGAACCTATAAATTTAGAAGGTAGCAGACATCAGTTATATGTATGTGCAGGAGGGCAATGTACAGGCCAGCAGCTGTTCACATGCCCATAAAATGCATGCCCATTCCACAGAGATAATCCATATGGGCATATCAGCAGTGCCGTAAGGGGATATATTTATACGCACACACGTACACACACACACACACACACACACACACACACACACACACACACACACACACACACACACACACACACACACACACACACACACACACACACACACACACACACACACACACACACACACACACACACACACACATACAGTTGAAGATTAGAACCCCTACCTATCTACTATTACACACTACAGTTTGCAGTATTTATTGCATGTTCCACAGAGTTTACCTAACATCAGACTGTCAGCTAGCACCCTAAGGTGGATGACATCAGCAGGCCTTGTTAAGGAGGCCATTGTAGAGGTCAGCAGCTAGTCAGTGGGCCTTAAAATATATACCCATTGCAGAGATAGGCCAGATGGGCATGTCTGTAGTGCTGCAAGGGGATATACTTACACACAGGTTGGATGATGTGAGATTAAAACCCCTACCTATCTATTACTATACACTACCACTTGACTACTTGTTGCATGTACCATGGAGTTTATCTGATATTTGATTTGATTGTCAGCCAGTGCTCTCATCAGCAGACCTTATAGAGGAGGGCAATTTAGAGGCCAGCAGTCAGTCGCAGGGCCATAAAATACATACCATTGCATGGAGATAGTCCATGTGGGCATGTTATTAGTGCTGTAAGGGAATATAGTTATACACACACAAGTTGGATGATGTGAAATTAGAACACCTACCTATCTAGTATTATACACTACAGCTTACAGTACTTATCAGACATGCCACAAGTTATGTCTGTTGGATATGTGGATACAGGCACAGTACTTGTGTAGTACACAAACTGGCCTTGTGTTAGACAGCATGTGTGGCCTGCAGAGTGATATTGCTTGGTACTGCTATTGTATCTAGTGTCCTAGGGTGGGATACCTGGCAATATCCTGTTATGTGTGTACACTTACCAGTCTGGCCATATGTGGCTGTTTGCAGTTTGATAGATGGACATGTGGCCAGGGACATTGTACTTTGTGTCACCTGTGTACCTGTGTTTGTCTATAGGGTGACAGTTTGCAGGCACAGGGGTCTGTGGTTGAGTGGATTATGTACTGTTGTGGCCTTTGTCTGGTTCTACTGGACAACTGTTGTGATGTGTAAGTGCAGATAACCCCAGCATTCCAGGGTATGAGAGGACATTCTTACATCCCCACGCATATCTATATAAATGAGCAAAACTGTTATGTCACCTTAACTGTTGTTGTGTGTGTACATTATGTAAATGTGTTATGTAGATATATGTGGAGGGCCTGTGAACCATTGTACTTTATATAGCTATATATGTATGTATATATGCATATATATATATATATATATATATATATATATATATATATATATATATATATATATATATATATATATATATATATATATATATATATATATATATATATATATATACTAGCTGTACCCGTCCACGCATTGCTGTGGCTCAGTCTGGTTAAATGGGAAAGAAAGAAAAGAGAAAGCGGACCTTTCTAATATGTTTAATTTCACAATGCTTGTGGGTATACAATATTTTTTGTTGTTCCATTGTCTGTGCAGATATAGAGATTGTCTGGTTTGCCGACTCTAGAACACGCAACATATAACTGTCCATGTGAGAAGCAATCTGTGTGTAGATCTAAACCGCATAATTCTAAAGATTGGCCCTGAGCTTTGTTGATGGTGATTGCAAACGCCAATTGAATTGGGAATTGCAATCTCTTAAATTGAAATGGCATATCCGTTGGAATCATAGGAATGCGAGGAATGAGGACATCTTCACCTTTGAAAGGTCCTGTCAAGATTATTGCTTCTATGACATTGCTCATTATTTTTTTTACTGCAAGCTGCGTACCGTTGCAAAGATTTGGCTGGTTGATATTTCGCAACATGATAATTTTCACACCAATTTTCAATTGCAGTACGTGCGGTGGCATCCCTGGCAGATCGAGTGGATTCAAAAATTCTGTTGGATAATTAACCACTTCATCTGCTTCCACAACAGTGTCGACGGACTTGTATGTGACTGCCTCGCTTTGAATGTTAGACTGAATAATATTATTAAGTTCGTAGAGGTCGTTCAGTCAGCCAGTCGTGATTCTTATAATTGGTTTGAATATTGGGAAATACTTTTTCAACCAATTCTTCTTTTGACGTCACTAAATTGCAGAAGTTATGAGGCAATAAAATTCGTCCTGAGGTCAGATCAACCGGCACCTTTCCGTTCCCAATTTCCAGCAATTGATGTGAGAATATCTCAGTTGATCGATCGTTTTGCAGCTGGACACGCATATTTGTATTTAATTTTAACGTCTTTACGTGTTGCCACAAAGTAGAGTATTTCAGGCAAGCACTTATTTTGTCCTCTGGTGCCGATCGAGGAGAATGAAGCAGATCTGAAGCTGCAGAACGCGATCGCCGTGCTTGCAATCGTGCATCCACAAGTATGGCTGCACGTCGCTCTGCTGCTTCCTCGGCACATATTTGAGCCATTCTTTGTCTGTTTCACTCGTTTGCTGATGCCCGTTCTTCCTCAGTTTGATTTGCAATTACTTGTCGCACTGCTTCCACTCCACGAGTACGACAACCTAAGTTTGATCTTCTATGAGGCATTGTTTGGATGAACTAAATCAGATCGATTGCACTGAAAAAGAAGAAAGTTATAACAAAAACATATAAAATTGCATATTTGTATACAAATGTATAGAATCCAAAGTAGGTATATAAAAACACGTATGTATTCGAATGCAACGTGTGACATCTATATAATAGTAGGTATATAAAAACACGCGTGTATTCGAATGCAACATTGTGTGAAAATATCAAAGCAATCGGTGAAGAACTTTCGGAGATTTAAGATTTTGAACATTTACATTTTTATTTAAATATATATATATATATATATATATATATTCACTTTACATGCTCGAAATGCTAAAATATCAAATTTTAGAATATGGAGCCTGTAAAGTCGAATGGACAGAAACCGTGAACCTGGAAGTGTCGAATGGATTATGTTGAACCTATAGTACAGATATCCCGTTAGGTAAGTATAGTGTTTCTGAGGTTTTGGGAAGGGTTTGTGTGTGTTTGAGTGTGTTGGGATGTTTGAGGTGTGGGTTAGAGTAGGTGTTGTGCAGTGTGAATGTGTTAGTGTTGGGAGCGCTGGCGTTTGTGTGTATGTGATGTGTCTTTGTGCGGGGGGCTGTGGAATGTCGATGCTGGGTTGTGTGTGTTTGGGAGTGTTGTGCGACCTCGGAGTTAGTATATAGAAGTAGGGGGTGTGGGGGTGCAGGGGTAGGTGTGTGTATGTGTTTGGTTGTGTGCATGTGTGTTATGTTTATTGTAGGGAAGTGTTGGGAGGTATGTAAGCTGGTGTATGTATGTGTTTTGCAGTGTGTGATGTGCGTTTGATGGGAATTTATAGATTTGCGGTTTTGTGTTTCACGTTTGTGTATGTTCGGCATTTAGGGGATTCAACTTTATAGTTTCATGATACTGAATTTCGATAATTCAGTATTCGATACTATGAAGTGAATATATATATATATATATATATATAGATATATTTTATATATATATATATATATATATATATATAATATATATAATATATATATATATATCTTTTATATATATATATATATATATATATATATAGATATATATATATATATATATATATATGTATATATACATATATATATATATATATATATATATATATATCTATATATATATATATATATATATATATATATATATGTATATATTACTGATAAATACACTAATCAATCATGAGGGGGGTAGGGAGAGACAGATATGTATACAAAGCTGTATGTATGTATGTACAGACATATTTTCACATAGCAGGTATTTGGGTGGTAGAGGCAACAGATGTGGGCTCAAGTTAGCTAAGTGTAGGAGCATGCCCAGTGTGACTGTCACTACTTACAAGGTGACAGAAAGCCAGAGTTACCTGTACTCCAGTCTGGGTTTTTGTGTTCTGCCAGCCACTGGCCGCTGCACTTGTTACCACAGTACTGCACTTCTCTGATATTGCCCAAGGCATTCCCCGGCTGTTTGCTGACCTTAATATATGACTCATACCTCACAACTTTACAGTGCTTCACAGACTGTCCAGAATTTTGCCTCATATTTTTTGTCCATTTTACATAACAATGCTGTTTTCTGGCAAATTAGTGGCAAATCAGTGAAGACTGAAGTCAATAAATAATGATAAACATTTGAGTTTCAGACTCCATTCGCATCAAGAGATTCATGCTAATGCAAGACCTGTTATTCTGTCAACATTCTACATTTGTAAGAGCAATATTTAAAAGTTGTCTCTATTTGTGGGCCTTCGTCCTACTTTTATTCATAGCACTGGCCAGATATCTTGCTTTAAGAGGTTGCGAAGTATGATGTGACTGGGGTACATGATGTAACACCACACACAGGGTGACTGTCTGCATACCTCTCCCTGTACATGTTGTTTTCACACCCCAAACATTCTGGTTTTAAATTTATAATACTGGACTGTGTGGAGATGGATGAGCTTGAAGGGGACATCAATGGTGTTTTGGAGAAAAATAATTATGCTGGCAGCTGAAATTAAATGCATTCAGAAAACCAGGACTTAACTACTATTGCTCTATTAAGAGTGTGCTGAATTTACTTAAGCAGCCACACAATCTGTAAAGGTTTTTTAGGGAATTTGTGATAAATATTTTAATGTACTAAAAGTACCAAACATACTAAAAAAATAATAAAAATTGATGTGCAGAATGTCTATGAATATATATATATATATATATATATATATATATATATATATATATATATATATATATATATGTTTAGTTACTTTAACCTCAATTCTGATTTGAATAGATTTAGTACACTCTTCCATCACATCAGAGATTTAAATGGTAGATTCAAATCCCACATTTTTTTCATGATGCTGTTACCATAAAGTCTGGGTATAATTCCCCCATTTACCATGCTGGTGGACACTCATGCACATTCATGGACACATCTGCACATTTTTTTACATTACTAGTTTACTTCATCCACTGTTTTCTGTATTTTTGTGTATTTTTTCTACTGGTTGTCATTGTTTAAACATCTTTTGGGGGGCTGTAAACATGAAAACTGTCATGACAGGTGTTTTGTTTTTTCTCATCTGCAAAGCAATGACATTTTTTCTGAGCTATAAATAACAGACCCCCGGATTTAATAAACTCTGTGTAGGAATAGCTTTATTCCTGCACAGAGTGAATGGTGTCTGTGCCTGCATCTCCCTCTTGGTAGCGCACCTTGTATATTAATGAAGGTGTGCTACTGAGAAGGATCCATGTACATGGATACTGAATCAGTGCAGGGCACATGTGACAGTAGTGCCTCCAGATCTGTAACACACACCCCTGCACTGTCAAAGTGCAGTATGGCACTTTAAAATAGAAAAACTGTCTGCAGACACTGAAATTATGAATGGGAAGTGAATGTTATCCTGTCACACAACCCCTGCATAGTGAAAGTGCCGTATGGCACTTTACAATAAAGAAAAGTGTCCTCAAACACTTAAAAGATGAATGGAAGTGAATGTTATGCAGGAGGTGTGTTATATGTACTGCAACACTTCCCCTGCATTGTGAAAGTGCCGTACAGCACTTTACAATAAAAAAAGTGTCCTCGGACACATACCTCTCAACCTCTTAGAGCAAGAACTCTGGACAAAACTATTAGTAAAAGTGGGACAAAAGCCCAAAGATAGGAACAGTTTTTAAATACTGTTTTTAGAAAGTTGATAGAATGAAAGGCTTTGCATTAGCATGGATTTCATGAAGTGCATGTTGCCCAAAACTCAAATGCTTGTCATTATTTTCTAAATGCAGTCTGTAATGATTTGACCAATGATTTGCCAGAGAAACAGAATGTTATGAAAAATGGACCAAAATATGAGGCACAAATGTGGACATTGTACAGAAATCTGTACAGTTGAGAGGCTGACCCAAAAATAAAGTAATGTCATATAGGGGGTGTGTTACAGTATCATTAACATACCCCCTGAAGGTGGTGTATGGCATGAAAACAATAAAGAAAGTGTCCTCAAATATTTCGCTTAAATTAATGGAATTTTTTTTATTTTGTTATATTTAAAGTTTAACTGTAGCTGAGTTGGTTTGTGTGGCACAGCACTTTGCTCAGCAGTGCTTAAACATACTGAAAAGCTGTACAGACATGTATAGCTGAAATCTTCAGAGCTGAGTGATTAGAGTCACAGCTTCATGTGCAGTAGGTGCATGGTTCAAATACCAAGACAAGCCAGTCAGCTTTTAAATTGGAAAGCCTTTTTATATTATTTTTTTATTTATCTATTGATGTAGTCATTGATATTTGGTAACCAGGGTACATACTTCTCAACTGTACATATTTTCACGCAATGTCCAGATTTTTGCCTCAGAATTTTGGTGTGTTCCTATAAAATGTGTGGTTTTCTGGCAAATCATTGAAGATTGAAGTCACTAAATATTACTTCATAATGAGACACATTTGAGTTTCAGACTTTATATCCTTCAAAAAATATGAAATTATGCAAAACCAGTTATTCTAGCAACTTTCTAAGTTTATATGAAAAATATTTAAATTTTGTCCCTATTTTTGCGCATTTGTCTCCTCATTCTTTCTGGCTTTGTCCAGATTTCTTGTAATGAGAGGTTAAGAGGTAGGCCACGGTAGTGTAGCTCATCCAGAATCCTAGTGTCAGTGGAGATATAAGGTGAAAATCCCAATTTAAACACAAGTATCCAATACAGTGCAGTCATACCCCAAGGCAATGTAATGAATACACATACAGGGATGTCATGTAAAGTAAAATATATACACTCAATAATAATGTATCATTTCTGTGTAAATAATATCCAAATCTTATTCTTCTTGAAATGAAACATTTTGTTTGCCCTTAGGTCTGTTCTGCTAAGCACTGCTAAGCCAAGTTAAGCAAAGCTTAAATAGGACCTTTCTGAGCAATACTTAACAATACTTAGCTCTCTTTAGCCGGTTTGAGCATTGCTAAAAAGTTGCATTCTAAGCAGTATTCAGCTTAGCTAAGTGGATTTGCACACTGCTAAGCACTGCTCAGCAGTTGCCACTTTAAGCACTGCTCAACTTAGCTTAGCGGTTTGCGCACTGCTGAGCTGTGCTCAGCATTTTTGAAAATGGTGCAATGACAGCAAAGGGCTGGAGTATGGCCTTGTTTAAACCACACAAGTGGGAATATAGGCAGAATCTGTTAGGGTTTGATCCCAGTAGGAGCTGTGGCAGGTGCTGTTGAAGGAGCACATTTTTGGGTGCACCACTGGGGTATATTGGACTCCAGGGTCATGGCTGGGCTCCTTGTAAAGAACCATGACAACAGACTGCTGCAGGGACAGTACCAGGGCTCAGAATACAAGTCTGAGGCCAGGTACCATCTGGCACATGAGCTCACCAATGCCACTGGCATCCCCCACACTGGTGAGCAGATCCATTATTATTATGATGACCTGAATGGAGGAAGGGGGCACTCTTAGCCCAATGGATCCAATATAGTTGGGCTCAGAATGCCCCAGAGGTTTGTAAGTATAGCAAATGGTGATTTATCAAATTATAGTATGAATATCTGATAGAAAGGTATGTATAATGGTGTGTTTTCTCCCCACAGCTGCAGAGGAGAGGGCTCATAATGTGGAGGCCCACCGAGGATGACTGGCAAGGCTGCACTGACAGGGTGGTGAGTACAGCTATATCTTGCAATATCCCAATAAATAAGAAAGTGTAACTGTTTACTGCCATTAACTATATTGTGTTCTGAGTGTACTGAATAAATGTGTTGTTAGACCAACATTGATATAAGTAACTAATGCCAGGTACTGTGTAATACAGATGAAGGCAGCAGACAAACTACTATTGATGAAAGGAAAGTCAATACTGTAGTAATAGTGTGTAGGAATTAATCTGTTAATAAACTCTACTGTCCTTGCTACTGTGAAAGTAATAACTGACATACATTCATCATCTACAGGACATGCAGTGCAACTGAATGTAGAAGTTAGAATGTAATAAACCACTGAGTAATGTTACACACAATAAAGCTTATTCCAAAAAAAAACTGTTGTGTTTAATCTGTTCTGTTGTTGAAGAAATACAAGTGTACAGGCGCTACACAACAAATATGGGTACGAGAGCATGAAATCGCTGCGGTTTGTCTGCTAGGCAGATGTTATGCCAAACTGTAGATGTGGAGCTGTAAGACAAGATAAAAATGAAAGCATGTTCTGCACTAAGATCTGAACCTTGAATAGTAATGTGTAATGTATTATAGTGTGTTTCCTGCAGCAGTGTCTTGTGTTAATTTTTGCATTTCAGCTACATGTATTTCTGAATGTAGGTATGCTGATGCAGGCAAGTATGAGACTTTAATCGGTGGAGATCACAAATATATGATATGCAAATGTGTATGGGTCAGGTATGCAACCCCGCAGACCACACATAATCACATCCACTAGGGGTTAAATGTGTACACCTGTATGCAAGGAATTAATACACACTTCACTAACTATCTATCATGCATGACACTGTGACACTCCACTTATATTACAAGGTCAGAATGTGTGACCAAGTGAGTTGTAGGCACAAATCAGACAAGCAGCAGACAGCGGTGCCCCAGTAGCTCATTGTGATATGAAATACAGATATCTCTTGTTAATATTTGCACACACAGATCACAGTTTTGATCCAGGGACTGGTATGAAGATGTGTTCATAGTAGCACACAAGTAATCCTGACTATTTGTAGAAAATGTCAGGTAGTGTTAACAGATATTTTCTCCACAGGGCTCACAGGTAAATAAATGGTTGTATTAGCTGTATGAAGGGTATAGTAATAAACTGCATACACATGTTCCACTGTCCAGCCCCATGCCTCCAAATGACAGCAAGATACCTATATACACTATGCACTCTTCCCAATACATGTCTCTCAAGTGGTGTCATGCTATCACAATGGGTTCCCATTAAGTGATCAAAAATCCCTTTAGGTAAATATGAAGACATCAAACCGTATTGTGCAAAGCATGTAAACTCTGAACATTCAAAACCGCAAATTTTGAAATGTCGATTTGTTTTGCTTGGCCCATCTGCGGTATAGCTCCTTAAGGTAAGTGTGCGATAGATAGGACTTTAGTGTTAGGATGTTAGGATTTGGGTTAAGGTAAGTGCATAGATAGGTAATGTATGTAAGAGTTAGTGTAGTGTTAGGTGTAGGGTTTTTTTAAGTGTATGTATGTGTATTATTTATTTTGTTTAGATATATGTCTGTAGGGGATGTGTGCGGTAGTTACGGACCTTAGGGTTAGGGAGGGGTTAAGAAGAGTGCATAGATAGTTGTGTTTGTGGGGTTTTGTGTAGTGTTGGAGGTAGGGTTTTGGTGCTTTAGTTTAGGTTAGAAGTAGGGTTTGGTTAGTGTATGTATGTGGTTTATTTATTTTGTTTGGGTAGGTAGTATGTAGCGGGTGGTGGGGTTGGCCGACTATGACAGTTCGATATATATATATATTTTTTGCAGTTTAGTGCGTTCGGGATTTTTGTGGTTTGCTGTATAGGAGTTGATGTTTTGGTATTCGCGCATAGGGTTTTTCGCTGTGGTAATATAGACACGTCACAGCTACTGATCACTGTTGCCAATAACCTTGCACAAATATATAAATCCAGTAGACATATGCCATTAGCACACTCACACAACATCAGGGCAGAGTACACCTTGTTAGTCATATATGTAACCTTGACATGTACGAGTCCCATTTACTCATGTACCTATAGTTGTCAAAGCTTGCCCCATAGCATTCCAGGTTGACAGATTAACAGGTATGTATGTGCTACAGTAGCCATAGGCCTCAGGTAGATTTGAGGGCAGACTTGTAGAGTATTGAATACTACTGTTGTGAAAAATATTAGCCTATACAGTTTGTAATGGACTTTTTTTCTCTCCCCCATCTCTTATTTGCATCAATAATTATTATTCATATACTACAGGTATGTTGTCCTTAAAACCTAATGTTGGGACATGTGTTCTGTTATTGTTCATATATTTAAATGGTTCAGTACTAACATACAAATACCATTGTTGGTGGCCTGTTGCCATAAATTTTACTGGCATGCTGTTGCAATAAAGACTGTTATTCCATTTATGCATTTGTTCTGTTTGCCATGCAATTTTCTCAATTCTATTGTTCTGGGTTAATTGGAACACCCATACATGTTGTTATAAGTAATGTTGAAATGTTTTGTTCATGACTAACCAATACACCTTGAAAAACCTTAGCACTATAGCATGTTTGGGTAGGCAGATCCCAGCAGATCCACCTGTCCCGCCTCATCTGGCCAGGGTACCGGGTCACAGCATATCTGGGACTCAACCTCAAACTGCCTCCTCCACTGGTCCTGAACCATCCTTGGGTGGAACCTCATCAGGGGACGGGGTCCGGCAACCCCGGGCTTGGGCATGGAGAGGACTCTGTCACCCAACATCAACTCAGAGGTATGGTGCACAGGGCCATCCAGAGGGACTTGAATGTATGCCTGCGCCAGATAGAGGGCAGACTGGTGCACCTCAAGGGGCAGGCTGGCCCTGTCATCTTGCCCCCAGCACAGATACCTTTGAGGCTGTTAAGGGGCAGTGGTGACTGTCCATGGGTGGGGAATTCAGTCCCACTGTTTCCATCTCGGGGCATGTGGTCCTCTGATCCCCAACCACTCTTCAAGGTGTTTACCCCCTCATGTGTCATACACTGCCCCTGTCTACACTTGTCTGTCTGCTAAAGCAACCTGTCCTACCCAACTTACCTCCCTAAACATACCTAGAACCCTTCAGCAATATCCCACTCTCACCTTAAAAAAAGGGGTGCATCTATCCCCACAAAAAAAAAATCTTGTCCCATACATAGCTCTCCATTTCAGTTCCATGTACACTGACGTTAAACAATTTACCTTTGAATTACTCAGAAAATGTATGTCACCCACATCCCTCCCAGAGGGGTGAGAGGCTCTAAATTCCAAATTGTCCACATCATTCACAGCTGTTGCTCCACAAGAAATGGAGAGCTATGATCCTTTCCTACACCTGTCCTGCACATCCCTAGCTGCCTTTCAAAATGTTTCCCCCCTGATTGCCCCCATTTCACCACTTTCCTATCACCCTATTTTGTTTTCTTTTTTTGGAAATAGAGTGGGTTTAAGTGGGGAATAAACGCCACTAAGTGTAGCTAAGGGAACCTAAGCATCTCTTGGCATCACTTATCATCATACAAAACTGTGCACACCCACTTAAAATTGCTTTAATCACTTTATCTCATTCAACCACTGTTCTGCCCAGCAAGAAATTCACCAGTCCGGCCAGGTTTTGAACCTAGGACCCTATAAACTAGAATCACAGCAATGTACCACTACACCAAATTGATTGTGAGACTTGCTAATGCTTTTGTAAATATATCATGCATTACAATCATTTAACATTGGGGGGAAAAGTCACCACTGCCAAGTCTTGAACCCAGGACCCTGTCCAATGGAGTCAGAGCAACACACCAGTATGTCAAATCAAGTGGGAGAAAGGTGACTGCTTTTGTAAATATTTCATGCATCACAGTCATTTAACATTAGGGGAACAAAGTCAGCATTGGCAAGTCCTGAACCAAGGACCCTTTGTACTAGTGTCAGAGCAACACACCACTACACTAAATCAGCAGTGAGTCCTAGTAATGCTTTTGTAAATATATCATGCATTACAGTCATTTAACATTAGGGAAAAAGTCATCACTGCTATATTGTGAACCCAGAACCCTGTGCAGTCAAGTCAGAGCAACATGCCACTAAGACAAATCAGCTGAGAGGATTGCTGATACTTTTGTGAATATATCATACATTACAGTCATATAACAGGGAAAAACAACAAAGCTGCCACATTTTGAACACAGGACTGTTTGAACCAGAGTCACAGTAAGACACTACTACACCAACTCAGCTCTGCAGAATTATTGATGCATTTGTAAATATAGCATGCACTACAGGCATGTAACTTTAGGGAAAAAAAGACATCAGTGACAACTTTCAAACCCAGACCTATCTGAACTACAGTCAGAGCAACATACCAGTAAGCCAACTGACCTGTATAGTACAGCAACTGTTTTTACAAACATATCCTGATTGCCAGTCACACATTACTCCTATATATACTGGCCCAAATCACAGTATACTTGAGCCTCTGACACAGACACAGAAGCAGTATGCAGACAAATAAATGCTGCTGGATGTACAGGAGGCCTGCAATATCTGGTAGAGCTGACAACTACACAGACTGTTGCTGAATATCCACAGTTGTACCCCTATTTATGGCAGGGTCCTCATAAAACCTACTCTGTGTGCTCACATACTGGCAAGGCAGTGCAGATTGGGGTTACGAAAGCATGACAGACAGCTCAGTGTCACATATCATACCCATCAGAATACACATGTCTATGCTTATCCTATGTTACACACTGTATGCATGCACATATGTCTTACAAATACACCTGCCATATGAATGACTTGGTAGCTCCATCTGTTACAGTTCTAGCATCTGTCACATCTAGAAACACACAGTCCTGGCCCACAGCCCAGTGTGTGGCAAAACAACTATACGCATGTCAATACAACATAGGAATAATGGAGCCCTGCAATGTCCAGTAAAAATGGTTGCTTCTACAACAGTCACCACCACCCACAGTAGCACATTAAAGCCCTGTAGGGTGAGACACATTTAACAATTATGAATATGTCTACTAAATGCTGCTTAACACTCTCTAGATGGTGCTATTATATAACATATGCATCAAAGTCCCATATCTCACCTGGACGGTAGTGGGTACCCTCAACCAGGTCATGCTGTGACACAACAGTTGACACTTCACCCTCACTAACAGTAACAGTTTGTTCTCCACCAATTTCTTCACAATCCCTAGTCTGACTCCTGGCCAGAATGCAGCAGCTATGGCCTGCTACACATGCAGCAGTATGTCCAACTACCTGCTACAGATCTAACATTGCTCCCAAATACCTAGAGCAGAGCATCCACACAACAGTCAAACATAAAGGGTTGAGGGGATGTTGAACTTTTAAAAGACATGTCTCGGTCTGCCCCTACAAACATACACAGCTGATAGACCAGCATCAACTGTAGCAGCATGCACAGTCAGATAAAAAATGATCTGTGACACTTACATCTGCCTGTCTCCTTACTCACCGCAACACACATTTACACAGTACACTGCCACAGAATCTGAACATCTGTTAACAATGGCCAGACATGCATACCTCTCAACTGTACAGATTTCCACAGAATGTCCAGGTTTTTGGCTCATATTTTTGACCTGTTCCTCATAACATTTGTGGTTTTCTACCGAATCACTGGGATGATATGAGGAATGAAGTCACTAAATAAGTATATATATTTGAGTTTCCTTCAGAAAATGTATGTCAAAATGGACTAGATTTCTGGCCCTATCGGACATAGATGGCATGAATAATTGGACTCCTAAGATTATATATAGAAATGCCAGGTCTATAAAGAACATTTTAGAAACCCAAACTAGAAAGAATACAACAAGTGAAGGGATGGAAGGTCAAAAAAGGAAAGGTAGCTACAAGTGTGGCCATTGCAATCAATGTGTTTATATGTTAAATGTTGGTGAAATTACCATTCCCAGTAGGAACAATAAAATCATAAGAAGTAAAGGTTTTTATAATTGTGAGACAAAGGGTGTAGTTTATATCAGCATTTGCAAAAAATGTAATTCCTTCTATATAGGTAAAACTGAGCGTGTCCTGAGGAGGAGGATATACGAACATCTTTATGAGATTTCTAAAGCGAAAGATACTAACGCTTTATTTAGACATACAAAGGAGTGTACAGAGGCATTTTTTGAATTTTTTGTCATTGAACAAGTGGAAAAGGACGTAAGAGGGGGACTATGGGAGGAAAGATTGGCCTATAGGGAACTATGGTGGCAAATATATCTCAATGCCACTAAAAAACCTGGTTTAAATGAAAGTGTATCCATGGTCCCTGTGTTAAAAATAAAAGCTGCAAATATTTAAAATATATAAAAGAATTATTTTTTGAAGCTTGTAATTTATAGAATGGCCAATAGATGGTACTATTTACTTACAATTGACACAGCATTTAAATGAAATAAATCTTCTAAACACAAATGTTGTTTTTATATTAACTTATTAATTTTTTATCTTGCACTGTATAGATTTTATCAATTTGTTCTTATTTGTCAATAAGTATACAATAACAATTGTTTTAAATGTATTTATTTATTAAAAAGTTTAAGTAAAAAGTTGTTTTTAATAGGGGCTAGTTAGATTTTAATATTCATGAGGAATACCTATTGATTGGTTAGTTAGAAATGCACTGTGTTTAATTGGGTGTTTTTTAAAAGTTTTTTGTATTTAATGCTCTAATTAACTCAAATTGACTGTATCTGATGAAGTCATTGTGAGGAAGGACGAAAACGCAATTTTTTTAGCTAAGAGCGTTAATTTTTGTGGATGGAATATTGTTTGTTTTATACATTCAGTCATTAAACTGTGGAACCTTGCTGGTGTTTCGTGCCTTCGATTTGGTCTTTTTGGATTTATCAAAACAAACCCTGTTACTCTAGCAAATTTCTAAGTTTATAAAAGCAATAATTAAAAGCTGCCCCTATTTTTGGCCCTCTGTCCTCCCATTTTGTCATACTTTGTCCAGATTTCATATGCTAAGAGGTTGAGAGGTATGCAGACACAGCATGCAACACTGTGGATATAACACATCAATCCAAACAGTGTACAGTATTTCCACCTACCCTTTGTGGTGCTGTAACTCCCACACCTCGATAATGTCCTTCTCACAGACCAGGAATAGGGGCAAGGCTCACATGAAGGCCTTAATTATACCACTGGGTTGCCATGCCATTGGCTAATGGAAAGGCAACACAGCTGTTCTGGATGCAATTAGCAAGTGGGAGACACAGATTAGTGCACAGCCATCACCTGTTCATGAACATTACCTACAAAAGGCAAGCTGCTGCCTATGCTAAACAGGTCTGACACTTTCTTCATGAATGCACACTGCGATTCTTCACAACACTACTTGTGGATTTCTTCTGACAAAGGAGTACAGCACTATACCAGGTATGTCATACAATTAAGCATGTAATGGAGTGCAGATGGGGAATGCAGTCATGGGAAATAGGAATTTAAACAGTAGGTCACAACGACACTCCCTGAACTGACATGTTGCTGTTAGTCTGCTGTCCAGCACCTATGGCCATCTTTATTTGTGCCTTTGTCCAGATGTCTTACTCTAAGAGGTTGAGAGGTATGACTGAGCTTCAGGAGTATAACCACAGTGTACTGTATTGGCAAACAACAGAGATGTACATAAAGTATTATGTATGCAAATGTGTATATTAATAGTAGGAGCTGGAAGCTCAAGTAAATAAGCTGAACTTGTTTTACGAATGTGTTACCTCAGTTTCAGTGCAACAAGCAGACATATATGTCTACAGGTAGAGTTTTTTTTCATTGTCTTGAAACATAAATAATTACTAGGTTGAAAATTAAGTGTTTAACTGTGTTATGACTTCCAGTTCTACAGAAACATCAGACAGATATCTACTTCTTATGCAGAGATGTTAAAATTGTTGTTAGTTTGGGAAGTGAAGGCAGGTGACAAACACTGATGTAATCTGAGATAACCCGACATTAATGTTGAGTATTACTTTCAGACCTGTCTCAGAGAAAGACCTTTTCATGTTGTATTTGCCTTTGTATCTAACAACATCCAATCATCTACATTTGCCTTGCTAATATGAAGGAACTTGGGAAATGTAAAATCACTGCATTGCTCTGACTATCAGTCATCTCTGCATTTAATTTTGATTTGAAGCTCTTTAGTTAAGATTTGATCACTTCTACTGTGTATCTTACTCTAGTATTACATTTGTTTAGTTTTAGGTTTTCTGTTCTATTGGAGTATTAAGAGTTCCTGGCTAGGGTCAGTTAAACAAAAGTTACCAAAGTATTCCTTTGCAAACTGTGAATAGCATCAGTTAATTAGTGGAAGGAGCTGAGAGACAGCATTACTCTTTTAGTTAGAAATATCTGTAGTTAGCTGAAGTGTTTGTGTGGTCTGCATTGCTCTGAGTATCAGTCATCTCTGCATTTAATGTTGATTTGAAGCCCTTTATTTAAGGTTTGATCGCTACTATTTTGTATCTTATTCTAGTATTACATTTGTTTTGTTTTAAGTTTTCTGTTCTGTTGTAGTTTTAAGAGTTCCCCCTTCCACTCGCCCAGTCCTTGTTGTGTTCTTAAATTTCGTGGCTTTTGAGTTGCCTTCCCCTACTATAAATCTCATTTTGGACACTCCTCCCATTCCCATCCCACCAGCTTATTCTACTGAGTAGGGAAAGATCATTTGGAAAGCCCACCCACCTTGGTTTCCCAAACTTAAATTATCGTGTTTCATCCCTTCTCACTTAACCTAAAAATAAATAACTTTATTGTGTGTGTTTCTTACTACTTTATTACTTTATTCTGTTTCTGCTGCTTGTTCTTAAAAGTACTCAGTTGCACTTATTCCGCTGCATTTATTACTGCTTGTTAGTAGCCCGATTAAATTGGGTGGCCATGGTGGTGCAGCGGTTAGCATTGCTGCCTCACAGCAAGAGGTTCTCCGGTTTGATTCTCAGCTGGGGTGTCTTCTGTATGGAGTCTGCATGCCCTTCCTGTGGTCATGTGGGTTTCCTCCAGGTGCTCTGGTGTCATCCCAAAGACATGCTGTAGGTGGATTGGACACTCTAAATTGGACCTACGCATGAGTGTGTGTGTGTCTTCTGTGGAAGGTTGGGCACCGGGCTGGCAACTCAACACTGTAAAACTCCACTGCCAATCATGAGCGGACAGGTGATCCACTGTGGTGACCCCTTACCAGGAAAAGCCAGAAGAAGTAGCCTGATTAAATTGTAACTGTTATTCTAAGCCTTTTGGTTTAAGCACTTGGGCTTCAGGCCAGTTATTTTACATTAAGAAAATTTGTGGTCTGCACTGTTGTGGGAGGAGAAGGTAGATTCTGCCCTTCTGAGCTGGGAATTGCTGATTAAAGGCTTATTGTGCCTGCTTATTTGAACTGTTTCTTTCTGAAATTGGTGGACCTTGTTTGCTGTAGCTTAGACTAGATTCAGACCTGCTGAATCTAGCTTTGTTTGTATAACTTGAGCACTAATCGAGGCTATCTTTTTGGAGAGGGTTCCCTTGCACACTAGTGGCAAGAGTGTGCAGTTAGAACTTGTCTAATTGAAGACTGCTGGAACAAGGCTCAATTCTGAGCTTTTTTATTGGTTAATTGGTTAATTTGTTTAAATCAGTTTGCTCCTGTTTGCTACTGTTATATTTAAGTGTGTATCTGTTATCCTGTGTTAAATTGAACTAAATAGAGTTGAAATACTTTAGCATAGTCTGGTTACAGGTTTTTCTGTATTCAGATCTGTGTGATTCCTGTGTTTCCTGCAACACCATCTTGTGCTGGCCAGGGCCTGCCTACACTTACTGGGTGTAAGTGAACTTGTTGGAACTGGTCTGGCATAGGGTGTTGAGCTAAGAGCTCAGAGACAAGGGTTGGTTGCTCAGTTCCAGTGTTTCTATTTTACCTGTGTTTTGTGGTATTTAAACCCAGCATTTGTGTGGGGTTGTGCTTGTTTGTACATTGCACAACACCACTGTGCTATTTTAACCCTTTGTGAGGTATCTCAGTTGCATTTTTTTCCCTTACCAGCACTCCAGTGTGAGTGAGGCCCTCGCCTGCAGCTACTATATTCATTTTATCCAGCCATACTCACACCTACAGGTACTCTACTCAGATAGTAGCCACTCTACTATCCCTGACCTCTCTTCCACAGATTCTGATAACCATGGATGGACAATTTCCTGTGGTTTCTCCTGCTAGTGTGGTTGATATGGGCATCCTGTGACAGTGTAGCAACTGCCTTATGTACACAGACAACCCTCTACTACTGCCACCTAAGAACACAATATGTGAGAGATGCAATCACATTAAGAAGCTAGGATCCTTGCTGTCTCAGTAAAAAGCCAGTACATGATTGACAGACCACAATGCTTTGCCAGAGATGACTATCTGTCTCCCCTGGGCTTTAGGCTTCTGGCAAAGGCTCTTGCCTCCTCCATAATGCCTTTTTTAGGCAAGTCATGAGCACAATATTACCAACATGAAAAATTCATATAAACAAAATTTAAAGATCATTCTGCTAAATGCTAGCAGTCTTAGCATGAAACTACACTCATTGCAAGCATTCCTTGCCCTGGAGGATGCTGACATTTGTGCAGTCACTGAAACCTGGTTCAAAGCTGTGGAGAGTACCCCAACCTTACCAGGTTACTCATCCTACCATACTTTCAGATGCCAGATGGAGGACTACAAAGCCAAAGGAGGTGGAGTTTCAATATTTATCAAACACATACACACCTCCAGGCTGGTCAAACGGTATGATGCACAAGAGACACCCAAGTGCAGTTAACTGTTGACAAAATACATATTCAAATCATTGGTAGCTACAGACCCCTAACTATGACTGAGGACACCCTTTCCACCTATCAGGACTTACTGGAATCCATCAAGATTCAACCCTTTACCCTGATCCTGGATGACTTTAACTACCCAACCATTGAGTGAAGGCCTATTATAAACCAAACATAAATGCCCAGAGATTCCTCGACTGCATCATTGGCAATGCATTGGATCAACTGGTTGACAACCCTATAAGAGGTGAAAATATCCTGTACCTGGTCCTAACCAACATGAGTCGCCACTGTAGCACTCCTACAGTGTCATCCTTCTTGGTAAGATCCAACCATAAAGTGATCACTTTTGGAGTCACCATCTCCCCTGACCTCCCCATTGTCAGAGTCAAATGAAAAAAACATTTCCAAAGCTGACTACAATCTCCTCAGAGCAGGTACTGTCCCTTCTGTTGGAACTAGCACTAATGTCCAAGCCTACGCTAAAAAAATATAGACCACCTACATATCTGTATGGACTCAGCAATACCTGACAGGACCAAATCATCTTCCTCAAGGAAGAATAAGCCTGTCTGGTGGACAGCAACAATAAACAAACTCTACAACAGAAAACAATTGGTTTCCAGGACCAAGAAGGAGCAGGTACCAAGTTGGAAGCAATCTCTCCTTTGCCTGAACAAGCAAATAAGATCACTAGTGAAATCTTCTGCGGCTAACTTTGAGTCCAAATTGGCCACATCCACCAAGGACAATCACAAGGCTTTCTTCACACATGTCTGCAATCTCAAAGGCAACACCCAAATCTGCTCTGAAATGGTGGTCAATAACACCACATACACAAATGCCATAGATATAGCCAACCTGCTGGCAGACAGCTTCAGTGGAAATTTCACCCCCCCTGCCCCCATCAGTACATCAGGACATCTCCAGCACCTGTCCCCCTCCCCTCACCACCATGAAGCAGGTCCTTAATGACCTCTCAAAGGTAACAAATTAAGTCTCCATGGGACCCGATAATATCCCTGCCTGTATCCTACATGAACTCAGGCATGAGCTCTCAGCTCCATTAGACATGCTATTTAACCACAGCCTGAGCACCAGCTTCATCACATATAAATGGAGGACAGCAACTGTCATCCCTCTACACAAAGGTGGAGCATCCACTGACCCAGGCAGTTATAGGCCCATCAGCCTAACTATCCTGATGTGCAAGGCCATGGAATGCGTTATCATGGACCTTATAAACAAGCACATTGGCAACCACCAAACGCTTGACTCCCATGCAGTTTGGTGTTGTGAAAGGGAGATCATGCCTGTTAAACTTGGTCGACTTCATCAAAACAGTCACCAAAGCCATGGATGAGGGGAAGATGCTGCACAGTACTTACCTTGACCTAGCCAAAGCCTTTGATGCTATTCCCCATTTGGGCATAATACATAAACCCTCCCAGCTAGGTATCAGCCGGTATGTTACCAGATGGGTAGCTAACTGGCTCACTGACAGAACCCACTCAGTCAAAGTTGGGGAAGCCACCTCTAGTAGTAGACCCATAATGAGTGGTGTACCCTAAGGATCAGTCTTGGGGGCTCTACTGTTTGGCATATACTTTTCTAAGGTGCAAGCCAAAACCAGTGGTCTGTGGCTGACCAGGTTTGCAGATGACTGCAAGCTGGGCATGGTCTTAAATTCCCCTAGTGATGTGAACATCCTCCAAGAGGGCCTTACCAAAGCTAATGACTGGTGCCAGAAGCATGGCCTCAAACTGAATGCCAAGAAATGCATCATTATCCCCTTGGGGAAAATGTCATCCCCACTACTTATGACATTAATAATAATGTACTAAACATGCAATCAGTCATGAGAGACTTGAGCACCCAGGTTGATAGCAACCTGACTGTTGACCACCACATTGCCTCCATTGTACGGAATGCTTTCTACATGGCTCACCTCATAAATAAGGGTATGTCATCTAGGAACAAGGAGGTCATAACATCCCTGTACTCCTCCCTTATCAGACCCATTATTGAGTACAATGCCCCCTTCAGCATGTACCTTGCCAAGCACATGCAGCAGTTGGAAAGACCACAGAGGTTCCTGACCAGCAAAATCCAGGGTCTCAATCACCTATCCTATACAGATAGGCTAAAAGCCCTGTCCCTGTACTCAGTCTCATACAGACTGCTCAGAGGTGACATGTGTCTGGCATACAAGGTCATTTCTGACCCAGCCTTGATGAAGTTGCTGCATATCCATAAGACAAAGTCGACTCCCACAACCCATACGCAAGGCCTTAACCTGGTCTGTGACATGAATAGACCTTGTTGGTGGGATAGATTTGTGTCCCAAAGACTTGCCCATCTGTGGAATAGACTCATAGGTTCATAGGTTCATAGGTAGGTACTAGGCTATCCGCCCGAGGGCATTTATAAGCCTAGCCAGAGTGTGTTGTCTTTCACCACCCTATTGCTTAATTAACTGATCCTCTGTCAAGCAGAGCCAATGAAGTGATCCAGGGGTGTATTTTCTGTTACCCATCCACTCATCAAGGTTTCTTTTGAAGAGTGTTAGTGAGGAGCTCTGCCTAATGTAGTTTGGAATTTTGTTCCAAAGCATGGGGAGTCTCTGTGATAGGAATCTATCCCTCCAGCATGTTCTGTTTATTGTTGTGGTGAGGTTTAGCTCACTAGAGCGCGTGACTCGCAGTGACTTGGATTTTTTTAGGTGGAGCATGTCCATCAATTCTGAGTTGAACATGTCTTTGTAAGTCAGGCAGAGATCACCTCTGAGTAAGTGATATGCTACTGAGTACAGCCGGAGTTTTTTCAGTCGGGCTGCATAGGACATATGTTTGAGGCCAGTAATCCTCTTGGTGAGGTACTTTTGTGGTCTTTCCAGCTGTTGGAAGTGTCTTGTGAGGTACATCCCAAATGGGGCATTGTACTCTATGATGGGTCTGATGAGTGACAAGTACAGGGGCACTATAAGCTCTTTATTTCTAGATTCAAACCCTTTAGTAATTAGATGGGCCACATAGAAGGATTTCCTAACTACTTTGGCAATATGATTGTCAAAGAAGAGATTACTATCTACCTGGGTCCCCAGATTTCTTATTACCTCTTCTGTTTTAAGAGGGCTGCCACCTATGTGGTAATTCGTGGGTGTTTTGTTTTCCCAAACGGGATGACTATGCATTTTTTGGCATTTAGCTTGAGGCCATGACTTTGACACCAGGTGTCAGTCTCAGTAAGGCCCTTTTGGAGGATGTCCATTTCATCCGGGGAGTCAATTATGGCTCCCAGTTTGCAGTCATCAGCAAACTTGGTTAGCCATAGTCCTCCTGTGTTTGCCTCTACTTCTGAGATGTATATGCCGAACAGTAGGGGTCCCAGGACCGAGCCTTGTGGGACACCACTTGTGACTGGTTTAGAGTCGGACCTGGAGCACGTTATTCTTACCGTGTGAGTTCTGTGTGTAAGCCAGTTGGCAACCCATCTCGTGACATAGGGGTTTATGTTCAGGCTGGTGATTTTTTATTTAATACCCAAGTGGGGAATGGTGTTGAAAGCCTTAGTGAGGTCAAGGTAGGCTGTGTGAACCACCTTTCCCTCATCTATGGCCTTGGTGACTGTCTCAAAGAAGTCAACCAGGTTTAGTAGGCATGATCTGCCCTTAACAAAGCCGAACTGTGTTGGGTCAAGTGTTTGGAGGTTCCCAATGTCTTTGTTAATGAGTTCCATTATGATGTACTCCATAGCCTTGCAGACCAGGCTAGTCAGGTTTATGGGGTAATAGTTGCCAGGGTCAGTTGTGGCCCCTCCTTTGTGGAGAGGAATAACCATTGCTGTGTGCCATTTGATGGGCACATAGCCTGTGGAGAGGCTGAGGATGAACAGCGTGTTTAGGTGGGGGGGTTAGTTCATTCTGTAGTTCATACAAGACACAGCCTGAGACACCATCTGGCCCCATTGATGCTGTGTTTTTGGCTTTTGAAAAGGCTGTTTTCACCTGTGCATCTGTGATTTCTGGGACACTACACTTTTCCGGTATTGTTGTGGGCCTTTTGGGGGGTGAGAGGGTGGTGGCAAACACTGTACCTCTCTAGCCCTCTTTAAGAGGAACATGGATGACTGGATGGGAAACAGAACATACACCCCTGGGATCCTACCTGTGTCCCTACTGGACAGGGGAAACAGGTGTTGACTTTGAAGGAATATGGGCAAAAATACTAGCTAGGCTTATAAGGGCTTCCAGGCCAACAGCCTAGTATCATCCTATGAACCTATGAACCTATTTGCTGTATGTGTCTCAGACTGTCCTGCAATGTTGTCTTAAATGATTCCCTGTGAGTCTGAACTCTGTAGTTACTGTATTGATTGAGTATTGTCTAGTTCCTTTATTAGTTATTATTGAATATAGTTTAACCCTGTAATTGTGTTCAGTCTGTATAGAACTATGTAAGCTCTTAGAATACTTGCATATGTATTTGGTGACAATGTATAACCCACTTCAGTAGCCTTGGTCTTGGTCACACTTGCCATTTAGCTAATGGGCACATCATACAGTAGGATTTGTCACCCTCTGGTAAGGGCCTTACAGTAGCTAATAAAGAGCTGGCTTGTGGCAGTCAGAACTACCTTTAAGTGTGGGCAAAAGGGGCCATAGCTATTAAACCTGTGCCAACCTTTCCCAGGAGTGTGCGTGTGTGTGTGGGGGGGGCAGCCCCAGACTGACTCTGATCTCTGTGTACTCTGAAGGGTAATTTAACTTTAATATGTGTGTACTTGTCATCTTCCCATTGTGTATGTCCCTCACTGGTGGTAGTGGTGAGGATTCAGGCATCTTGATTACCGGGCCAGTGCACGGACATCACACTGACAGTACATACTGGGCAATACAGCTGGCATAGCACATCATGTACCATCATTGAGCCCTTCTCAGTCTGCCAGTGTCATACATGATTATTTCACAGATTGTCCAGGCCTCCCTGACCATTCTTGACATACTCTGGCTAGGTCAGTGTGTACTCCACACCTGTATCTGATTGCCTGACACCTATGGCTAGTCTATCTGGTGAGCCCCTGCAGAAGGACAGCAGGTTATAGGTAGTAGTAGTGAGGGGATGCTGGCTCTGGCTCAGCAGCAGTGCATACATACTGAGCATCCAACATAAGGGAATGGATACAGTGCCAAATATTCATGTACCATTACTGTGTCCCCAGGAGTCTGGCATGTCACAGACACATTCTCCAAACTCTGTGGATAACCATCACGTATTGTCCAACTCGTGTGTGGAAATACACATTTGTCTGGCAGGGGGGTCTTCATCTATCAGGAACATGTACCCATTCTGCAAGCATCTGGGTACTGCAGATATCAGACACCTATGAGGTCACCCTACACCACATATGCAGCACTCTCTGTTATTGTGTACCTCAGATGTTTCTGGAATGTCCACATGCATGTGTAGTAGCACTCACCTATTTGTCAGATGTAGGCTGGATGACATGGTACTGTAACGTTGCCCATAGGGGACACCCAGCAGTCGATGACACTGATGTGTGTGGATACATAACAACACACTCTGTCACAGAAGTCAGGCCATTTCTGATAGTCCAGGTACCATCTTGAGTTACTAGGCTATGGGCCCTGAGCAGCCATATGCCTAGGCCACATGTTAGCCCATGAGTATGCAAGGCAGCAGCTAATGTTCCCATCCAACAGGGACACAGGTGATATCGTAAGGGTGTATGTGCTGTTAACCATCCATTTTACCAGGTTACACCTGCAAAGGTTTAGGTAGCTACCTTGCCTGATGTGGACAGGGTGCCAATTCCACTGCAGGGTGATTGTGTGTGACACACATGTGAGCTGCCAACAAGGTCAGTCCAGGTCACTCACTAGGTTGAGGGTGTGTGTGTGTGTGTGTGTGTGTGTGTGTGTGTGTGTGTGTGTGTGTGTGTGTGTGTGTGTGTGTGTGTGTGTGTGTTTGTGTTAATACAGTGCAGCATGACTTGCACTCATGCAACAGTCCCAGCAATGTGGAGTCCTTGATTGCCTTGCATTCCACAGTGAGGTCACTCCTGAGGAGTGTGTATGACATCAGGTAGGGGGTTGGCCTTATAGCCTATAGGTGAATGGTAGATGTTTGATGGTCTGGTATTCCATGGTGGGGAACCTCTGTGATGTCCCCAGCTGCTGCATATGCTGTGTGATGTGAATGATGAACGGAGGATTATACACATTAATGGTCCTCATTAGGGGAACATGAAACATCAGGGTCAGGGGGGAAATGCATGCTGTAATGCCAGTATGTTGACAATACCCACACACATACTGTACTGATAGATGGCAGGGGTATGGTGTGGGTGTTAGCAGGGGATAGTGCTAGCAAAGGTGGATGCGCAGGGTGTGTACATAATGGTGGCCTATGTATGTGGTCCTGTGATGTGTTCTCCTGTTCATGTCTTTCAGGTGGGATGTACCACAGACGGAACCCGCCATTCTCAGAAGCTGAGACTGCAGCAATCATTGATGCCCTCTGAGTCCATCACAGGGTACTGTTGGAAATGAGCTGGCAAAACCTGCAGGAACAAAACTGGTAGCAACAGTCAACAATGTGGACCACTGGGACAGGAGCTCTGACACCGTGCCACAGACTTGGTACACAATGCACAGCAAAGGGCTGCAGATGTGGCCAGGGTCTCTGCTGGCACAGGTGGAGGGCCTGCTACTCAAGCACCACTCACAGCCACTGAGGAGTTCCTCTGAAACCTTGGTGCAGTCACCACCTCCCAGGATACCATTGCTACATATATCTTGGACGTGGGTGGCACAGAGTCAACAGCCGAAGAGCGTCCAGGTAAGGCCCCAGTGGGTACCATGTCAATACTGTAGCATTCATTATGGTAGCCTTTGCATAGCTGGATGTACATGTCAGGTCAAACTGTATTTGTGGGTGGGGTTTTGTAAGTGCACACCTATTCTGAATGTCAGCAATTTGGGTAGTATCACAGCTTGTACTGTACATGTTCATAAATGCACCTATTATCCTGTACCAATGCCACATGTGTGTGTGTGTGTGTGTGTGTGTGTGTGTGTGTGTGTGTGTGTGTGTGTGTGCTGACAATACCTCTCCCCCACAACTACATAGGTCCCTCTGGTGTGGCTGGAGAACAGAAAACTGAAGCTGGTGAGTGTGGTACTATCTTGTTGTGGCACACTAATACCCTAGGCATGTCAAGGGTTGCCAGTTTTCCATGCATACAACTGTTATGCTTAGCCATATTGCAATATGTGCATGTTCACTTGTGGTGGGGTTAACTGCGGTGCATCACGTTGGTCATCACAGGAGCCTATTTGCAGGAGCTGTAACATATTAGCACATACTTTTGTATAGGTGCAGCCACTGCGCTATACAGGGGTTCATTAGTATTGTGTACATGGGTGCACTGTGTGTTAGGTGAAGGTCCATCACATACTCCCACTCCTCACGTATCTCACAGATGTGTAGTAGCAACAACATTAACTGGACATAGCTGCACTGCATGTTGTTGAGGGCTTGTCCAGAGTGTGTCTGATGTGGTTTAATCGTGTGTCTTGCATGTCATCATTCAGAAAGTGTGGTCTGTATAATGTCTTTGTGCCACCTCACTTGTATGTGTGTGTCTGTGTGTGTGTGCATGAATCAGCAAGCATTATAGAGCAGGTAGTAATTTCCATATGTTGTCTTCCCCTCACAGATGAAGATGGGGGATGGGGTCTCTCACCCTGACAACCTGATGTTAGTGTCTTATCAGACTCTGATGATAATGGTGGTCATAGTGAGGCACAGGTGGGGTTGTTGGGGACTGAATCTATGCCATTTGTTGACATCCCACTTCTACCCGCAATGTCCCCACACACAGTCAGTATGCCCACACATACCTGGTCCCCAGCAGCCACAGATGTTGGACAGTTGGAGGGTGGTGGCATTGAACAGGCTAGTGTTCGACTGTGGCATCTGTGACTGTAGACACTAGCCATAGCCAGAGAGCTGGCGAGGCCCCACACAGGCAGATTGACAGGGGTGCTCGAAGGCCCCTGTCATAGGTGTCACAGCAGGAGCCACCCGATGCATGTTTTGGTCCATCATGGAGACACAGACATGTTGTGAACTGTACACCTGACGGATGCTCAGAGTCATGGATGCAATACTTTCTGCCATGCGTGATGACCTCCATGGCACTGGTGATGCCATACGTCATTTTGCTGATGTTGTGGATAGACGGTTGGGTGAGTCATTGTCAGTGCTCAAACATGCAATGTCTGTGCTTGAACATGTGGTGAGAGTAGGGCATAAGACACATGGATGCAGGTCAGCAACAACATCAGCTGAGAGCCCACATGGCCATGCGCATTCACACTCCCATAGTGGCAGTACCACCAGCACTACTGAAGGGAGGGTGCTGTCCAGACCACAACATAGCAGTCCATGGGTATGTGGTCCTGGCTATTCCTGTGAGGAACACAGATCCAGCACACAGCAGTCACTGTCAGGAAGTAGTCCTACATCTGGCCTTGGGTCTGGTGGTGCCAGTGATACTCCTGGCAGAACCAGTTCCCATGTCTGTGGCCAGCGACGGTGAACTTTATATCCTGCCATCTATGGTCTATTGCTCTCCAACATACCCTCATGTAGGGCTAGCACATGGCTTGACTGTGTGCATACACACACTCACACATCACTATCACATGCAGGTCATCACCAGACACACACACAGCTTCTCTCCATGGTCCAGCTGAACACCACCCCTCCAGACATGCACACATGATGTTAACTGTACGGCCCAGCCTAGGCCTTTGGCAACCCCACACCACAACCTGTACATGTGATTATACCTGTGCCACATCCCTGCTATCCATACCATCAATGCAGGGACATGCTAATATGTGTCTGATGCACAGAGTGAATATAGTACAGGTAATGCCAGTGTGTAGTGTAGTAATGTTATTCCATGTAAGGATGCATTATTGCTGTTTGTACTGCTGACTGACTGTTGTTTCACATACTTTATTCTGTTTCTGTTCCAGGTGTCAATGCATGTACAGCCTGGGGAGCTGCTGACATTACCGAAGCTGAGTATGGCAGAGTGGAAACACAGTGACCTTTTCATTGCCAAGGTATAGTTTACCTAGGTGCGTATGCATGCAACAGTGTGGCAGGGACAATGGGGGAAAGCAGTGAAACCTTGCATGCATGCCCCTTGAAACAGCCAGCTAGCCTTCATACATGTCACCTAGGTGTTCTGTAGGACCACAGATTCATAGATACAGAGGAGGTTACTAGAATACTTACCCTGGGTCCCTCACAAGCCTAGTCATTACTTTATCCTCAACAGTATAATCAATCAGCACATGTTGCCCCTGTCATTGCTGGACACAGGTTTAACCCCAGGGACATATTTTTTTTCCCATCCACTCAACCTTGATGCAATTGATAAGGGTATGCATGATACTCTGTTTGACATGTTTGGGAAGTGTAGTCCTGACACAGGGCAGCCTCTGGGAGGCAAACCTGACTCTCCAGCATGTGTTTTTGCTATCTCATGTGCGAGTCAGGCCTCTCGTGCCGGAAATGCGCATAGAGTTTTACTCTTGTACATGAGGCAGCTGTTGAAGAGCTGAGCACAAAATTGCCATCTAGGCATGCCACAGACACCTGTGGACAGCCTGACTGATAACCAGTGGGGCAGTACTGATTACAGGTTGCCTGTGTGAAACAGGTGTTGAGGGCCATGGCTGACTTTTGTGGGTTTTAAGATAGACTTTACAGTTTCAGCAGATGTCTGCATAGGTGCATAGCAGACCGGCCATGCTGCTAATGTATTGTTGTACTGACTGAGGACTATTCAAAAGAAATGCCCACCTTTTGTCTGGATGTGGTCCCTTTACCTATGTGGTGAACTACATACAAGCAATTCCTGACCACTGCCACTACTTGTTGCTTGAATGCAACATTGCTGCCATCCTGAGTCCCTAGGTCTGTCATCGCAGTCTGTGTGTTACTGGGGTTGGTGCTGATATGGGAAATACTGGGGACATGTCCTTGCTGTATGGCATTCTAACACTTTTGTCTGCATTCAGCTTGAGGCCAAGACATTGACACCATTCCATGCCCACTATATGGGTCATTGAAGTGTGCTAACAGCACTTTGTGGCTGAATGACAGACTGCACAATACTTATAGTTGACACAGCCTTAGACTGTACCTACGTATGTGGGTGCTGACAGCATTCATGCCTATATACATGTGGGTAATTGAGGGCAGCAGGTAGTCACAGGGCCTTCACATGTCTACATATTGCGCACACATAGGTGACACAGATTGTGGTTACCACCTTATCAAATGTGGACTATGGGACACGTCTTGTAGTAAAGTGACAGTTGGCAGGTCATACCATACTCACGGAAAGGGAATCACACAGGACTTCCTTTGGTATGCTACTATGACACCTTATTTGTGTGACATTACCTTATTTTACACTATTTGACATAACTTTATGGTGCTGCTGATGTGCAATAACTGCTCTATGCAATTAGTAGACAACTGTATGAAATGTTTGTTGTCCTACACTTGAAACATCTTTATTGTTTCAGTTGTTGTCACAGGTCACACCTTGCCAAACATGGACTGCAACCTGCAGGGTATACCTGTGACCTCTACATATGTCTGCAGATTGTCCTGATGTTTGACAAATATTTTACTTCCATTTGTCATAACATTGTGGTTTTCTGGCAAACTGTTGGAAAATCATGACAGACTAACATTACAGATTAATGACCGATATTGTCATGTAACAACACTTACCCTTTGGAAAGTGCATTCAAATGCACAACCTGTTCTGGTATCTACTTTCCATTTGTGTCATAACAATATGTAAAGGTTGTGCTCAAAGTTTGGTCTTTGTATCACTTTTCCATACGGCTTTAACCAGATGGCTTTCTGTGAGGGGTTGAGAGGTTTTCTGGTGTCCATAACACAGTTAGACTGCTGCAAGGGGATACACACACACACACACACACACACACACACACACACACACACACACACACACACATGCCCTGCCCTTGCTGATAGTAGAACCTCTACCTGCCTAGTTTTACAAACAATATTGCTATATACATAACACAAGCACCACAGAGCTGCTATAGTGTCGTAGTGCCTGCCACTACTATTCAAGTGGGTGACAATTGTAGGGCATATTAGGATTGTCAGTGGGGAATTCACAGGCCTTTAAAATGGTGGAGCCATCTGAAACACACACACACACTACTGCATGGGGACATGCATTGAAACACACATGCACACAGAGTTGACACTTTTCCGATTAGATCTTCCTATCTAGTTATGTACAATACAGACTGACATGACTTTTGCATGCGCCACAGTACACTGGTGTTATGAAATGTGTAACTGTGCTTGTAAGGTGGATGACATCTGTAGGGAACATAACTAGGTTGGCAATGGGAGAGTTAACAGGGTGGAACAGGCAAAACAAGTGGTATAACCATTGAATACACACAAGGGATATGAATACAGAAACACATACACTCACACAGTTAGCAATAGTCAGAGTAGGAACTCCTACCTATCTACTTGTATGTACTACAGTACTACATACATATTGCATGTGCTATGGAGATTACATGCCAAGGTCATAACACACAACTTCTTCCACCAATTAATCTTGGGAATCCCTACATGGATGGTGGGATAAACCACCCAAAATAGTGACTGTTCTCACATATTGCTTTTACAAAATTGGACAAGTGATGGGGTAACAGACTTTGCATCAGCATGATGTTTCAGACGGGTATGATGTCTGAAGCTGACATGTCTGTAGCTATGGCAACTGTCACATATTTGCCAATTATTTGTCATAACACCCCATTGTTAGGAGACACGGACCACAAGTATGTTGCAAGCATCTGGACATGCCGCATACATCTATACAGATGAGTGGTATGGCCTGTAGAGTTGAATATGGTGCATGTAAGGTGGATGGCATCAACCTGCTCTTTAACGTAATGCCATGGGGAGGGGGTCAACATGCCTTAAAATGGTATAACCAAGACACACAGGGGATATGTTTCACATACAAACACAGTTGTATACCTGGTGTACGGAGATTCAAACCCCTTCCTACCAACTTGTATGTATTCTAGTGCTGCCTACTTATTGCATGCACCATGAAGCTTATATCCTTTGAAAGTCTCCAACAGTAGATCTAAGATTGATGACATGAACATGCCCTGTAAAGTAATGCAATGGGGGGGAAGCAGGGAGGAACAGACCTCAAAATGGTATAACCAACACACACACACACACACACACACACACACACACACACACACACACACACACACACACACACACTTGCTAGGATTGAGATTAGAACCCCTACCTATCTAGTTATTTGTACTATAGTGCTATATGCTTATCACATGTACCACAGAGCTTATGTGGCTAAAGGGTACAAGCAAGCAAAATCAGAGGGTAATGCTACTCAATGCTAGAAGTCTAAACCTCAAAATGCATTCATTCAAGGCACTCCTTAAAATGGAGAACATCGACATCTGTGCAGTGACAGAGACCTGGTTCAAGGGTCCAGAGAGAACCCCTGCATTACCAGGCTATAATTCATACCACACCTTTTGGCCACCTAACCTGGACCAAAACACTAAAGGCAGAGGCGTGTCCATATTCATTAAGGATATCCACACCTCCAGGCTAGTTGCTCAGCACAATGCATCCGAGATTATCCAAATGCAACTAACCCTGGGCAAGACCACAATCCAAATTGTAACTTGCTATAGATCCCCCACCATGCCCCAGGATTCCCATTCCTCATTTCTTGATACACTGGAAAATATTAGGGTACAACCTAACCCCCTAATAATGGGCAATTTCAACTACCCCACCATTAACTGGGAAAACTACTCATGCACCAACTCTTTTGCTCAACATTTTCTGGGATTCATAAATTTCAATGCCTTGAATCAACTTATCCGCACCCCCACATGGGGTAACAATATCCTAGACCTGGTTATTACCAACATGGGCTACTGGTGTTCCACACCAGAGGTCAATTCCTCGTTGGTCAGATCCAACCACAAGCTAATCACCCTAGACATCCACATCCTGCCCCCAGCCCCCCATTAGGGAAACCACTGTAAAAAATTTCTCCAAAGCCAACTTCACACTTCTTAAGACAGAAGTGGCAAACCATGACACCCATGCAGATGGACAATAGAGGTACAACTGCTGAATCATATACAAATGCAGTTTATAAGCACTTACATGAGTGCATGGATCGTGCTATCCCTAAGAGAACTAAGATGCTATCCTCTAAAAAAAGAAAGCCAATCTGGGTGGTCCCCCTGCCATAAACAAACTCTACAAAAGAAGAAATAAACTGTTGTAAAAAAGAGTAAAATCCCATGATTGGAGGAACTCCTTGGTCAGCCTCAGTAAGAAGCTGAGATCCCACATAAAATTGTACAAAGACAGTTACGAAAACAAAATCATCACTGATTCTAAAGACAACCACAAAGCATTCTATAGCTATGTCAAGAATCTCAATGGCAACACTCAGATCTGCTATGAGTTACAGCACAATGGCACTAAATATACAGAACCAACTGATATTGCCAACATCCTGGCACTTTGGTTCAGTGCTAAATTTTCCCCCCTCTCAACCCCTAAAGGACCCATCTCTATACTGGAAGAATACAAAGTTCCTGTAATCACGGCTGCACAGGTAAAAACCACACTCTCCAATGCCAAGAACACAGCATCCAGGGGACCTGACAACATCCCAGGCTGCGTTCTACACAAACTACAGAATGAACTGGCACCCCACCTCACCTCAGGCTTTCTGCCCACTGAATGGCACACAGCAATGGTTATCCCACTCCACAAAGGGGGAGCCACCATGGACCCCAGGAACTACCGCCCCATTAGCCTAATGAGCCTGGTCTGCAACTCCATGAAATGTATCATAATGGTACTTATAAATAAAGACATTGGTAATCTCCAAACTTTGGACCCAACCCAGTTTGGTTTGTAAAAGGCAGATCATGTCTCCTAAACCTGATAGGCTTCTTTGAAGCAGTCATAAAAGCCATAGACGAGGGTAAGGTGGTTCACACAGCCTATCTAGATCTTGTCAAGGCTTTTGACACCACCCCCCACTATAGAATTATAGATAAACTCACTAAACTAGGTATAAATCCCTATGTCACAAAATGGATTGCCAACTCGCTCACTGACAGAACCCACACTGTGAAAGTAGCAGACTCCAAATCCGACTTCAGACCAGTGACAAGTGGAGTCACACAGGGTTCAGTCCTGACTCCTCTCCTGTTTGGTATCTACTTTTCTGAAGTACAGGCTAACACAGAAGGTCTTTGGCTGACAAAGTTTGCAGATGACTGCAAACTAGGAGCCATAATCGAAATTCCTAATGATGTGGGCATCCTACAAAAGGGTCTCACTGAGACAGATGCCTGGTGTCAAAGCCATGGCCTCAAGCTCAATGCCAAAAAGTGCATTGTCATCAACTTTGGTAAAAACTCTGTAGCCATGAGCTACCCCATAGGTAGTAGTCTACTTAACAGCAAAGTGTGATAAGAGACTTTGGGACACAGGTGGACAGTAGTCTCTCCTTTGATAATTGCATCACCACAGTAGTCAGGAAATCCTTCTACATGGCACACCTCATCACAAAAGGTTTCTCTTCCAGGAAAAAAGAGGTCATTGTTCCCCTCTACTCATCACTCATTAGACCCATTATAGAGTACAATGCCCGTTTTGATATGTACCTCACAAGACATCTACAGCAACTGGAAAGGCTGCAGAACTACCTCACAAAGAGGATTACTGGCTTCAAACAGATGCCTTATGCAGACCATCTCAAAAAACTCCAGCTTTACTCTTTTGCATATTGCCTACTCAGAGGTGATCTCTGCCTAATATACAAAGCTATGTCAAACCCAGAGCTGTTGGACATGCTCCACTTAAAGAAATCCCAATCCCTCTGAGCTACACGCTCTAGGGACTGAATCTTGTCACCACAATAAACAGAACAAGCTGGAGGGATAGATTCCTGTCCCAGAGACTTCTCATACTCTGGAACAAACTATCTGTCTATATCAAACAAAGCTCCTCATAAGCACTCTTCAGGAAAAATCTTGATGATTGGATGGGAAATAGGAAATTCACCATGGGGATCACCTCTGTGGCTCTGTTCGACAGGCACAGTAAAATAATTTTCTTGTGTGGTGAAAGCCAGGGTACCTTTTTGGCTAGACTTATATAGGCCCTAGGCCCAATAGCCTAGTACCTATCTATGAACTTATATAAGGTACTTCTAAGGTGGATGACATCAGTAAGCCTTGTAAAGTACAGCAACCAGTCCAGTAAACTGCCACCACGATGAACAAAACCAGCTCACAATAAGGTACCACATAGTTCCAAACTGTTTATTAATGCCACAACTCTTTTTAACATGTTTTCATCAACCACGACTTCGTCAGACATCTGACAAAGTCGTGGTTGATGAAAACGTGTTAAAAAGAGTTGTGGAGTTAATAAACAGTTTGGAAATACGTGGTACCTTATTGTGAGCTGGTTTTGTTCATCGTGGTGGCAGCTTACTGGACTGGTTGCTGTATATTATTTAGTTTGTTGAGCACAGCGGTTGAATTTGTTTGGCAAGCCTTGTAAAGTAGTGCAGTTTTGAATTTTACTGGGTGGAAAAGGCCTCAAAATACTTGAAACTACAAACGCACACACACAAGGCAGGTCATGTGAGATTACAACCCCTACCTGACTACTATTACACAATGGAGGTCACCTTCATATTGGCATGTGCCAGTGGTTACTATCATGCAGACATCACTCTATGCCTTTCAGGGTCTCTCTCTCTCTCCCTCTCTTTCTCCATCTCTGTCTGTCTCTCCCTCCCCCTTTCTCTGCCTGTCTATAATTGGTATATTTGTATATGTTACCTATATATATATATATATATATATATATATATATATATGTGTGTGTGTGTGTGTGTGTGTATGCCTATCACACTCAACAGATGCAGATATATCACATATGTGCCACCTCCAGATAGCTGCGAGTAATCCTGTCTGATGGGAGTGGGGAGACACAGTTAAGGTGTGCATAGCTTTCTGTATGCAAAGACATATCTGGACAACATACATATATAGTCAGATGTGGGTTTATACATGAGCTGTAATTCTCTAAGTGTAGGAGCATGCCCAGTAAGACCTTTAATAGTAAGAGTTTGACTCCATTCTAGAGGTAGCTGTATTCCGGTCCAGGAGTTTGTGTGCTAAAGCTGATTGGCTGATGAAGCTGTGTAAACAGTCCAGCACCTCAGTGAAGTACTCTGTGAGAAATATCCTGGCTGTGTGCTAGCCTTATTAATGGAGTCATATTATGGTGTGGGTACAGAGTGCATTGGACTGAGCTGAGTTTTCCATAACATGTGTGATATATTCTACATAGCACTGTGATTTCCTGGTATGTGAGTGGCTGATCAGTACAGAGTAATGTGAGGGAGGACTGGCAGACATTTGTTTACTGACCCCATACACTGCAGGGGACTATGTTACAGCAGAAATTGTTCTAGTGTGCACATTCTATGTATGTCTGGCCAGTCATTCCCCTTCCCCTTATATGTGTCTCTTTGTCCTTCTGTAGTGCAGTCATGGCCTTTGTCCACAGTTGCTGCTATGTATATGTAATTATGGTGTGAGTGGGGTAGACATCATAACATCATGCACTGGATTACAGACCTCACACCTCTGACTGTACGTGTTTAGTGGGTTGTCCATCATTGTGCCTCATACATCTGATGTGGTCTTCAGACTGTTTGTGTTGCACTGTTATTGTAAGGCTACAGGTTGGCCATAGCTTTCACACTCTTACATATGGACATCAGGACAGGCCCATATATAACAGTCAGACACAGGCCCAGACATGGGGACAGGCTCTTAATATGGCTCTTCCAAACTTACACAGCTGGTAGAATGGTTTTGTATTAGCTTACATTTACTTTTGTGGATGACATCTGCATCTGTACTGTCCATCATTGCTGTTTTCACATCAATCTTTATTGGTTTGCCAATAGTATGTCAGGCAAATGCAATGTTATGATAAGCAGAACAGATATATGAGGCATACATGTGGACATTCTGTGATATCCTGTCATTCCACGGGTATGGATGGTGCCCACTGACTTCTTGTCAATACTGACAGATTGACGTGGTAGCCTTTATATCCTGACACTCGACTGACTTCTCACAACCTGCTGTTCCACTAGGCACTGTGTGCTGACCATATGTGTGGTTCCCTGTCCCTCCATCATCCAGCTTTCCTGCAGTAACAAATATTGAGTTCTGGCCAGTGTGCACTACTCCTGCTGTTGGCATAGCTAACATGCAAAACAGTTTCCATGGCCATTCTTGAACCATAGCCCCTGACTATTATACTACTGTACTTAAGACCACTAAGCCACAACTGCCACCAGTAAGTGATGTCTACTTGCTGACACCATTAACCACAAACATACATAGCACATTGACCCCTGCATATTGCAGAAATAGAACAAGTTATCAAGTTGATTGTGACAGTCCTGGCAATGTGTAGCCTGCTGCTATTACCTTAGAGATATAAATGTTACTGCAGTTGTATGTGAACACAGGAGTGTTGAGGGGAGGGGGCATACCTCTCAAGTGTACAAATCTTCACAGACTGTGCAGATGTTTAGCTCATAAATTGGACCCATTTTCATAAAATTGTGGTTATGTGGCAAATAATGGTGAATACATTACAAACTGAAGTTAGAAAGTAATGACAGACATTACAGTTTCAGACTTCTTGACCTTCAGAGAATTCATGCTACTGCAATTGTTCCTGTTTTAGGGGCTTTTCCCACACTTCTTTATGGGTTTGTGCAGATTTCAAGCTTTAAGAGGATTAGCGCTATGTATGGGACTCCATCATTGACGTCCATGCATTTGTCCTTGTCCCTATTGTTTGTAAGTCCCTCACATAGTGCAGTGGATTTTGCTGGCTTAGGGCCTACTGCATATTGTGGGTCAGCTAGTATTTGCGTGAGAGTTCCTGTTGTCCCATACAGCTGTTTTTTGTCTGCTATTATCCTGGTAAACAACACCATTCCCAGCCATACATGCAGCAGTACTATACATATGCTAGCACAGTCTACTACCCCATTCATTTATTGTTAATAAGAGTGACTTACCTTGTGCCAGCAGCAGCTGAGAGGGCTGTACTTCAGAGCTGACTCTGTCAGATGCAGGCAGTACATGGCCTGTACATGGTAAGGTCTAGGTAGTGTGATGTGGCTGGCATCCATTTTACTGTGTGTATGTGAGTCAGACTGAGGTGTCAGTCCCTGGGCTCCCTAGGATGTCAGTGTATGCACTATGCCTTGCCACCTTGCCAAGGCCAGGGCATACTTGGCACACCTATGTCTACCTACAGGGACAGGCTGAGGGGGTTCCTCCTCCAAGTCCCCCTGTGCCTTTGGGGACCTTGGCAATGGTGGGAGTCTGTGTCCCCCTTCCCTGTGATGTTCCTACCACAGCTATTTCCACAGGATCATATTGTGTAGCATGGCAGATACTATGAACATGTGTGCACATGTGGTTGGAGAGTACTGCAGGGTTCCACCAGATATGTCAAGGCAGTGGAACCGTGACTAGAGCAGCCCAAACACATGCTCTACAATGTTCCTAGTTTGTGCGTGTGCCTCATTATGGCATTCTTCAGTGGGTGTGTGGGCATTTCTGATAGGTGTTCCAATGCATAACAGTTCCACAGTTCCAGTGCATAACCAGCATCCCCCACTAGCTGGCTGTATGGGATGTTTCCCCCCTGGCAAATGTCTGGTACAGCTGTGAGGTATGCCATATTTAGTAATCATGATAACTGCCAGGGCTGCCAGCACACACATTGATGATAATGTCCTTGGCATTGCATATGACCTGGCAGTTGATACAGTGAAAGCCCTTGCAGTTGACGTAGACTCTACCCTACTCACCTGTTTATCAGCTAGTCCATCATTGCACCCTTACATATGTTGTGTTCCTCAGATGGTTTGTGTTGCAGTGTTATTATAAGGCTACATGTTGGCCATAGCTATCAAACTCTTAGAGACTCATGTCTGGATAGGCCCATATATAACAGTCAGACACAGGCCCAGACATGGAGACAGGGTGTTACTATTGCTGTTCCAAGAGTATACAGTTGGTAGAACATTTTTGTATTAGCTTGCATCTTCTTATGGGTATGACATCTGCTTCTCAACTGTCTGTCATTGATGTGTCACATCAATCTTTATTGTTTTGCTCATAGTTTGTCAGGCAAATGCAATGTTATGGGGAGCAGAGCATTTATGTAAGGCATATGTGTGTACATTTTGTGACACCCTGTCATTCTAGTGCTATGGATGGTGCCCACTGACTTGTCAGTACTGACGCAGTCACATGGCAGCCATTTATATCCTGGCACTACACTGACTTGTCACAACCTGCTGTTCTACTAGGCACTGTGTAGGATATTCTGAGCTGTGTACTGTCCATATGTGTGGCCCCCTATCCCTTCATTGTACATCTTTCCTGCAGTTACAAAAATTGACTTCTGGACAGTGTGTACAATTCCTAGCATAGGTGTAGCTGACATGAAAAATAGTTGGCATGGCCAGTCTCAGACCACAGACCCTGTTAACCACAGTACTGTACTTAGACCACTAAGCCACAACAACCAACAGTAAGTGCTGTCTACTTCCTGGCAGTATTAACCATGCACAGACATAGCACATTGATTCCAGCATATAGTGGACATAGAACAAGTTAGCAAGTTGATTGGGACAGCCATGGGATTGTGTGGTCTGCTACTATTACCATATAAACATAAATGTTACTGCATTTCTATGGGAACATGGGTGCATTTGGGGGAGGGGCCATACCTCTCAATTGTACACATTTCTGCAGACTGTCCAGATGGTTGCTTCATATTTAGGGTCCATTTAACATAGTATTGTGGTTGTCTTGGAAAATACTGGCATATCATTAAAGATCAAAGTTAGAAAGTAATGACAGGCATTTGAATATCAGACTTCTTACCCTTCAGAGACTTAATGCAACAGCAAGACCTGTTCTAATATCACTGTCTAAGTTTGTCAGAGCAAAATTTCATCACTGTCCCTATTTCTGGGCCTTTGCCACATATTTCTTTATGGCTTTGTACAGATGACTTGCTGTGAGAGGCTGAGAGGTTTGTATGGGACTCCAACTGTGACATCCATGCATGTGACCTATGACCCACAGTTTCTTAGTTCCCCCACATATACTGCCTTGGGTTTTGGCACCTTGGGGACTACTGCATATTCTGGGGCAGCCAGTATTTGGTGTATATTTCCTGTTGTCCCACAGAGCTGTCAGTTGTCTGCTGCTATCCTGGTGGCCCACCCCATTCCATTGCATACATGCACCAATACCATAGATATGCTACTACAGTCTACTACTTCATGTATTTGTTGTTAAGAAGAGTGACTTACCTTGTGCCTGCAGAGGTTGTGAGGACAGTGCTTCAGGGCTGGCTTTGTCGGATGTACGCAGTACACAGTCTATACATGGTAAGGTACAGGCAGTGTGATGTGTGTGGCATCTTTTTTACTGTGTGTGCAAGTCGGAGTGAGGTGTCATTCCCTGGGTCCCTAGGGTGTCAGTGTATGTGCTATGCATTGCCTCTTTGCCAAGGCCAGGGCATACTGGGCACACTTATGTCTGCCTACAGGGACAGGCTGAGAGAGTTCCTCCTCCGAGTCCCCCTGTACCTGTGGGGACCTTTGCAATGGTGGAGGGCTGTGTCCCCCTTCCCTGTGATGTTCCTGCCACAGCTGTTTCCACAGGATCATATTGAGTAGCATGGCAGATACTATGAGCACGTGTGCACATGTGTTTGGAGAGTACTGCAGAGCTCCACCAGATCTGTCAACGCATCAGAACCATGACTTGAGCAGCCCAAACACATGCTCTGCAATGTTTCTAGTTTGTGTGTGTGCCTCATTATGGCATTCTTCAGTGAGTGTGTGTGTGTGCATTTCTGATGGGTGTCATAATCCACGGTTCTAGTGTGTAGCCGGCATCACCCACTAGATGGCCATATGGGATGTCCCCCCAGCAAATGCCTGGTACAGCTTGAGGTATCCCAGATGTGGGAGTCGTGATAACTGCCAGGGATGCCAGCACACACATTGATGATAATGCCCTGGGCACTGCACATGACCTGGCAGTTAATGGAGTGATAGCCCTTGCAGTTGATGCAGACTCTACCCTCCTCACCAGTTGGTGCTTTGATGTGCATATGAATGCAGTCTATGTCACCCAGTACCTCTGGGTAGTGTGCTACATGGTGGAAGAGTTGCATATTGGTGGTTCTCTCCTCAGGGGTGTTGTGGAAATAAACGTGCTCACCGGCATGTGTTAGCATGACATCCAGAAACTGGTGGAGTACCCTGGATGTGGATGCCTGTGAGATCCCCATGATGTCCACAGTATGTCTTTGGAAAGTACTTGTAGCTAGTATTCTTAAGGTTATGCATACCTTTGTTTCCATTGCGATGGGTTCCCCTCTGTTGGCTGTGGGTCTGAGGTGAAGGCAGCAGAGCTCAGTGAGTTGCTGTAGTATACCCCTGTCCACCCTGTAGAGTTCTACTATGTCCAGCTCATGTAGTCCCTGAAAGGTTACCCTAGGTATGAATACTCTTCTCCTCCTCAGTCTGGGCTGGTTTTCAACATCATCCTCATTACTGTCCTCAGCCTGTAGCACATAGAGATGTAGCAAAGCAGCAGCAGCCCCTATCATTTTGTCAGCTAAAATTCCCAAATATGTACTCCAATGGTGCAGAGTATGTGGGAAAACCAGATTGAAAGGTGTCTGCATACTTTATACTGGTGTGCTGAAGATGTAGCCTGTGTGAATGGCTGACTATGATATATTCCACCTGCCAGCTACATTATTGAGGGGTTTAAATGGCCCACGGTGAGTGGCAGGGGAATTCTTAGTCATTTATAGCTGATTGCCTTTTGTCTGCTATTTCCTTTCATTTTGTTTTTCAATTTCCTCCAGTTTTAAGCCCCACAGCACTTTGTGCAAACCAGTGGAGCTAGTGTAAACATTGCTGAGCAGAAAGGGCCCTCCCCTGGACACAAACATGCTCAGCATTTTTCTAACCATCTAAGCACAGCTTAGCAGCCTAGGACTCACACCCCTGCTAAGCTGTGCTTAGCTAAGCACAAACAGGAACTGCTGACACAACCATGGCACACCCTCTTTTCATGTCAGCTGCCTCTTCTGCTTACACCACCACATTGAATCCCCTACCTGCAGACATGGTGACCCATTTTACTATTCAGTAAACTTAACTCATTTACATACACCTAATTGCTTATACCCTAGCTACAGCACTCCATGAGAGCCTATGTCCTTAGCAAACACTATAACCAGCCATTGAATGAGTCTGCATGCTGGCCAGCATAATGGGGAAATTCATGTTATGTTTAATACTCGCCTTTTACTATTTTAATGTTATTCTTTGTAAGATCACATGTTTGTACACCACTGCACTCTGCTTAAAAATGTCATATATGCCAAAAAAAAAAACTTTTGATTTTTTTACATTTTGTAAAAGCTTTACATGCCAATGGCCATAGTTTTGGCTACTGGCATGCCTAATGCACCTAATGCATGCTTTACTTTTAGTTGTCACAGCCCCATTTCTTTGCAGTCAGATACACAGTCACTTACTGCATGCATTTTTACTGCAGACACAGCTCCTACACGGATGCCTGTCTGCTTCCTGGACTGGTAAATCACCTAATTTTCATGGTTTTTCACCAGCAAATGAGGTGACTTACATACTGCAATTGCATCCATGGCAGCATAGTACTAGGAGGCTTGTGCATGCCCCCAGCCTTGTTTCCTAGATCACTTCACCTCCAAACCCCATGTTCGGGCTGCTCCACTATACCTAAATGGAGAATAGCTCTGTGTAGGCTTTGTTGAATAACTGCCTTAGTTTTTATGTACACTAATACATATTGATGGATGTTTATTGGATATTATTACACAGACATATATTTATATTTATAGTGTTCTAATTAGAGAATGTTTATGGTTAGATAGCTCTGTGTGTTAGTTCTTGTCACAGACCTGAAGACTTTATTTCATTTGTTAGCTGAAAGCAATTTTAATTAAAAGTCAGTGGGGAGAATTCAATAAAGCCTACATGGAGTGATTTTCCATGTAGACATAGTGGCAGGGAGCTTACACAAAAGTAAGCAGCCGTGCGATCCAGTAAACAGAGCAGAGGGGCATGCACGAGTGTACGAACACAGAAGTGTCAGTGGCATGCAAATCACCTCATAAGTAGGTGAAGTGCATGCAAGTGTGGGTGCTGGAGCAATCCAGCAAGCAGACTGGCAGTTATACAGACCACATGTTGGTGTTTGAAGTGTACACGGAAAACTTCTGTGTACAAAAAAATAAAAATTGAACAGGAGCTGTAAAAGCACATGTAGAAGGTCAAAAATTGCATAATAGGCACAGATATGTGCAAAACTATGTCATGTGTGTCCAAAAAGTAATGCAAAATAATTTAATATAATTTTTTTAATACCCATATTACATTTGTGCGACGCACAGTAGTGCACAAACATGCTGTTATGCAAAATAAAAAATATTTAAAAGTTTAAAAATGAAAAATAGGAAATATGTGACAATGATGCATTATAGGGTCTTGCATGGAGAATGTAGAATGGTAGATTTCTGTGGTTGCTAAGGAGGCAGGCCCTGGAATAGTGTAGTATCCAGGTTGTGTGCATGGATCTGTATGCAAATGAGCTGGGGGTACTGAATAGCAAAAATGGGTTACTGTGTCCACAGATAAAATCCTTGTAGCCCCAGAACCATGTTGGTGTCCACAGGAGAGCTAGCTGACATCAAAAGGGGGTGTGTCACTATATGTTTAAGCAGATTGGAGCTGAGCATCACCTGTTTGTGTGTTTGTGCAATGTGCCTCTCAGCTAAGTGGGGGTTGTCCAGTGCTGCTAAACTTTGTTTAGCATCGGGGAGCTTCTTTTAGCTGGTTTGAGGGTGTTTGCACGCTGTGTCACTATGCTTACCAGGGAAGTCTGTTAAAAAAAAAAAAAAAGAAAGAAAAAGGAAAGGAAATAGCCTGGGAAAGCCAGTCATGTATAAATTAGTGATAACCCCTGTTCCACTTATACTGGGCCATTCAAACCCCTCAATGGTGTACCTGGCAAGTGGAATGCATCATAGTTAGCCAATCACAAAGGCTGCATCTGCATCAGACCACTATAAATTACGCATACACCCTACAATCTGATTTTTCCCCCATACTCTGCACAGTTGGAGTACAGACTTGGGAATTTTAACTGGCAGAATGCTAGGGGCTGCAGCTGCTGTGCTACATCTGTATGGGAAAGATGCTGATGTCAGTGCTGCTGCTGCTGCTGACAATAGGCCTAGACTGAGAAGGAGAAGAGTGTTCAGGCCCTGGGTAACCTTCCAAGAGCTACATGAGCTGGAAATTGTACAGAGCTACAGAGTAGACAGGGACATACTTCAAGAAATCACCAAGCTCTGCCTCCCTCAACTCAACAAAGGTGAGTGTAGCCCTTAGAATACTAGCTACAGGGACTTTTCAAAAGCCCAAATGGGGACATGATGGGGGTCTCACTGGCATCAGTATCCAGGTTAGTCTACCAGTTTCTGGCTGCCATGCAAATACTTGCCAATGAGCACATCAATTTACCCTACACCCATGTGGATAGGGCCAGCAGTATGCATCTCTTCTAGCATGTAGCACACTACCCTGATGTACTGGGTGCCATAGACTGCACTCATGTACACATCAAAGCACCGCCTGGTGAGAAGGGTAGAGTCTACATCAACCGCTAGGGGTATCACTCCATCAACTGCCAGGTCATGTGCAATGCCCAAGGCATTATCATGAATGTGTGTGCTGTCAGCCCTGGCAGTTATCATGACTCCCATATCTGGCATGCATATATCCCATATGGCCATTTACTGGGGATGCTGGCTACGGGCTGGAACTGTGGATGATGACACCCATCAGAAATGCACACACACCTACTGAAAAATGCCATAATGAGGCACACACACAAAATAGGAACATCATAGTGCATGTAATTGGGCTGCTCAAATCATGATTCTGCTGCCTCGATATATCTGGTGGAGCCCTGCAGTACTCTCCAGCCACATATGCACATATGTTCACAGTATGTGCCATGCAAGACAATATGATCCTGTAGAAATAGCTGCAGCAGGAACATCACAGGGGAAGGGACACACAGCCTCCCACCAGTGCCAAGGACTCCACAGCCACAGTGGGACTCGAATGGGGAACCTCTGAGCCTGTACTTGCAGGCAGATATAGATGTACTCAGTATGTCCTGGCCTTGGCAAAGAGGCAATGCATAGCACATGCACTGACATCCTAGGGACCTAGGAAGTGACACCTCACTCTGACTCACATACGTAGTAAAAAGGATGCCAGCCACACCACATAACCTGTACCTTACCATGTATTGGCTGTGCACTGCATGCATCTGACAGAGTCAGCCCTGAAGCATTGTGATCTCAACTGCTGCAGGCACAAGGTAAATCACTCTTCTTTACAACAAATGTATGGGGTACTAGACTTTGGTAGCATATGTATGGACCTGCTGCATGTATGCTAGGGAATAGAGTGGGCTACTGGGATACCTGACATCTATGTGGGAGAACAGGAGCTGTCTGCCCAGTACTGGATACATCATAATATGCAGTAGGTTCCAAGGCAGCAAAACCCACTGCATTATGTGAAGAAAATAACAAACATTAGGGTCATAAGACAGATGCATGACTAGCAAAAAACACAGCATCCATGGGACCTGATGGTGTCCCCGGCTGTGTGCTCCACGAACTCAATGAGGAATTAAACCCACAGCTAGGACAGCTGTTTAATCAAAGTCTTACCTCTGGATACGTCCAGGAGTGGCGCACTGCAACTGTGGTCCCACTTCACAAAGGCGGTGCCTCCACCGACCCTGGAAATTACCGGCCCATTAGCTTGACAAGCCTTATCTGCAAAGCCATGGAGAGGATCATAATGGACCTCATAAATAAAGACATAGGGAATTTGCAGACTTTGGATCCAACCCAGTTTGGCTTTGTCAAAGGCAGATCATGCCTTTTAAACTTGGTTGACTTTTTGAAACAGTCACCAAAGCCATTGATGAGGGAAAGGCAGTCCATACAGCCTACCTCGATCTGGCTAAGGCCTTCGATACAATACCCCACTCGGGTATCATTGAAAAACTCATCAGCTTAAATGTTAACCCATACATCACAAGATGGGTTGCAAACTGGCTGAGTGACAGAACCCACAGGGTCAGAGTTGCTGGCGCCATGTCAGACTCAAAGCCTGTCACAAGTGGTGTCCCACAGGGCTCAGTCCTGGGCCCACTCTTGTTTGGCATCTACTTTTCCAAGTAAAAGCAAACACAGGAGGGTTATGGCTGACAAAGTTTGCAGATGACTGCAAACTGGGCCATAGTAGAAAACACATCTGACACAGATATCCTTCAGAAGGGTCTCACAGAAACGGATAACTGGTGCCAGAGCCACGGCCTAAAGTTAAATGCCAAAAATGCATAGTCATACCCTTCGAAAACAAGGTTACCCCTAGCTACCAAATAGGTGGCAATCCACTGAGCACAGAAGAAGTTATCAGGGACCTGGGGACCCAGGTTGATAGTAGTCTGTCATTCGACACCCATGTAGCTAAAGTAGTTAGGAAGACCTTCTACATTGCCCACCTTATCATGAAGGGATTCTCATCTAGATCAAGGAGGTCATAGTCTCCCTTTACTCATCACTCATCAGACCAATGATTGAGTACAATGCCCCATTCGAATGTATCTGACCCGACACTTGCAGCAGCTGGAGAGGCCACAAAGTTCCTCACCAAAAGGATAAAGGGTCTCAAAATATGTCCTATGCTGCCCGACTGAAAGAACTCCAGCTCTATTCAGTAAACACACTTGCTCAGAGGTGACCTTTGCCTAACATACAGGGCCATGTCAAACCCAGATTTGATGAATATGCTTCACCTCAAAATCTAGATCCATCAGAGCCACAAGGGCGGGAGACTTAAACCTCGACACGGCTATTAATAGGACGTGCTGGAGGGATAGATTCATCACCCAAAGACTCCCTATGCTGTGGAACAAAATCCCGGTACATGTGAGGCAGAGCACCTCGCTGGCCTTGTTCAAGAGAAATCTTGACCAATGGATGGGAGATCGCAGATATACCCCAGGGATTACCTCAGTGTCACTGCTCGACAGAGGCACAGCAAAATAATGGGTATAGTTCCCCATACTAAAGGGGTGGCGTAAGCCACAAAACGATGGGCTAGGCTTGTAAATGCCCTTGGGCAGATAGCCTAGTATGAACCTATGAACCTATGAACCTATCAATGCTAGAGTCCACTACCCCCAACACACCCGTGTTCACATACAATTGCAGTAATATTTATGTTTGCAAGGTAATAGCAGCAGACCACACAGTTCCAGGGCTGTCCCAATCAACCTGGTGACATGTTCCATTTCCACAATATGCAGGGGCCAATGTGCTATGTATGTCTGTGCTTGATAGTGTCAGGAATTAAACTGTACTGTCTGGTGGCTGTTGTGGCTTAGTGGACTGTGCATTACCATGGTTGATGGTGTTCATGGCTCGAGACTGGCTGTGCTTCCTATTTTGCATGTGAGCTACACCTATGGTAGGAGTTCTACAGACTGTCCATATGTCACTATTTGTTACTGCGAGAAAGCTGGACAAAGCCAGAGACAATGGAGGATCAGGGGCCACAGATATGGACAGTACACAGCTCTGAGTAACCTAGATGATGTCTAGTAGAATAGCAGATTGTAACAAGTCAGAGTAGCAGCATAATGTCAAGGCTATCACGTAAATGTGTCAGTACTTGCAACAAGTCAGTAGGTACCATCATACCTCTCAAATGTACAGAGTTTTGCAGAATGTCCACATTTTTGTCTCATTTCTGGTCCATTTTTCATAACATTGCAGTTTTCCTGGCAAACTAGTGGCAAATCAATAAAGATTGATGTTAGAAAATAATGACAGACATTTGAGATGTAGACTTCATACCCTTCAGAAAATTCATGCTAATACAAAACCTGGTATTCTACCAACTGTCTAGGTTTGTAAGAGCAATATTAAAAAGTAGTCCCTATTTGTGGGCCTGTGTCTCACATTTATATATAGCTTTGTCCAGACTTCTGCTAAGAGGTTGAAAGGTATGGGCACCATGTAGCATTATAATACCAATAAACAAAAACTGTCTAAGAACCAGAGCAGACAAATGAGGTACAATGCTGTACATCCTGCAGAACAGGTTTAGTCAGAGGTGTGAACTCTGTAACTTTGTGTGTGATGTTACATTTTGTACCCCAGTCACAGCATACCTACAACTACACAGAGCAGCAGATGTGGACAAAGCCAGGAACAGGGAGCAGGACAAAGGGCCACATATAAGGAGAAGGATGAACTACTGGCCAGACAAATGTAGAAAGTGCAGAATAAAACAGGTTATGCAGTAGCATGGGTTCCCTGCTGTGTATGGAGTTAGTAACTCAAATGTCTGTCAGCAGTTCCTCACATCAATCTATAATGATCTGCCACTGATGTACCAGGAAATCACATTGCTATGTAAAACATACCAGACATATGATGCAAAACCCTGTTCAGTCTAATGCAATCTGTACACACCCTAGCTATGACTCAGATATTATGGCTAGCACACAGCCAGAAAATCCCTTGACCATTAAATCAGGGAGGTGCTGGACTGTTTAATCAGGTGCAGCAGCCAATTGGCTGTAGCATACAAAATCCTGGACTGAAGTGCAGGTAGGTCTGGCCTGGAGTCCCTTTTTACATACTGATGGTCACAGTGGGCATGCTACTACACTTAGCAAATTCCATCCAATGTCTGAAGTCTCATCTGCCTAAAGAACTGAGATGTCACTATAACTCTACTCATACAGACAGCTATGTATACCTAACTGTCTTTCCCTATCCCCATCAGACATGATTGCTCTTATCTATCAGTATGCAGCACATATAAGATATATATGTATCTGTAGAGTTTTTTATATATATATATATATATATATATATATATATATATATATATATATATATATATATATATATATATATATATATATATATATATATAATATTATATTATATCTAGAGAGACAGAGAGGGGGGAGAGAGCAAGAGAGAGAGAGAGAGACACACACAGAAAGGTATAGAGCGATGTAGTGCTGCAGCCCTTTATACACTAATTGTAACCAGTGGCTCCTACAACTAGTATAGTGAGCTGTAGTGTATAATAGTAGGTAGGTAAGGGTTCAAATCTCATATCAGCCACATTGTGTGTGCATACATATTCCACATACAGCAGTATACATATGTCCAACAGGCCTATGTCTGTGAAATGGTCAATCATTTTATGGCCTTGTGACTACTTTTCTCCACAACAGTGGCCTCACTGTCAACAGCTGCTGATGTCATCCACCCCAACAGCAGTGGTTGACACTCTCCAACCACAAAACCCAGTGGTGCATGTGATAAGTACATGCCACTGTAGTATATACAACTAGTTACGTAGGAGTTCTAATCCCAATAACTGCAACTCTGTGAGTGAAAGTATATCCCCTTGCAGCAGTGTGTCTATCTTGCCTATGTGTGTACAATGCTAACATGTTTTAAGGTCTGTGCCTACCTGTTAACCCCCGTGGGCTTGCTTTACAAGGCCTGCAGATGTCATCCACCTTAGAAACACAGGTGCACACGCTCAAGCTACATAAATAGTACTTATAACTAGATAGGTAGGGGTTTTAATCTCCTCAACTGTGTGCATAAATATATCCCCTTGCAGCAGTGTGTCTGGCTTGCCTGTGTGTGTGCAATGCCAGTACATTTTAAACCCTGTGCCTACCTGTTAACCCCCCATTGGCTTACTTTACAGGGCCTGCTGATGTCATCCACCTTAGAAGCACAGTTGCACACTCTCTCAACATATAAGCATTGTAGTGCATGCAATAAGTATGTAATGCTATAGTGTATATCACTGGATAAGTAGGAGTTCAAATATTAAAAGGACAAATCTGTGAGTGTGTGTGTGCAAGGCTATCTTCTTGTAACAGTGCGGCTGTCTTGCCTGTCAGTGTGTGATGGTTATACAATTTTAAGGGCCTGTTAAACCCACATTGGCAAACTTTTCAGGGCCTAGTGATGTCACCCACCTTAGAAGCACAGTTAGTCTTCAAACATATAAGCTCTGTGGTGCATATAAGTATGTAGCACCATAGTATATATCATTGGATAGATAGGGGTTCTAATCTCCAAATTGATAACTCTGTGAGTGTATGTGTGTGCGTAAGCATATCTCACACAGCAGTGTGGCTGTCTTGTCTGTGTGTGCAATGGTTATACCATTTTGAGGGCCTGTGGTGCCATATTAACCCCCCCCATTGGCAACCTATTCAGGACCTATTGATGTCTTCCCCCTTAGAAGCACAGGTAGATACTCCCTCTCCCAGCACAATAGCTCTGTGGAACATGCAATGAATACATAGTACTATAGTGTATGTAACTAGATAGATAGGGGTTCTAATCTCAAAACCGTCAGCTTTGTGAGTGTATGTGTGTCTAAGCATACCCCCTCACAGCAGTACGGTTTTCTTGCCTATGTGTGTTTGTGCAATGGTTATACAATTTTAAGGGCCTATGCAAACCTGTGACCCCCCCCCATTGACAACCTTTACAGCACCTGCAGATGGCATCCACCTGAACAGTAGTGACAGACACTCCAAAAACATATAAGCTCTGTGGTGCATGCAATACATATGGAGTGCTATAGTATGTACAACTAGACAGGTAGGGGATATGTATGCAGCATTATAGTATGTACATCTAGACAAATAGGGGTTATACTCTCAACAAGCGCAGTTCATGTGTGTGTGAGTGTATGTATATCCCCTTGCAGCAGTGTGACTGTATTAGGTTTTCCACCTGTCCCACTATGCAAGTTGCAGTCCATGTTTGACCAGATGTGTCCTGTGAAAACTATTAAAACAATACAAATGTCCCAAGTGTAGGACAACAAACATTTCTTACAGTAATCTAATAGTTGCATAAAACAGTCATTTTACATCAGAAGCACCTACATGTTATGATAAATAACATTATCTAGGCAAATACTACAAAAATAAGCTGTTATATTGGGAAAAAAGTGAAGCTCTGTCCGTTGCACTCACCGTTGGTATGGTTTGTCCTGCCAACTCTCACATTATTACAAAAAGTGATCCACAATGGGCATTTGATAAGGTGACAACCCTAGTTTGTCTTGCCTATGTGTGTGCAATATGTATACATTTTGAGGCCCTGTGAGTAGCTGCTGCCCCTAAATAACCCATATGTAGGTAGGCATGAATGCTGCCTGCCATCACCTACATTTGTAGGTACTGATCAAGTTTGGAGACAACTGTAAGTTGGGTGCTGTCTGTCACTGACTCCCCAAATGATGTTAACATACTGCAAGAGGGTCTTACATCAACTACAGACTGGTGATAAGGTCCTGGCCTCAGCCTAATGCAAAAAACTGTATCATCATACCATTCAGCAAAGATACAGCCCCACTGTTTACCACATTAATGGCAACCCCCTAAACACACAACCTGTGTTGAGAGACCTGGGTACTCAGGTTGATAATTTAGCATTCAACCATTATGTAGTGGCAGTGGTCAGAAAAGCCTTGCATGTGGTTCATCTCATAAGTAAAGGGATTACATCCATTAAAAAGGTGGTCATTACCTCTTTATAGTCTTTACTTATTAGACCAATATTTTATTACCATGTCCATCTGGTATGTACCTATCCAGACAATTGCACTAACTGGCAAGGCCACGGAAGTACCTCACAAAAGTAATCCATGGCCTCCAACACCTGTCCCATGCAGGCAGGCAAAAGTCACTATTGCTCCACTCGGTATCAGACAACTCAGAGGTCTGCTATGTCATGCCTACAAGGCAATGTTGGACCCTGCCCTACTACAGCTGTGCCATATCCAGAAGTCTAACTCCATGTGCATTACCTGCATGACAGGCCTAAATCTGATATGCGCCAGAAACAGAATCCTGATGGAGGGACAGGTTTGTCTCCCAGAAGCTGCCATGTCTCAGGAATACACTTCCCATACATGTCAAACAGAGTACCACACTGACCTTTTTAAAGCACAGCAGTGATGAGTGGATGGGAAACCACAAATCTGTGAAAAAAGAAAAAACAAAGGGTTCTATCTCTCAGATAAAGACAGAATTACAATGAGTAAAGTCCAACGATAAAAACAGATAGTAAACCGGCACCACTCTTTGTGAAATAAATATTTCTTTGAACAGTGCCAGTTTACCACCTATTTTTAAATCATAAATCTGTCACAGTACTCCCACCTATGTCCCTCACTGACAGGGGCAACAGGTGCTGACTGCTGTTTCATTCTGGAGATAAACTAACGGCTAGGCTTGTAAGGGCTGCAGGGCCATTATTCTAGTAACCTCCTATGATGCTACTGAACTCCCAGGTGACATGTATCAAGAGTTGAATGCTGTGTCATGGGGTATGCATGCAAGATTATGCTGTCTGCCTCCATTGTCCCGGACATACTGCTCTAACCATGCACATATACAGCTGCACTTTGGCAAAGTCACATTTCTGTGTTGGCACCATGCCATTCTGAACCACTGTATTGGCACCAGCTCTTCATGGCATAGACACAAAGACCACTGGAACAGAAGCAGAAAAAGTTGTAGGGGGCAACAGGCAGTCAGCAATACTACCACCAATGCAGCATCATGGAACAAAGGAATATACACTTTGATGTGTACTTATGACACATACCAGCAGACAGCATCTTACAGGCCATAACACTACTGCACTACAAAATGTCATTAAATGTACTATAGTCATCCTGTGCATCAGACACATATTTGCATGTCCCTGCATTGATGGTATGGATGACATGGATGTGGAACAGGTATCATCACACATACAGGGTGTGGTTTGGGGTTGCCAAATGCCTAGACTGTGCCACACAGTTGACATCATGTGTGTGTCTGGAGGCATGCTGGTCAGGTGGGCCATGGAGAGGAACTGTGTGTGTCTGTTGGTGACCTGCATGTGACAGTGATGTGTGAGTGCGTGTGCGTACACAGTCAAGCCATGAGCTAGCCCTACATGAGGGTTTGTTGGGCAGTTGTAGACTGTACATGGCAGTATGTTTAGTTCACCATCTCCATCCATGAACACAGGAACTATCTCTGCAAGGAGTGGCAGCTGGCACCATCATGCCCAGGGTCAGATGTGGTACTACTTGCTAATGGTGACTGTTGTCTGTTGGGTCCGTGTCCCTCACAGGACCACCCAGGACCACATGCCCATGGCCTGCCATGTCATGGTGTGGACAGCACCTTCCCTTCTGTAGTGCTGATGGTACTGCAACTACGGGAGCGTGACTGTGTATGGCCATGTGGACTCTCAGCTGATGTTGGTGCTGACTTACATCCATCTGTCAGATGCCCTACTCACACCACATGTTCCAGCACAGATAATGTGCGGTCAAGGACTGACAATGTCTCACCCCAACATGTGTCCACTACATCGGCATAATGATGCATGGTGTCACCAATGTTGTGAATGGAGTCATGGAGGCCAGACAGTGATGCATCCATGATCCTGATAATCCATCTGGTGTTGTGTTCAGAACATGCCTGTGCCTCCAAGATGGACTGAAACGTGCATTGAGTGACTCATGATGTGACACCTGTGATAGCTGGATGCACAGCAGTCCTCCTTCAAGCAGCCCTGTCAATATGCTTGTGTGGACCTCAGCAGCTCTCTGGCTATGGCTAGTGTCTACATTCACAGATGCCATAGTCGTCACACTGTCCTGTTCGATGCTACCACCCTCTGACTGTCCAATATCTGTGACCACAGGTGACTGAGTATGTGTGGGCATGCGGACTGTGTGTGGAGACACTCGGCGAGGAAGTGGGATGTCAACCCATGGGACAGATTCAGCCACCAATAACCCCACCTTTGCCTCACTATGGCTACCATTATCATCAGAGTCCAATGAGACACTGACATCAGTTTGTGAGGGACACACAGTCCAACCCCCACAGTCACCTGTGAGGAGGAAGACAACATGACTACATTGATACCTGCACTATTATGTCTGCTGATCCACACACACACATACACACACACACAAATATATATATACATATATATATATATATATATATATATATATATATATATATACACACAGGTGAGGTGCCACAACTGCATTATATATACCACACCTTATTGCTGATCCCATGTACAACACACAGGCAGACCACAACAGACACACACATATGACAGGTCCTTAACAACATGCAGTGCAGCTATGTCCAGTTAATTTTGCCAGTACTATACACCTGTGAGATAAGCAACATGTCAGTGTATGTGATGGACTTTCACCTAAAACACAGTTCACCCATTTCCACCATACTATTGCCACCCTTTATAGCAGACTGCCTAGACCTTCACAAAAATATATGCAAATATGCTACTGTGATTACCATTTCAATGCACTGCAGTTAACTCCTCCACAACTGAACATACAAGTATTGTACTATGGCTAAGCTTAACAGTTGTGTCCATAGCAAACTGGCACCTCTTAACATTCCTGGGGTATAGATGAGCCATAACAAAAGAGTTTCACACTCACTGGCTGTTGGACTCCAGCCACGCCAGATGTACCTATGGAATTGTGGGGAGAGGTATTGTCAGCAAACACAAATGTGGCATTGGTACAGTATAATATGTGTGTATATCAACACATACAGTATGAACTGTGATACTGCCCACATTTCTGACATTCTGAGTATGTGTGCACATGTGTGCGTTACAATCCCCCCCAAATGAAGATTGACCTGACATCCATGTACAGGTATGCAGAGGCTGTCACTATGACTACTACAGTATTAAGGTGATGACCAAAGGAGGCTTACCTGGACACACCTTGGCTGTGGTAGCTCTGCCACCCACCTCCATGACATATGGGGTGATGGATGCTTGTGAGCTGGTGGTTGAACTCAGGTTTTCCAGGAACTCCTCTCTGACTGAGAGTGGTTGTTGTGTAGCAAACCCTCCACCAGTGCCAGCATGGTCCCTGGCCACAGCTGCGGCCCTTTCCCATGCAGCATTTATCATGTCTGTGGCCCGGTTTTGGACCTGCTCATAGCTTCTTTCCTATAACCCTATGTTACTTACTGATGCCACAAGGTCTTCCCACAGTGTAGCATGCTGTTCCCAATTCTGCTGACTCCTCAACAGCAGGATGTTATGATGCAGTCTGAGGCCATCAACTATAACTTCATTCCTGGCTGCAGAAAAAGGTGGGTTCCTCCATCTGTATTTCAGTCCTGAAAGACAAGAAGAGGGGAACACTTCACAGGACCACATACATTGCTCAACATTATGTACACACCCTGCACCTCCACATTTGCCAGCACTATCCTCCGCTAACTCCCACATCATACACCGCCATCTATCCCCAACTTATGTATGTGCCTATCAGCAACATAGTTGCAATACATCAGCCATTTCCCTCCTCATCTTGCTGTTTCCTGCTACTTGCTGCATGTTCTCTAAGGTGTTCAGCTGTATCTTTTCTGTTACACCTATTACTGTTTGTTTATAGCCTGTCTACATTGTATGCGGTAGTGTCAACCTTCTACTTTTGTTTTATGCACCTGAGCTATAGGCCCACCCCTTAGGTCTCCCGGGCCTTCCTCCCTCAGATTCTGACACATATGGCTGGACATTGTCCTACAGTTTCCACTGCCGGTCTGGTTGATATGGGCATCCTGACACAGTGTAACTGCCTCATATACACAGACAATCATCTGCAAACATCACCAAGGAACAGAATTTGTGAGAGATGCAATGACATTAGGAGCCTACAGTCCATGCTCTCTCTCTTTCAGGTCCACATATCTGGCACCAAACATACCACCCACACCTACAAAACACACACCTACATATGCAGAGGTCCTCAACATACACATCACCAAACAAAGGAGACCTCTGAGGCAACAGCACATGCAAACTCCACAGCCCTCCACACCACATACTACGCATAGCCACACACTTGTGTCCCACAGCCACTACCTGGTCTGTGACATCAACAGAACTTGGTGGTGAGATGTGTGTGCCAGACACTCACCCAGCTGTGGAATGGACACCCTGTCCACATCAGGCAGAGTACATGTTTACCAGTTTTTAAGCAAAACCTGGATAACTGGATGGTACACAGGACATACAACCTTGGGATACCACCTGTTTTTCTGTTGGACTGGGGCATCAGGTGCTGTCTTGCATAAACATGGGATAAACTGTGGGCTATGCTTATGAGGGCCTCAGGGCCAATAGCCTAGTAACCTCCTATGATCCTAGGTATACCAGTTATGGCACTGTGTGCTATGATGGACTGTGTTGTTATGTCTCCACAAACATCATTGCCATATGCTGTGGTGTGCCTCCTAATGGCGATGTCCCAGTACCATGTTCTACAGCCACCATCCAACAAATAGGTGAGTGTTACTACAAGTGTATGGGGACAGTCCAGCAACATCTGTGTGACCCAATGACAGATGGCACTGCAAAAATGCTGTAGGGTATCCTCCCTGTAGGTGTACAACATCCACAGTACACTGATGTTTGTTGAATGTGTGCATGTGCCTGATATACGTCAGACAAATGTGGATGTCTGGCAATAGTTGGACAATATGTAATGGTTGTTCCCAGACTGTGTGGAATCTGGCTGCCACATGCCAGACCCCTCAGAACGCAGTTATGGTACATTAATATCTGGTACTGTATTCATTCCCTTACTTTGCATGCTAGATATGTGCACTCTGTTGCTGAGGTAGGGCCTGTGTTCCCCCACTACTGTTGGATCTAACCTGCTGTCCTGCTGTAAGGGGTCAATCGGTATGCTAGGCATATCTCTCAAGTGATGAGATATGAGTCTGGAGTACACAGTGACCTAGCCAGAGTACATCAGGACCAGTCAGGGATACCTGCACAATGTTTAAAATATGCATGTGTGACATTCACAGACTGAGAGGAGCTGACTGACAGTACATCATGTGACATGCCAGCTCTATCCACCAGTACTTAGTGTCACTATTGTCTAAAAAACAATCCAGTAGCATTCATACATGATCCGAACATTGTTGAAGGACTCAGAGGGCCAGAACTGTGATCTATGTCACAGCAGACAGAGCCAAAAGGGAAGACTGTAGGTGCTGGACAGCAGACTAACAGCAATATGTCATTCTAAGATATGTATCACAGACCTACTGTTGTAATCCGTAATTTCCCATAACTGCATCCTCCCATCTGTGTCCCATTGCATAGGGACTTCTATTACATACCTGGTATAGTGCTATTCTCCTTTATGTGCAGAAATCCTGTAGTATAATGCTTATGTCCTCACAATCTGTCTTCATAAGGAAAGTCAAGTCACAGACCTGTTTACTAAAGGCAGCAACTTGCCTTTTGTAGGTAATGCTCATGAACAGGTGATTGCCTGTGCACCAATCTGTGGCTCACACTTGCTAATTGCATCTAGGACAGCTGGACTGAATTTTCATTAGCCAATGGCATGGCACCACAGTACTATATTTAAGGCCTTCATGTAGTTCTTGGCCCTTTTCCTGGCTTGTGAGATGTACATTATTGAGGTGTGGGGACTACAGCATCACAGAGGGTAGGTAAAAATATGGTCCACTGTCTGGATTTATGTGGTATGTCCACAGTTTGGCATGCTATGTTTGGCCATTGTGAACAGACTTTCTGATTATGTGGTAGTTTACTGTTAAACAATGTGGGTTGAGGCCAGTAAGGGGAGAGACAGATGTGAGTGTCATACGTCATTTGCATCATAATATGCATGCTGCTGCAGTAGCTGCTAGTCTATCAGCTGTGTACCTTTGTAGGGGAACACTGTGGCACATGTCCCTGACACTTGACCATCCCCCACCCCTTTATCTATGGGTGTTGTGCGGATCCCCTGTTCTAGGTGGTTGGGAGGTACAGTAGGTATGTAGCAAGTAGCTGAACATACTGCCATATATTTTGCAGGCTGCAGCTGCTGCATTCTGCCCAGGAATCATACTTGGGATCGTGAACACATTGGGGGACATCAAGCTGTCAGTGAGGGAGCAGTGTTAGCTCTGTTGTCACAGCATAGCCAGGGGTACCCATAACAGTACAGGTGAGGCATGTGCCTCAGGTACATATGTTATGTAATAGTGCCATCCAGAGAGTGGTAGGCAACATTTAGGATGCCTATACATATTTGTGAAGTGTGTCCCAACCTACAGCCCTTTGATGTGCTAGTGACTGGAGTAGCAGCAACCAGTTCTGCTTAACATTGCAGGGCTCAGACATTTATTTGTTGTTTTGACATGCATGAACTTGACATGCAACAGACTGGAATGGAAGCCAGGACTGTGGTGGCAAAATGTAAAGCATGCTAGGAATGTAAATTGAGCTACTGAGTCAATACTATAGAAGGTATATTTGCAAGACATGTGCATGCATACAGTCTGTTACACAGGATTGGCATAAACATGTGTGTTCATATGGGTATGACATGTGACACTGAACTGTCTGTCATGATTTTCTAATCTCAATCTGTACTGACTTGTCAGTACTACAGCACACAGAATAGGTTTTGTGACAACTGTGCCAAAAGTAGGTGGCACAAATGTGGACATTCTGCAACAGTCTGTGCAGTTGTCAGCTCTAGCTGATATCCTAAGCCTCACATACATCTATCAACATTTATCTGGCTGTGTACTGGTTTGGTGTCTGCATCACAGTCCCAAGTACACTGTCATTTTCCCATTATATGTACAAGCAGTGTCACTGGCACTCAGGATATGTTTATGGAAACACCAGCTGTACTAAAAAGCTGAGTGGCCTAGTGAGCTAATGCCCTATGTTGTAGTTGATAGGGTCCTTGGTTTACGAGTTGGCAGCGGTGAATTTTATGCTGCCATGCATCACTGATACTCAGGATATGGTTATGGAAAAACCTGCTACCCTTCAGAGCTGAGTGGTCTAGTGAGCTAATGTACTATGCCATAGTTGGGAGGGTCCTGGGTTTGAGACTTGGCAGGCGTCATCATTTTGTTGATGTGCATAACAATGTCAGAAAGACAGAAGGTGATTAAAGCAGTTTTAAGTGGGTTTGCTAATGTGGTGCTCCCCTTAAACCCAAGCTATTTCCAAAAAAAGAAAAGAAAAAAGGGGCAATAGGAAAGTGGTGAAATGGTGGCAAGCAGGGAGAAAAACAATGTGAAAGGCAGGTAGGGATGTACCGGACAGGTGTAGGAAAGGACCATAGCTCTCCAGTTCTTGTAAGCAACAGCTGTGCAGGTTGTAGAGAATTTGGAATTTGGAGCCTCACATCCCAAAGAGAGGGGTGTGGGCAACATAACTGTGTTGATTCATTGATGTAATGATTGATTGTGAGCAGTGTGTATGTGGGGGTGAAATGGAGAGCTATGTATTAGGTGATATTATTTTTGTGAAACAGATGACTTTGTATAATAATAATACATTATGATACAGATAAGGGGTGGGGGAGAGAGAAAGACATTCCATTAGGCTATATTGTTTTGAACAGTACTCTAATATACTCTGCCCTCACTTTATGTATAAAAGTGACCTATAGCTTCTGTAGCACCAACATAGCTCTCAAGCTATCTGCATGGGACAGTATGGGCCAAGCTGTAACACCTACAGGTACACAACTACAAGGGACTATTACATGTCAGGGGAACATATTATGAGTACCAAGGTGTACTGTAGACTGATGTAGTTGGACTGTGTTATTGACATAAATCAAGTTTATGTTAAATCTATGCCCAAGGGATTTGGCAACAGTGATCACAGTCCATGACAGCATGACACTTGAGAGAAATGTATCATGCACGGTACAGAAATGTTACACTTATCATGCAGTCCTTGGCAAGCATGGGGTTAGACTATCACCAGACATTCACAGCCACAACAGGGATACAGCTGTAACAAGATTAAACAGTTTTATTTGTTTTATTAACCTGTATTAGTATTGTCCTTGTTGACCTTTATATACCTACATCTTATCACCTTGCTGAGCAATGCTGTTAAAACTCTGGTACATCTGGACACACAAATTAGTAACTAATTTGAACAGCTACTACAGCCATTTACTTACCTGTAATTCCTGTGGGGAGAAAATTTGTTAACAATACTTAACTGTTTCTATAAATATTTAGTAGTACTTGTCCCTGGATTCGAACCCCGGTCTGTGTGTGAAAAAATGTACATCATATCTAGTGTTTATCAAACTGAGCTACTTAGCCACTGCTGAATATTCATTGACTGATATGTGCCTAGAGCTCACCCGGTAACAAACTGTCACCTGGTAATAGAGATAGGGTGTTATACAAGACTGGAGTAACACTTGAAGACACATGCATGAGATTCATGCATGACAGAGATAGTAGGTGAACTGTGCATTAATACATGGAATGCAGATGTAGACATTTAAGGTGAAACTATATGTGATGCATACAGACCATATTGGAATGCTGGGTTGGCTAACTGACCTATATACAGTTGCAGATGGTATATTTGCAGTCTACAGCTATTACAGTTTCATACTTGCCTGCAGCAACATAACTAAGATCAGGAATGAATATAGCTGAAATGTAATAGTTAACATAAGACAATCCTGAGATACAAACTATATACCTTGGCTATTCCTATTCTAAGTTCAGATCTTGGTGCAGAACAAATATCCTAATGCATTATATCTTGTAGTACAGCTCCACAGCTACAGTTTAGCAAAACACTTTGTTATTAGCTAACCTTCAGTCTCTTTGTGGTATTATTCCCGTTTTTACTTCACAGCAGTTGTACTACTCGATTTCATGACCAACAGCCCAAAATACACACATATTGCACAACACAGCCCTAATAGAAGTGACATCATGCAGTAATTGGTATACATGTAACCATCTTTATTGATAAACACTTCCTATAATACAGGTGTTGCAATACAGCTGTTATTACACAATTAATGCAGTAGAAACTTTATTTCCTTAACATTATGAATGCAGTTGAGCTTTATTTCCTTAACATTATTCATGCAGTTGAACTTTATTTCCTTAACATCATTAATGCAGTAGAAAGTTTTATTACCTTGACATTATTAATGCAGTAGATTTTTTTTCCTTAACATTATCATGTATCATGCTTTCATCTTTATTGAACTGTACCTGCCATTTCTCGGTTATATCAATCCAGATTTATGACCACATTCATTGTAGTGCACTCAAAGCATACTGGCAGTTACTACTCTACTGTTTCTGATTTATATGTCTATACATTGCAGGATACATCTGTACTCACCACATTCTCGGTGCAACCTGGCCAGTTGCCCTGCACAGGCCTGCAGATTGTGAGCTCTCTTTTCTGCAGCTGTAGGGAGGGAAACACACCATTATGCGTATCTGTCTTTCACACATGCATATTAGTTATTGGTAAAACAATTCTAACAATACATACAAACATGTGGGGCATTGTCATCCCAGGCATCTTGGATCCAAGTGGCCAAGAGATCCCCCTCCCTACATTTCAGGTCATCAAAATGGTGATGCACCTGTTCACCTGTACAGGCAATACCAGTTGCACTGCTGAGGTTGTGTGCCAGCTGGTCCCAGGCCACCAATTTATATTCTGACCCCTGGTACTGGTCCTGCAGCAGCTGGATATCATGGTCTTTTCAAAAAGTCCAACCATGATCCTGGACTCCAGAATGCCCCATCATTGCGCACAGAAGCACAGACCCTCTCCAAATTCTGATACAGTCTCTGCCAAAATCAAAATACAACAGATTCTGGATATATTCCCACCTGTTGCACTTAAATAAGGCTGTTTTCCCACCCTTTGTCTCCATTGGCCATTTTTTAAAAATGTAGCACTTTCCTTAACACTGTGCAAACCCACTTAGCTCAGCTGAGCAGTGCTTAAACTTGCAATGCTTAGCAGTGCTTAGTGGTGTGCAAACCAGCTTAGCTGGGCTAAGTACTGCTCAAACAGAGATTGCTTAGCAGTGTTTCACACCACTTAGCAATGCACAAACTGTCTAAGTACTGCTAAAACATTCCTTGTTTAAGCAGTGCTTGCCTAGGCTTTGATATGCTTAGCAGAGCTTAGCTGGGTGCAGCACTACAGGATTTCATTATACATTTCATAATTGTGTAATTGCAAAACAAATGCTTCATAAAATGTCTCTGCATACATATAACATTCCATCAGGGGTTTAAATGCATCTCTTACATGTATCTGCAACATATATGCTTAATAACCTGTTTGTGTATTCATACAAAATTCAATCAGGGCTTACTAGCACATCTCATAAATGTGCATTTGCACAATAATATTAATAACCTGTCTGTGTAATCACATAATTATTTAATCGAGATTTAAAATAACTCTCAGAATGTGTATTTACAAAATAACCAGTCTGTGGATTTAAACCCTGCACGTACGGCTGTCCCTCTAACCATTCAGCTACATAGCCTTGTGAACTGCTGTTGTACTTATATATATATATATATATATATATATATATATATATATATCCACTAGTTTAAGCACAGCTGAGCACCACAGCCCTCCGAGCAAACCTGCTCAGCTATGCTTAAACTTGACATTTTCATTGAATCCATCCATTTTCTATTTTTAGATGTTTGGCACATGTCCATTGCTAAGTGCCATGCCATGCAAGCACACACAAAAAAATTAAACTATTTAAATTTTACTTTCAGAGCCATACAATGACTATTCGGTGCTTTGTCAGTGCAGGGGGTGTGTTACTCATCTCCAGACACTGTAACACACCCCCTACACTGATTCTGTAACCATGTTAGGGCAGTTAGCCTAGTACTAATCTACGAACCTATGAATGTTACACAGTTCTCCCTCAGTAGCATGCCTTCATTAATATGCAAGGCGCATTGCCGAGGAGGACCTGCAGACACGGCTATGATACTTTTCATGTCGGACTTACACTATTCCTACACAGATTTTATGAAATCCCCAGGAATATCTATTCTCAACTTATTCTCCACAGTAGAGCTCTGGAGGTTTGCACTCTAACTTTCTGTGGTTGTAGCCTGACCTACTTGAAAAAATCTAGTTGTGTCTTTACATTTCAAACAAAGGTTCATATCTCTGGAACCATAGGGGTTGATAAAGAAGCATAAATGGCAAACTCATTCTTTAAATTCATGGCCTTAATCTGGATTTTATCATGCACAATTAACAAAGTAAATATTAACATTGTTATATTTTGTAACCAACTTACAATGTCTTAGAAATCCCTCAAGCTATGAATATGCTGTCAGCAGCATTTTGTTAAACCAGTTGTGAGCTTTGATATGAGACTAAGCACCTCTGTCATGTTTCACTTAGTTTTAATATTTTTTTGGAAGTTTTTTCTCCCCCTGCATTAGCCAGTATTGAACTTAAGGGGTGCAGCTCATGACCATTCACATCTGCTGGGGGAGTCTTATTTTAATCTCTGCCCTGTTACTTCTGTCCCTTGGCTCTATATTCTGTGTGGGTGTTTAATTTGGATGTGTAGGTTATCACCCCACCTCTCTGGCATCTTCAGCCTTGTATCCACCCCTTTCCTCTTTTGGACTATGCTTCCTGAAGTGACATCTCCAGCTTTCATGAGGGAACTTTACAGGAGACACCCACAGAACCACCCACCTACCAGGGATGGTAATGTCCATCCCTCTCTACGCCTTCATCAGACACCTGAGCCAATAACTGAACCTGGGTTGCCTGGGGCTGTAGTCAGTGCTTTATCCCTCTGTGCAACTGGAGCAGCTTGATTCTGAGATATCTAGAGAAATATGAATATTATGACAGTATAATTAAATACTATATAACCAATAACTGGTCAGTTTTCAGTAATGTACAATTCAAACTCATAGCCTTACTAGGCCTTCTATGAGTGTGGAACAATCAAGTTTAAAATTGAAGACCTTTCACCTTCCTGTTCAATTCATCCAAAACTTGTTTAAACTGAGTGATAGTCTTTAGGTTTCTCAGCCTAAGGAGCAGAAAATTCCACCAACAAACAGGCTGAAAATGGAAAGAATAGTGCCCCATCTTTGTTTTTCAACAATATATTTCCATAGTATATTTGTTTTCTCTAGTTCCTAAATGATGACTCATTCAAGAACTACCCTCACTGGCTCCATAACTCTCTGAAAGTATACACTTGTGTATAAAAATTAAAGCTCCCCTTAAATGTCTATATTTAATAGAAAAAAGAGATAACACCTTCAATCACTTCTGATAAAGAATATCCTTTAATGTTTTTATTTGCCAAGTATAAAATTCTGTATTCTTTCCAATTTTTATGAATTTGTACTCTTTTATACATACTCACAGACCCAGCATATTCTGTCACTGGTCTTACAATTACCTTATAAATTAGTAATAGTACATCTCTATCCTTGCTAACGATAGCTCTCAGTAGGATTATTAATTGATGATAACCTCTTCTAATTATGTCCAATATATGGGAGTAAAAATTGTAAATCCACATCAAACTTTATTCTTAAATCATTAATACAATTCACCTTCTTAATCAAAAAAACTATTCATCACTTATGGATAACATAGAGTATTCCTTCCATAATGTACAACATGTCTTTTATTAAACTGAACTCCATATTTTTAGTGGTAGCCAATGAAAATGACTCATCTGAAAAACCTGTGTAATCTTCTCGGGTCCTCCAGATTTGTAATTACTGAGCCTACTTACTACTATAAGAAGGAAAAGCTATAAACTGGCCAAATAAAACAAGCCCCAGCACAGATCCCTGAAGGACACCACAGTGACTTGCTTTTCACTAAAGAGAGCATATCATCAGTTCTTACTCTACAAGTTATATGAGATACCCAATTTATCACCTGCCCTATAGCATAATTATTCAAATCACATCTGACCATCAGAGGAACTATATTGTAATATTTTGTAGTGCATGGAGCATGCTGATTATGCTCTGATATTTGAAAAAAGACAAACCAGTTAAGCCCCAGAGAGGCATGTAATCCAACCTTAACAAATCTTAAGCAACTCTGCTTAAGTTGTTAAAGTCGGGTCTTGTGCTCAGCAGTAAAATCTGCCTGTACTCAGCAGCAAATGGCAGCAGTAGAACAAAAATTATTTCTGCCTTTCTGTCTGTACCAAGAATGTATCCCTAACTTCCTCTAAAAGAAACAAGATTTTTTTAGGATGTATTTTCTGAAGGATACAAATTCTGAAACTCTAATGTATGTCATTATTTAATGACTTCAATACACAGTGCTCTGTCTTAAAAAAACAGATTTTATGAGGAACAAATCAAAAATATGAAGTAATCATCTGAACATTGAGTGAAAATCTGGACAGTTGAGAGGCATGAATAGTAAGCTTAAATGTGACGTACAGTGTCACACTGTCTTTCTGGCAGAATCCTCTAAATGTTTTATGGCTTTGAAAGCTGGCACACTTCATGATTCTTTTTCTCTGTAACTAGTAGTCCCCCTATGTGTTCTTGACATGGATGCCAAGATTCACCTCTCGAGCGTCACTCTAAAGGTGAATTTCTTGGCATCTATGCCTCAAACACAATCCAATCATTATCCTCTAGTTTAGCAGCTCTCCACAAAGGTCAAGTGCCAATGCAGTTGTTGCCCAGCTTGTAAGCTTTATGATGAAATCTTTCAATTGCTTGTATGTAACATAGTTTTGCAATTAGAAAAATAAATATGAGCATACATTTGACATCTAGAGTCATGAGCATGATATAATTTCAGAACGCCTGGGGGGGTTCACTAGGGTGTAATTTGGTAAGGCAGTAGCACTGCACCTGCTTTCCTGTGTGCAGGTTTAGTTTCAGTTTCATAACCTTGTTGGGCAGTTTGTTCTGCAGTACTACAAGATGATGACTGAGTGACCTGATCATTAATTTCATCTTGTCTTTAACACTTTAATTTGGTACAATGGAAAAGGTTATTGCTGTCTGGAGCGTTAACTTCACAACCAGCAGGTTGGACTGACAAAAACAGCTGGTTTTGAATAAAAGGATGAAGTGTGTCTATATTAACTAGACCTATGCAGCCACTGACTTTAGAGGCTCACAACGTTGCAAGTACAAAATAATGCCAGGCACCAATTGAACAAATCAGTTGCACTCCATTTCGAGTCATTTGATGTTTGTAGGATACAAAATGCATCTATACATTGACTAACAAATTGCAGATTAAGAATGACTGTTAATTGTATGCATGTATCGATTTTTGTTTTATCATTACATTGTAATAGTCTTTTTATAATCATAATTGTATGTTTTTTTATACAATCAGACAAAAACACAAGGCATGAGCCAGCATATAAAAATCCAAGAAAAATCAGTTAACACATCATGAGGTACACCAATTTCATTACTGCCATTCAACAAAAGGCAATACCGAATGCAAACTATTTGCGATTTAATATTCATAAATGGAACAACTGGGTAAAGTCAGTTCACCTATAACCACAAGGTTATGAGGAGTCAGGTAGGCATTTTATAAAACCATAACTTGCTAGTGTGTGAATTTAGGATAAAGAAAGTTTTTAAACACATTACTCTAACTTGCCACTCAGCAAGCAAAACCATTTACTGTTCTCAGTAATGATAACAAGTAAGTTGAATGGTGAGTGTTTAAATGGAATATATAGACTTCAACACATAAAGAAATGAAAGATACTGACTGGATTCAGTAAGCCCTCCACAGTTGGCTAAAACCATGTGTGCATGATGCACACACAACAGTGTGCCATTTTGTATTCAATAAATAGCTGTACACAATGTGTAGAGTCTTGCAAACACTGTAACCATTGTGGCATGCTCAGGAATGGCCCTAGGTCTTCTGGTGGCCTAGGCAAAAGGGCTACATGGTGCCCCCCCCCCCTGCCACACTACCTGGTGCCCCCATCCTGGTCTACCTACACCAAATAAATACTGGAAAAGTGCCCCTGCTAGTCTGGCGCCCTAGGCGGCCGCCTAGTTGGCCTATGCCTAAGGCCAGCTATGGACATGCTAATTACAGAGTAAGCAGCTGAATTGTATGCCAATCAACCAATCCAAAATGGTGGACCTATTCAACAAGCTATAAAGCAATCGTGTACACTTATTGTAGCCTTTTGCCTTGAATTCCAGAACCTACTGGACTACAGCCACGGAAACTACACTAGAGGGAAAGAATGTTAGGGATTGCTGTTGCTCTTCTGCATGTTTATGTGCAACAGGCTTACGTCTATGTGGCTGCTGCTGATAATAGATCTTGGGTAAGAATGAGAAGTGTGTTTAGACCTCATTTATCTTTTCATGGTCTGCATGAGGTGGAGATAGTAGAGTACTACAGGTTGGATAGAGACACACTTCAGGAATTCTGCAACCTCTAACACCCTTGACTGACAGCATGGGTAAACAAGAGGAACCCGTACCTGTGGAGACCAAGGCATGTGTAGCACTCAGAGTTTAAGCTACAGGAACCTTCCAGACACCAACGGGGAAGGGTCTACATAAACAGTAAGGGCTTCCACTCCATTAACTGCCAGGTTATGTGCAACACTAAGGGAATCATCCTGAATGTGTGCACTGGAAACTCTGGTAGTTATCATGACTCCCATATTTGGCAACCCATACCTCAGATAGAGGTTTTCTAGGGAGAATATCCCACAAGGCCATTTACTGATGAATGCAGGGTATGCACTTGAACCATGGCTGATGACGCCCATCAGAAATACATGTGTTTGAGCTGTTGAATTCATGGTTTTGTTGCCTATTATATATATATATATATATATATATATATATATATATATATATATATATATATATATATATATATTAGGGTGGGGTCCATGCAGTACAATCCAAGTACTTGTGCCAAAATTATCACTGTCTGTGCTATCCTACACAATATTATCCTGAGAAAACAGTTGCAACAGGAACACCAAGGTGAAGGAGCACATATTCTCCCACCACAGCCAGATGCAGGTAAGGATTCAGAGGGGGAACCACCTGTAGCTGTGGGTGTAGGTAGATGTAAGCATGCACAATATGGCCTTGTGCTTGGCAGGAGACAATGGATGGCACAATGCTGACCACATAAGGGGTGCAACTTTCTTCCTGTGTACATACATACAGTAAAATTGATGGCAGGCAATACTCACAACCTTTACTTATGTATGTAATGGATGTGTACTGCTAGCATCACACAGAGTCAGCCCTGAATTACAACAGTTGTAACTGCAGAGCTACCGAGGTAAGTGTTGAACTTGCAACAGGAAAATAATTTAGTAAGAACACAAATGAATGGCAGATACTTGCATACTCTTACTTGAAAATGTACCTAAGCAGGATGTGCAAGAGTTGTCCAGCAATGACCTTAATATGTGACAGGACGGACTTATGTCAATATATTTCTGCCTTTTATCAGCTAACATGCCTCACACATTGAAAATACACACAATAGAAAAAGTAGACCAAAATCTAATTATCCGTGCATTCTCACAAGTGAAGTAAGCCTTACTGATGTATCAACGATTTCAAGGTAGGTGTTGCTCATCATCAGTAAAAGTTTCAAAATAGCAACACCAGTATAAATACTAAGGCATCAGTTAGCTATGCACCCTGTGCATCAGAAAATATACAAATGTATCCCTGAATCCAAAAGATAGGAACAAGGTGATGGCACAGTTATTATCATTTGCACAGGGTGGGGTGTGGGAAGTCAAGGCTGACACAAAAGTTGTGAGTGTGTTTGAGTAAAAAAGACAGGCAGGCAGAATTGTAGCTAATTATTAAATGGCCACTGAGATAGAATGACCATCAAACCTCATGAATGCCTCATGTTTCTGTTATGTGTGTGTGTGTGTGTGTATGTGTGTGTGTGTGTGTGTGTGTGTGTGTGTGTGTGTGTGTGTGTGTGTGTGTGTTTGCATGAACAAAGCCAAGCTGGGGTCTATATCAATTTGTCGAAGGTTCACTGCTGGGAACCTTTCTTCATCAACTTAAAACCACTGAAAGTTCAGTTCCACCAACGTTCACATCAAAAAAATATTTCACTAGGGAAAGAAGCACTAGGCTACACTACACCAGAGCACACACTGCAGAATGTCAAATTCACCCAAGTGAGGAGCTGCACCCCACACACCTGCCAATGTGGGGGGCTGCCCCCTCCACATCCCCCAACTATATATACCAACTCTGTGATTGCACTACAGTGGGGAAAAGGGAAAATGTGTGCTGTTGGCCATCTGCTTCGTTTCCCTACTTCAGTCTTTTACTGATGTGAACATTCATGGAACTGAATGTCCAGTGGTTTCAGGACAATGAAGAAAGATTCACGGAATGAACCTAAGACAAACTGATATTAGCCCACCAAGCTTTGTGCTAGTTCTATGCCTTGCATTTTGGACAGGTGTGAACCATGCATGGTAAAGGTATCAGTTCATCATCACCTCTGACTGCAAGAATTGGCTCTGCTAAGAGTTGCACTGGGACATCCATACCCATGGTCAGATGTGCTTGTGCTACCTGAACATGAGCAATGTCTGCTGGACAAGCTCTCCTCCTGACTACACCCAGGGCAATGAACCCATGGCCTACAACATCTGGGTGTGGACATCTCAATCAGCAACAGAAGAGTGGAACTAGTGCCACTACAAGAATAGGATTGGGCACGACCACTTTGGTTAACAGCAGATGATGTTGCAGACCTATGGTCGTGGATTCTGTTCCACTCCCAACAGGCATTGCATCAGAGACACTTACGATTCATCTTATCAGTCATCCAATCCAATGAATTGGCCACACAGTGGAGGCAGTCATGCACATCAGACTCTGCCACATCTAGAACCCTAAGCATTACCTCTAAGGCCCTACAGGAACATGCCTTGCATGTAATGACACAGCAGGATAAGGTGGAGGGTAGACAACAGGCCTCCTCCAAGCACCCCGACCAAGCCTCCCACATGGCACCTCACTGCCACCTTGGCTATGGTTGGAGTCAACTGGCCCTGAAGCTGCTGTAGCCACAAAACCCTAATCAAGAGTGTCACCCTCAACTTGTCCAATATCTGAGGGCCCAGTGGAATGGGTGTGCATAGGCATATTTACTGTGTCTGAAGGAAATACAGGTGATGTATGAGTCACAACCTCCATGTCAGATTCAACTTCTGCACCCCCAACTGTGCCACCATTTGGCCATCATCATCATCAGAGCATATCAATACTCTAACATCAGGTGTTAGCAATCCAACAACTACACTGTCAAAATCACCTGTGATAATAAGCAACAAACACAAGAAGGAAATTACTACTACTACACTACATATTAAAAAATATATATGATAACAAAATAACTCTGGTTACACAGCTGCATATTGTGCAGCAATACAGACATTCATCACACCAGCCTCACAAGTACAGATAATTATATATCTAAAGAATGGTCAGTAATAAGCAAATTATCATTTGCTTAACATGTGCAGATGTCTCCACAATTTGCAGGGAGGATGGTCCTGGAACAAATGAAGCAATGAAAGGACAGCAATTAAGGATCACAATGGGAATAACAGTGAATACACAATCACCTAAAAGTCCTGTAAGAAACAGCTGAAACTGAAGTTTGCCTGAGATGTCCACCCACATCCATGTAAACTGAACAACTCTCTTGTATGAATCTATTTATTTATCAATAGGTACAGATAAAAAAAATCACAGAAGTATTAGTCAAATTATATATTTCATTCTACAAGAAAATATACAATTTGTCATATGTAGGCTTACCTGGAAGCTGCTCCTGGGACAGATTTGTCCTCCCAGTCACATCAGCACTGACATCAAGGACATAGTATGTAGCTTCCACTGAGCTGTCTAGATCTCTAATAGTGGACTGGAACTCCATATATGGTGTATGATGTTGGTAGCAGGGACACCCCATGTAGCAAGCTGTACTTGGGCAACTGCAGCTGCCCTCCTCTGGGCTGATGAAATCATATCAGTGGCCCAATGATGCACCTGATCATAATTTCTGGTGCAACCTCCTACTGCATTGGCATTATTGAATAACTGGTCGTCCCAAATCTCATTTCTGGCAGCCATATTCCCATGTCCTCTCTCAAACAGAAAGGCTCCATGGCACCTCAGAGCCTATATTATCACTTCATTTTCTGTGCCACTGAAAGGGGTTTCAGTGGATTTGCAGGCTTTGGTGCTTTCCACACAATTATTAGGATGTATGCATATTTACAACAAAAAAATCAATTTCTGAATGCATTCACTTCTCACTGTGCCCACCACTCCCCTGGAGGTGACCCTGCACCATCTTAGAAGCATACCACCAGTGTCAGTGAAATGTACATTACATTTCTCTCCGATAACAAAGAATATTGTAAAATCTAATTTTAAAACTAATAGTTGTGCTGAAAGAATAACTTTTTTTATTTCACAAATGGTAATGCCTGCCAAAATTACCTATGCTAGCAGTGAAGTATAAGAAGTGCATACAAATAAGTTCTATTTTCCTCTGGATATATAAATAGATTTGTAACAGTTTACAAAATTTAGAAGGTACTTGAATAATGCAAGCATACCTAAGTGAAATTATAAGCCTTCTCTGCAGATAAATCTGTTTTGTCCAGATACACAAGTTTCTTCACATTCAAGTTCCCTAGCTACATAGTTAACTTTTTATAGTATAGATTCAGCCCTATGAACATGGTGAAGATGCAAATAAGGTGTGAACTTATTAGAACTGTAAATACTAAACATTTTACTTTATGTAGCAAATGTAAACATACTGTAGGCTCTACATCATTGTTAGTTGCTAATGGCTTCCAATTGTCAATGATTAGTGTGAGAGAAAAGGAAAACACAACAACAATTCTGACAACCTTCCCTACAGTGAGTGTGTCAGTGCAGATACACTTCCAAAGTGTGGAACTAACTTCAACAAGATTTTAAATGAAACAAACCACACATGTATTATTTTAATCACTACTGCTGTTGCTGGAAACTGTTTTTCACTGTCATGTATTTTTATCACACTTTTAAAGGAAAATTATAGAAAATGTACTTTAGATGTCTGAGATTATAGCAATGATAATGGAAGAACAAACACAATACAAAAAGAAGACAGACCTGTATTTGTACAAACATATTCATCAATGGTTGTGTGATCTCTCATTGTGCTAAATATTTAAGCCATACATGTACAGGAGTATATCCTGTTAATGCTGTACAGGAAATGGCAATTGCTTATATGTGCATGATTTGATTGCTGTTGCAAAGTTGTGTCTATGGTATAGACAGGTAACACTCTCTAACTTTGTTTTTAATTTCATTACTGTGATAGTTTAAATCCAGAGTTGTGTAATTGTTTAACGTGTGTTTAACGTTTTTCTCTTTTTAACATTTGTGAGGCTTAGCACAAATGTGGTGAAATGCAAACAAATTTAAAAATTAAAGTCAGTTGCCTTAGGAAATGCAATCACGCTTAGCAACAATATGCAGAGGTCAGCACCTTAGATGATAAGAACAGCAGACATTACACCTGTGAATCACCTGTGTATGTAGCACATGTAGATGTTGAGGTACACAATAGATAAGATAGGTGGACTGTGGTTCAAGTTCCACAGTGTTTTTACTGAGAAAAGATCATAATGAGTTTTAAGAGAAATAATCTATATTTGCTTTTGCCTGTGTCATTTGCTCATTGCTCACCTGTGCACAAACAGGGTTCACTGCTGAAGGAAAAAAAAAGAAACATTGTTACTTGCTTTGCCTATGTTCATGCAAATATGCTAAGCAGTGTTACATGGCTGCCAGCACTCTGGACAAAACTGATTGAAAAAGCTGCACCTGTTGCCTAGCTTTCCCTGTGGCACCAGATCTAAGTTCATGTCCTGACCACAGGTCAGCCAAAGTTCTAATCCAGCACACTACACTTTTTATTAATGGTGTTCCACTGTGATGACCACAGGTCAGCCAAAGTTCTAATCCAGCACACTACACTTTTTATTAATGGTGTTCCACTGTGATTTATATAAAAAATAACAAAATAAAGATAATTATATATAACAATAACTATGTATAGCAGGTGGATTGAACATACAAATGGACTCATATGTATTATATGTGTAACTGGTATAGCATGACAATTATGGTTCTGTAATTAAAATGTATTTTCTGACCTGTGGAGGACTTCATAGTTTACTGATAGTCATCTACATGTCTCCCATAACACAAGTATTGTTGTAAATCAGAATGTATTGTGTAATCTGAACCAAAACACAAATATCTGCTGTGAAAGTAATACAAGCTTTACTGGAAATACTCACCCAGACTCTAATGCAGTTTGCTGTGAGGGAAAGGTTAGTTTGCTTTTTATTTGTTGTATTTTGTATTTCTTTATTGCCTTTTTTCAATTTTATATACTGTGATTTGTTTTCTTTACACCGTATTTTATTTGTATTCTGCTTTTAACTGCATATTAAAACTTGAAAAGAGACCACAGCACTGTCTCTTGTGAGTCAGACAGAAATTGTTCTCACCTGGTTACTGTTGTGTTCTTAAACATCACTGTCTTTCTAGTTGCCTGCCCCTTATGTTAATTTGACCACATATCTCATTTCCTCTCTGCTTTTACTGACTGGTGTAAGCACAAAATTATCATTTTGGGAAATCACTCCCCTTCAAAAACTTATTGGCCATCCTACTGTATTCCATAGCACCAGAATATAAAAGTGACCACCCCCTTTCAATCTATCTTGCTGTTTTAAAAATAGTGACTCTCAACTAAAACTTAACTTTATAGATAAAACTTAAGTTACCTACTTTCACATATAACTTCTCTAGTGTACACTGCAGTGTTTAGGATAAACCATTTTCTTCATCTTATGTTTATGCAGCTATTGCAAGACCACCAGTTACTGAAGAGCCACATTCTGCCTCTCAGTAGTCATCTTGGGATTAGTGCTTCTGTTTTCTCCTGATGACAGAAAGAGTGCAGTTACATTATTTCCTGGAGACTGCTGATCACCAGAAAGCTTAATAACTGCTTTATATGTGACAGCTTGGAATCTGTGCTTATATTCTGATCCTGGTGAGAGTAGGAACAGAGTGCATTGATTCCTGACATTTTCTGGTTGGAGAGTGAGTGTCTGTTGTTAACATACCTGATTGGTCTGGTTGCTATTCGAGGCATCTACCAGAAAAAGGCTATAAGCCTGCAGACCCTTGCATCATCTGGGACAAGACTGTGGATCATCAAACAGGCAGTGGCCTGATTCTCCTCTTGGGATTGGTGCTTACATTTTGCTTCTGGTGAGAGAAGAAGAAAAGGAGTATTGTATCCCAACAGAGTGAAGCTGTGCTGAGACCAGCATTAGTAGTAGCCAGGCAGTAGCCATTCATGTGACTCTCCTCTTTTCATCATTCTTGACAAGCTAATTCTTTATTTTTCAGTAAGTACTGCTTGATTTCTTTCTAACTTCAGAATATCTGCCTAAATACTTCACCCTTAAATTTTCAGGGTCTATGTATTAGTTTCCCCTCAAGTGTATGGCAGTGCTCTGTACAGACTCAGACAACCTGAGTGATATTTTTCCTGTAAAAGGAATATATAAGGAAACAGCTCCAGTACTTAGTAATAATGACCATCCATCCTGGCATGTCTAAAGGTCAGTTCCCTGTGCTTTCTCATATTAACCTTGTGAACTTGGGCATTCTGTGGCAGTGTAACAACTGCCTGATGTACACAGGCAACCCTCTCCTCTTACCTCCCAACACTCAGACTTGTGAGAGATGCACTTATATATCCAAATTGGAAGCCATGCACTCTCAAGCCAAGTCAGGAATAGCTGGTCAAGAGGAGAAAGTCAACACCTGCACCACACCACATGCAACATATAGCCCTCCAAAGCACCCACCATCACAGTTCCCACATAAAAACACAAATCACACACCCACCTTCATGGAGGCTCTCAATAGAAATCTACCCAAACAGCAGAGATCTTCAAGGCAGAAACTCACCTGACCACCACGACACAGCACAAACCACAAGACATATAGCTCACCTACACAGTATGCCCCTCAACCTAAGCCCTTAAGGCAAAACAGCTTTCCCAATACACTAATCATAGGTGACTCAATATAGAGGCACACTGATGTCCCACTCTCTAGGTTGAATAAGGAGAAGGTAACAGTCAGCTGTCTATCAGGTGCCAGAATCTAACTTATAACATACGCACTCAGGTCACTCCACAACAAGTACAAGTATGACTCTGTTACTGCCCATGTGGGTGTGAATGAACTGAGATGCACCTCCCTGGACTACATGAAAAGAGACATGGAGAAGCTCTTGAATTATATGGCCCAGACAAGTATGATCCTAGCCCCGAGCAGCATCCTACTGTCATCTAGAATTATACCACAGTACAAGCAGAAAATGACTGACTTCAATAATTGGCTGAGTTTCTGGTGTCATTTTAAGGGGATCCAGTATCTGTCTACTTGGGATGACATGACTGACAGACCTCGATGCTTTGCCAGAGATGGCCTGCATCTCTCACCCCTGGGTTACTGGATACTGGCTAAGGCTCTTGCCAACCCAATTGTGTCTTTTTTTAGGCGATGTTCCAAAGACTAAATTACCACCATAACAGCTATAAATAAATGCAATCTGAGGGTCATGCTGCTCAACATTAGAAGTCTAAATCTCAAGATGCACTTGCTTGAAGCAGTCCTCAAAATGGAGAATATTGACATTTGTGCTGTAACAGAGACCTGGTTTAAAGCAGCAGAAAGCACCCCTGCACTACCATGCTATATCTCATTCCACACATTTCGGTCCCAGAACATGGACCGAAGCTCCAAAGGCAGTGGTGTCTCCATATTCATAAAGAATATGCACATCTCCAGACTAATAGCCCAGCATAATGCATCTGAGATACTTCGGGTACAACTAACATTGGGTAAGATGGCGATTCAGGTGGTAGCCTGCTATAGGTTCCCAACCATGTCCCAAGACTCTCACTCCATGTTCCTAAGCACCATGAAAACTATTAGGATCCAACCCAACAGTTTCATACTAGGTGACTTCAACTACCCCACCATCAACTAGGGTTGCCACCTTTTCAAATGGCCAAAGTGGGACATTTTCGGGACACACATCAGATTTTACAGGCTGACACATACCCACGGTCAGTACAAAGGATAGAACTTAACTTTTTTCCTAAATAAAAGCTTATTCTTGTAGCAGTTTAGTTGCTTATTATGTTTCTTGTAACATTTAGGTATGTTAGATACAGAAATAACTATTTTATGCAACTATTACATAAAATATGGGACATAATTATGTCCTACAATCTGAGGACATTTGCCCTTTTTAATATTTTTTGTCAGGACACAACTGCCCAAAGAGGGACTGTCCCTCTCAAAGTGGGACAGGTGGTAACCCTATCATCAACTGGGAAAACTACTCATGCACCAATACACTGGCCCAATGCTTCCTGGAATTCATCAGTTCCAATGCCCTGGACCAGTTCATTCTTACCACCACTAGAGGAAGCAACATCTTTGACCTAGTTATTACTAACATGGCCAACCATTGCTCTACCAGTAGTCAATTCCTCCCTGGTTAGACCTGACCACAAACTAATCACCATGTTAATCCACATCTCACCCACACCCTCTGCAAAGGTAACCACCATGAAAAACTTCTCTAAAGTTGACTTTGGGCTCCTAAAAACAGAGGTGGCTAACTTCATGGCACGCCTGTCAATGGAAAATAGATGCATGACTGCTGAATTATACACCAATGCACTCTACGAACATATACATAAATGTATGGAACTAGCCATACCCAACAGAACAAGATGCTCTCCTCCAAAAAAAAGGAAGCCAAGCTGGTGGTCCCCTGCTATTAATAAACTCTACAACAGAAGGAAGAAACTGTTGCAGAAAAAGGTGAAGTCTAGGACCGGAAAAACTCCCTTATTATCCTCAACAAAAAGTTGAGATCCTTCACCAAAACCTTTTAAAACCAGCTATGAAGGCAGAATTGAGGCAGACACTAAAAACAACCACAAAGCCTTCTATAGTTATATCAAGAATCTAAATGGCAATACCCAGATTTTCTATGAGTTACTGCACAATGGTACCTCCAATACTGAGCCAACAGATATTGCCAACATACTGGCTGACAGATTCAAAGCCAAATTTACCCCTCTCTCCCCCGTAAAGGAGAAATCACAATACCAGAGGAATGCCAGACACCCAGCATTACTGCAGCACAGGTTAAAGCTACATTGTCCGAAGCCAAGAATACAGCTTCCACGGGATCGAACAATATCCCTGGATGTGTTCTACATGAACTACAAAGTGAACTGGCACCACATTTGTGTGCCCTGTTCAATCCAGCCTCACTTCAGGCTTTGTCCCTATCGAATGGTGCACTGCTAGTCATCCCTCTCCATAAAGGGGAGAGACTACAGACCCTGGGAATTATCAACCCATTAGCCTGACAAGTCTGATATGTAAGGCTATGGAGCGTATCAAAATTGACCTAATTAACAAGGATATAGGGAATCTCCAAACTCTAGATCCCATGCAATTTAGTTTTTTGAAAGGTAGATCATGCCTGCTTAACCTGATTAACTTCTTTGAGTCAGTCACCAGAGCAGTGGATTTTCACAAGGCAGTTCATACAGCCTACCTCGATCTGGCCAAGACTTTTGATACCATTACCACTCAGGAATTATTGATAAACTCACTAAACTAGGCATCAACCCCTATATCACTAGGTGGGTTGCAAATTGGCTCACAGATGGAATCCTCAGTGTGAAAGTAGCAGACTCCAAGTCAGACTGCCAATCAGTCATGAGTGGAGTTTCACAGGGATCAGTCCTGGGTCCTCTCCTGTTTGGCATTTATTTCTCAGAATCCAGGCCACCACGGAGGCACTCTGGCTGACCAAGCTCACAGATGACTGCAAGCTGGGAGCCATTATTAACTCCCCAAGTGATGTAGACATCCTACAGAAAGGCCTCACTGAGACCAATGACTGGTGTTGAAACCATGGCCTTAAGCTTAATGCCAAAAAATGCGTCATAGTTTCATTGTTTCATAGTTTAGTACTAGGCTGTCTGCCCTGGGGCATTTGTAAGCCTAGCCATAGTGATGTGGCTTTCGCCACCCCATGAAATGGTACAAAAATGCACAGAATAGATTTAGAATACTGTGCTCTGTCTAGTAGTGACACAGTGAAGGTCCCCTTATATAATAGAATTAGTTTACTGTGCCCCTGTCTAGTAGTGACACAGATGTGACCCCTGGGGTAAACTTACGATCTCCCATCCACTCATCAAGATTTCTCTTGAAGAGAGTCAGTGAGGGGCTCTGCCTAACATGAACTGGGATCATGTTCCAGAGCATGGGAAGCCTCTGGGTTATGAATCTATCCCTCCAGCATGTCCTATTCATACTTGTGCCGAGGTTTAAGTCTTTAGCTCTCGTGGTTCTGATGGATTTGGACTTTCTGAGGTGGAGCATGTCCATCAGTTCCTGATTGGACATGGCCTTGTACGTCAGGCAGAGATCACCTTTGAGCAGGCGGTATGCTACTGAATAGAGCTGGAGTTTCTTTAGTCTGGCAGAATAAGACATATGTTGGAGACCCTTGATCCTCTTGGTGAGGTACTTTTGTGGTCTCTCCAGCTGTTGCAAATGCCGGGTGAGGTACATACCAAATGGGGCATTGTACTCAATCATGGGTCTGATGAGGGAGGAGTACAGGGGTACAATGACATCCTTGGATCTGGATGTGAATCCCTTCATGATAAGGTGTGCAAGGTAGAATGTCTTTCTAACCACTTTGGCAACGTGGGTGTCAAATGAGAGGTCGCTGTCGACTTGGGTCCCTAGGTCTCTGATTACTTTTTCCGTACTCAGTGGGTTGCTGTCTATGTGATAATTTGTGGGTACTTTGTTTTTCCCAAAGGGGATGACTATACATTTTTTGGCATTTAGTTTAAGGCCATGACTCCAGCACCAGTTGTCTGTTTCTGTGAGGCCTTTTTGTAGGATGTATGTGTCCGCTGGTGTGTTGTCTATGGCGCCTAGTTTGCAGTCATCTGTGAACTTTGTCAGCCACAACCCTCCCATGTTTGCTTTAACAAATGAGAAATAAATGCCGAACAAGAGGGGTCCCAGTACAGATCCCTGTGGGACACCACTTGTGACTGGCTTTGAGTCTGACATTGCCCCAGCAATTTTAACTTTATGGGTTCTGTCCTTTAGCCAGTTTGCAACCCATCTAGTGACATAAGGGTTTACATTTAAGCTGTTGAGCTTATCTATGATGCCTGAGTGGGGTATTGTGTTGAAGGCCTTAGCCAAGTCCAGGTAGGCTGTATGGACTGCTTTGCCCTTGTCAATGGCTCTAGTGACTGTTTCAAAAAAGTCAGCCAGGTTCAAAAGGCAGGATCTGCCCTTTACAAAGCCGAACTGGGTGGGGTCAAGTGTCTGTAGGTCCCCAATGTCTCTGTTTATGAGTTCCACAATGATTCTTTCCATAGCTTTGCAGACCAGGCTGGTTAAGCTTATGGGGCAGTAGTTCCCAGGGTCTGTAGAGGTACCCCCTTTGTGGAGTGGGACCACTGTTGCTGTACACCAGTGTTCAGGTACATATCCTGTAGTAAGGCTAAGGTTAAATAGCATTTTTATGTGCGGGTTTAGCTCCTCTTGGAGTTCATCATCTTCTTTGGGAAAAAACTCAGTTCCAACTAATTACCATATCGATGGGAGCCCACTGAACACTGAAGGCATTATAAGAGATTTGGGGACATAGGTTGACAGCAACCTCTCCTTTGAACAACACATTGCCACTGTGGTCAGAAAGTCCTTCTGTGTGGCACATCTCATTACCAAAGGTTTTGAATCCAGGAAGAAAGAGGTCATCATTTTTCCATACTCTTCCCTCATTAGGCCAGTCATCAAGTATAATGCCCCATTTGGCATGTACCTCACTAGACACATGCACCAGCTCGAAAGGCCATAAAAGTACCTCACAAAGCAGATCCTAGGCCTTAAACGTACGTCCTACATGGACAGGCTCAAAAACTCCAGCTATTCTCTGTCTCATATCATCTACTAAGAGGCAATCTCTGCTTGACTTACAAAGCCACGTCAGACCCAGCTCTGTTAGAAATGCTACATATAAAGAAATCCCAATCCCTCCACATCACACACTCGAGAGGCCTCAACCTTATTACCACAATCAACAGAACATGCTGGAGGGGCAGGTTCATAACCCAGAGACTGCCCATGCTCTGGAATAGACTTCCCATACATGTCAAGCAGAGCACCTCAATGGCCCTCTTCAAGAGAAATCTTGATGAGTGGATGGGAAATAGAAAGTTCATCCTGGGATCACTCCAGTGGCTCTACTTGAAAGATGCACTGGGAACTAATGTCGGGCGGCATGATGCCAAGGCATTTCTATGGGCTAGGCTTGTAAAGGCTCCAGGGCCATTAGCCTAGTACACATGTATGAACCTATAAGTGTATGCATTTCCAGCATATTGTCACACATTACTCCTGCATCACACCTGAGAATTCATAAACCAGGGCCTTGCCATGTCACACCACAGACATGGTTAACTGACGTGTAGCACCACTCACTCTTTAATATATGTATTAGTAATGACCACGTTTGGCAAATGCTTCTTCTGTGGCAATGAGGAAAAGCACTTATGTGGACATATATGTAGCCTCTTTTTTTCATATAGGTTTGAATCCCACATAATACAGATTACTTTTTTCAGTGTGTAAGGAAACACAAAATATGTGTCAAGTCATACAATTGATCCCCCATATTCAAATATTAAAGCCAAGTCCTTTGACATATCACTGTTGACCACCGGACAAACTGTTGTTAGGTCTAGTTGACAACTGCCATAAATTAATGACAACTGTCACATTATGATACCTATTTCGTAAACTGCCTTGCTCATTGTTTTGCATTGCTTCTGTCTACTTAACATTGTGCAAATGTTGTTGGCATGATTGTGTGGGTTTGCACTCTTGCCATAAAATGCACTATCACAAATTGGTGGGAAAACACTTTTACTGTTGTTGGAGGACCTGTGCAGGCATGACAAGAGTTGAAAAGGATGGTGCCCAAATCAGGACTCAAAGGTGGGATGTGGAGGAGTCAGAACTATTCATTGCACTCCTTGTAAAGTGCTACAGCAGTAAGACTGCTGCAGGGGGATTATACTGGATCTTAGTATAAGGCTGAAGCTTGGAACAGTCTAGCCAAGGCTGTCTCCAGTGCAAGTGGGATACCATGCATTGGCAATGCATGGTATCCCACTTGCACTGGAGACAGCCTTGGCTAGACTGTTCCAAGCTTCAGCCTTATACTAAGATACCATGCATTGGGGAGCAATGCAGGCATCATTATCATGACCTGAAATGGCACAAGCAGGCACAACTCAACCAATGGCTGGATGGGTTTAAGACTGCTGACATGCCACAGTTGTGTAAATATACAAATAAAGCAACTTTAACTTATATGGAAAACTGTAGATAGCCAAGACTGATATGCACAATGCTTTCATGTCTCTTTTTTGCTCCTTCTTTTGTTTTTCAGCTTCTCAGGAAATTTCATCAAACAGAGATCTGCATGCTGAAAGATTACAAATACTCAGAGAGGTAATGAGTAGGCATGCAGCCCAAATTAACATGATTGTATTAACATTTTTGCTTTTCCATACATTAGTAGCAACTTAAACATGCAGATCTTAAGTGTAAAACAAACATGCATGCTTTCTTCTGTAGCTCTAGTGAATTTATTACATAAGTGAAATAGTGTATTCAGATAAAATGGGTTCAATTACCACAAGTAACAAATGCATTCAAATTATAAAAATGTCATTATTTAATTTTAATTCCAGCAAAATTGGTTTTAATACCATATTGTTAACTTTAATCTGTATTATCTTTAAAAGCATATATACAATATTTGCATATTGCAAGAATTACTTATTACAATTCACAATCCTATTTTGTGTTTGGAAAGCTGTATAATTAATATAACAATAATAAAAATATATTGAACTGTGATAAAGAATTTATGTGACATAATGGTTCTAATCATCTGTTTTCTTTTTTGTCTCATCCCACCCACTGTCTCTCTTTCTTACTTTTGTTATATATGTGAACACACCATTCTGATATCATACTTTTCTCCAAACAAACAAAATGATTTTCTGCTCGGGGAGGTGGGGATTGCATCACCTGCTAGGAGTTGCCAGGGATGGTGTATGAGGTATTAAAAACTAGCATTGGTGCACACCTCAACCATCTGGAGTAGTTGCTCCTTAGAATGCAGAAAATACCCCCATATCAAGCAATCCCAGAGTGAGCCAAGGAAGAGGACAGTGATGATAGTTCTGAGGGTGAGGACTAGATTGTCACTGTTCTCATGCTTGACGGGCATGTGCCTCCCATGTTCTCTACCTATCCCCAATCATGGTGTCCCCCAACCTTTTGTATCCATCACCATCCCTATGTCTGTCTTGTTTGTCCTGTTTATATCCACCTGTTTTCTCACTGACCCTGAAATTAAGTCCTTTTCCCAACATTCTTCTCTTCTTGAATCCAAAAGAAAAAAGGGGCACTTGTTCCACAAAAAAAAAAAAAAATGTCCCATAAATAACTCTCCTCTTTGTATATGTGTCTTATTGACACACTTGAATAAATCTAATTGGCTATACAACATGATTGCATTGTTGCCGCCCATCTGTATTTTGGTGACATTCCAAATTCCTCCAATTTTCTATCCATGTTCACATTACAGTGTTAAAGAAGTGAATAGCTATAGTTCTTTCCTAAATCCTTCCTGTGAATTCCTTTATTGCTCCTCCTTTGTTTTTCCTCCTGCTTGCCCCCCCCCCCATTTCACCACTTTCCTATCTATCCCATTTTCACACCTTTAATCTTGTCAAAAAATAGAATCACATACCATACACATGGCCAAAAATGGCCCCTGTAAAGCATTTACTTTTTGTCCTCTGCTTTTGAGTGGAGTTTGGCATTGCTCACCAGAGACAAGTGATGGCGAATGGCTATTCATGTTCTGTGGAAAAACCTGGCAAATTGTTCACATCAACCCCAGTAGTCCAGTTATCTCCACTCAATACTGCTTAAACAAGCTGCAATACAGGAACACAGAGTTAAACCAGAGTCAAGGGAGTACTTTGAAACATTTACTCTAACAGTTATTTAGACAGCTGAATAAAACAACATGCAAATTACTCTGTGCATTGCTGACATAAATCACAAGGCTAAAGATTTTTTTTGACAATGTCTTCAAGGGTTCGATTCCAGATGCATCTCTCATCATTTGCTAGTGTGATGATATACATGTATTTTATATATATATATATATATATATATATATATATATACATATATATATATATATATATATATATATATATATATATATATATATATATATATATAATCACCCACATATTAAATTTTGAAAAAAGATTTGATTTTTCATGGAGATATATTGATTGCTGTCCAAAAATAAGTATCTGAAGTGATATCTATCCCAAGTGGTATGATATATTTAGCTAATCTTGTTATACTTGTCATAAGCCTGTTGTCCCTCTCCTAAGCTTTCTCTAACCTCTTGTTACACAGCATGTAATGTTACTAATGACAAAAGACCAAAAACATGACCCTTAATGTGCCATTAAAATACACTGCTAGTTCTACGTTCATATCTCCTTCTATTCATCCCATCTGTCCAACTCCTGTATATGTGTCTGTATCTATTAGGTTGATGGATGGTGTCTGCAGACTGACTTGACTGTGGTGACGGATAATACTAACATGTTACCTAAATCCAGTAGTGGATCATTGGTCATACAGAGTGGAATGTTTTAAAATCATCTGTAGCATTCTGTTTGTTACATGTTGAGGTGATGATGGATGAAATATTCATCTAATGTGATATGCAAACTCTCCTTATTGTGACAAAGCACACTGGCACACTGCACACACATTTTCAGGATATATGGTCAGACACAAATAGTATATCTGTTGAGTCAAAAATAATAATTTCAAAACATGTACCACCCCTTGTCATTTCTAGAAAGCTGTACACTCAATTAAATTGGGATTTGTAGTGAGGCCTGCAAAACAGCTAATAGTTATACAACTGTATAGAGGTAGGCATTAATGATAAAAACTGTGGAAGACACATACTTTACTGCAGTCACTGTTTGTCACATTTGAAGTAATTATCACATTTACTGAAGTAATACCATGCTGATACCATTTGTAAAAAAAAATGAATTAGTTGGATTTGAACCCTGTGTCTCCTGTGCTTTACTATCAGATTACTGCTCTTATACCTGCTGCCATAGGGAAAGCTAAGCAGCAGGTCTATTTTTTACACTCAGTACCGTCCAAAGTGCTGATGCCCACACATCACCACTTAGCCTGTTTGTGCAAAGAAGGCAAACCAATAGAGATATTACTATTTTCCAATTTAAGCAGAGAACTGCATTTGCTCATCGCTTAACTCTGCAAAAATGGGGAAGCCAACAGTTCTTAATGTAATAAAAGTTACGATATATTTCTAATGAAAACTACAGTATAAACAGCATATTATCTATCTGCTATTTCTCCCGTAGATATATTCATAACTATTTTTCAAGTTCAAGTTGTATTCATGAAATGTGAATCTCGTATGTGCAAACATTTTGCCATCGTTCATGCAAATCAGTTTCCTAGCAATGTGCTATTCTAATAAGTGTTTGATATGTATTACTATGGTTATTGCCAAGTTACCCTCCATCCCATCAAAAGGCATTCTTAAACACAACAGAAGGAAAAGGATTTGTTATTCACTGAAGGCATACTTACACAGACGTGTGTGCCCTGCAACAACGCACCAGCAAATTATATCTCAGTGAAAGGTCTAATGTTAACTACACTACAGAAATAAAGACCACAACTGCATTGTTATGTTTATTATGGCTTTATACTGACACTAGCCATTGGTCATCAATGATCAAAACACATTGATATTGTTTAAAAATCTATTACTATGGACATCATTTCATCAGAATATGAACACACACACATCAACACTTGCATTCCTCCTGTTGACAAAGTATGTAAGTGTGTGTGTGTGTGTGTGTGTGTGTGTGTGTGTGTGTGTGTGTGTGTGTGTGTGTGAGTGACTGAGTGCATTATGCCCACAACATATTGAGAAATGAGTACACGCATGTCTTAGTTCTGCAACATGCATTTATGATAGCTTATTTCATACAGGCTAATAAGATGACTTTTAAATTATTTTTGCACATTGCAAGCAAAAAAGAAAATCTGAAGTCCAGTCTTTGCACACAAGTCTCATAACAGTATATGTTACCTGCAACATTATGATTATATCATCCTCTATAAATACCACTATGACAGTGAAAATGTCAGAGTTTTGTGATGGCACAAATGTTAAATACTATGTACTACAGCTGGACTAACTAGTCAGGTAGGGGTTCAACTCCCACAACAGTCAACTTTTGTGTGTGTCTTGTCAGAAGAGCATGACTATATGCCCTAATGTCAGCACTCAAATTGTGATGTACTGCAGAAGTAATGTTTTGACATTTTGTATAATTGTCCTGTTGTAAATGTGGTGCTTTTCTCCCTGGGCGTCCTCTGAAAAAGGAACTGTATCCAGTCAGACTTTTCCAGTAAACAAATGTTAAATAAATAAAATAAACAAATAATAAGTCTCATGGAAAACAAAGTTTTACAGCCATACATGACTCCACAGCAACTTCATACAGCCCTCACAACATCTCCTTCCCAACATACACTGAACATGTTATCTGCTATAAAGTGCTCGGACAATATGAAAGTCAGACTATTGCCATGGCTCTAGCATTAAGTACTGTGCTCTCTTACTTGTGTAACTACTGAGATTGGGGTTCTAATCTCCCTGTACTCAACTTGTGTGTGTGTGCAAGAGTACCTGTTCAGGTCTGAAGACCAGTGGAGAGCAGCATATGAGACACTCATACTATCATCTTTTTCCCAAAATACACAGATGATGTCATCTGCTGTAAAATATTCTCTGACAGTATAAAGGTAGGAGTTCTAATGTCAGTGCAGTCAACTTGTATGTGTTCAGTTAGCTCTCCTTCTGGAGATCATTTTAGAGCAGCACATTGAGACACTCCTACTAACATAATCTTCTCACCAGACAAGGATGATGTCATCTGCCATAAAGTGTTCACTGACAATACAAAAGTCAGACCTGTGTCATAGCTCTAGTATTAAGTGTTGTGTTTTTTAGCTTGTGTAATTAAGTAGGTAGGAGTTCTAATCTCACTATAGTCAACTTGTATGTATGTGTGTTCATTCAACTATCAGTCTGGAGATAATTGTAGAATAGCATGTGAGAACACAGATATGTCAGTCACTCCTACTCACATCTTATTCTCAACATACAATGATGATGTGATCCCCTCTAAAGTCTACTTTGATAGTATTACAATCAGGTGTCTGTGCTGGCACAAACATTAACTACTGTGTTATCTAGCTTGTGTAGATAAATACTTTGTGGTTTTAGTATCACAGCAGGCAATGCATGTGTGTGCTCACATATGAATGTGGAGACAATTTTATACAAAGATACAACTCCATATCTATGTCACACTCTCCTCCCAAAATCATCCTCTTAGCAGATGATGTGATCCCCTCTGAAGTCTACTTTGACAGTATTGCAATCAGATGTCTGTGCTGGCATAAACATTAACTACTGTGTTATCTAGCTTGTGTAGCTAAATAGTTTGTGGTTTTAGTATCACAGCAGGCAATGCATGTGTGTGTGCTCACATATGAATGTGGAGACAATTTTACACAAAGATACGACTCCACATCTGTGTCACACTCTCCTCCCAACATCATCCTCTTAGCATACAGTGATGCTTCCATCATATATAACATGCAATGTGACAAAAATAAACTTAGACATCTCTTTTGGTGCTACTGTTGCCTTGTATGTAATCCAGCTTGTATACATATACAGGTTAATGTTCAAATCTGACCTCATTTAACTGCTGTGTGTGTGGCTAGTGCTATATTATGGCCAGTATAAGATCTTTTGAATCTTTCTTTCATTTCAATCCTACTCAGGAGAACCTCTAACATAGCCCTGTGATTCCAACATCCCCTTTTTTTCCTCTGCCAACATAACATCCTTTCTACATAACACTGGAGGATGTAATCTCAAAGATGTGCATCCCACCATGAAGCACAGCTCTTCCATGACCCTCCTCAAGCCATCTACAGACCCCTGGATGTGTGATTGCTAATTCTGTCATGAGGTAATGCACATGTCAATTGTGGACAGAGGCAGTATGTAATATATGTAATACAATACACACACATGCATGCAACCATATTATCTTACATCATATAGATATACCGATTTTGGTTTAAAGGCTAGAATAATGGCTATGATTTTATGTGATGTTGACCTTTAGCCTAGTTATGTCCTGTGACCCTATGAAAATTGCACATGTCAATGTTGCTTTCATCCAAATGTGCTGTGTTGAGGTATGGATGCACGGTAGCTCTACAACAGTATATGTCAATCTGAGATTTGATGTAATGTACTGATAGCCACTTCTGCCATTTGATTAAATGTTCCTTCCATAACAGCATAATAGTAATATACCTTCTGCGGGCTGTTGCCATGGGATGATGCTATGTATATTGTTGCCTTAATAAAGCATGTGTTTTTGTAGAGGAGTATATTAACATTCTACACATTTCTTATTCAACCATCACAGGGACATTTGCAGTATGGCACATATGTGTATGTGTATAACTACTGTCACCAAATGCTATGTGACATACAGCCCATTATTATCATAATAATTGCATGGGCACAAATGCCTTGTTTCATCTACAAATTGTAATGCTGTTATAAACACAAACATGTAACCAGTTCAGATTCACTTGGAACTCTGGTAAATTAATTGCATCAGCAATTGTGTTGTTATTGACAATTATTCAGGTGTTGCCCAGCAGCATTGTGTGATTGTCAGCATTTGGGACACTAACTGTCCTGCATGACCACATCCACCTCATATGTAATGTGCCCATATATGATGTCAGAGCCCTCACGCACACCTTTCCTATACTAAACATATAGCCATATGATGTTCTAGTGATGTAATGACGTGAAATAGGTAGAGCTGTATGACTGTGTTAACAGTTCTACTGTGTGTCATGTGATGCATACCCAAAGGTATTTGGATGTGTTCTCACAAACCTATTTTTTAGGTAAGTACAAAATCTTATGGGAAATACACAGCTCTGTGCACTGACAGTTGTGGATGGCACCACCAGTACACATCCTGAAGCAACAGACAAACTGCTAGCTGACAGATTAGGACCAAACTTCAACCCCTTGTCCCCAGTGCTCATCATTCAAAGTTTTCATGCAAAACATTGCTCAGCATAATTTCTCTAGAAAGCAGCACATCTCTGTGCTCTCCAAGGCTAAAAACATGGCATCAATGATCCCTGATAACATCCCAGGTTGCCTTATCAATAAATTAATACATTACCTAGTAGACATAGTTAAATCCCTACTTAACCACAGCCTCCAGACAGGCATTTTCTGACACAATGGTAAACAGCAACAGTCATCTCTCTTAACAAGGGGGGGTGGCATCTACTGACACAGATAATTATACACCAATAAACCTGACTAGCTTCATCTGTAAGCCAATGGAAAGAATCATCATGGGCCTTATTAACAAGAAGCTTTGGCAATCTCCTGACTGTGTAATCAATCCTTTTTCAGTTTGTTAAGTCTACATCATGTTTATTAAACCTGGTAGACTTGTTTGAGAATGTCATCAAGGCCATGGATGAGGGAAATAATATGCATCCCACATAACTTGACCTGGCCAAGACAATGGACACAATTCAACACTCATATTACAGAGAAACTGTTTCAAGTGGCTGTAAACTACTACATCACCAAGTTGGTAGCCCAATGGATCACCAACAGGACACATACTGTCAAAGTGTTTGAATTAACCTGTAGCAAGGGCCAGTGACCTGTGCATTACCACTGGGTTCTGTGCTACGCCCATTCCTTTTAGAAATTTAATTAACAGAAGTCAAGACAAACTTAGACAGCCTTTATGCAACCACCTTTGTGGCTGATTGCAAATTATGGACAATCCTTGACTCGAGTAATGTTATTGATATACTACAATAAGTATTAACACACACAAATGAACCATGTAGACACAATAAATGTCCAAAAAACAGTATCATTTTTATTTATTTATTTTTTCTAAATCAAATACACAAACGAATTACAATATTGACAGCACACCCTGATGAGTACACCCAGTGCTATGTAATCTAAGTGCTCAGGTAGACAGCAATTGTAAGTTTGAGACATGTGCAACAGCTGGAGCAACACCACAGATTTTGCACAAGGAAGATACACTGTGTTCTGGACAAGCCCTATGTGGAAAGATTCAAACCCGTAACACTGTATACTGTCTCCTACAGATTAATAATTGGACGTTGGTCTCCAATCCAGGCATGATGGTTGAGTCAAAAATAATAATTTCAAAACATGTACCACCCCTTGTCATTTCTAGAAAGCTGTACACTCAATTAAATTGGGATTTGTAGTGAGGCCTGCAAAACAGCTAATAGTTATACAACTGTATAGAGGTAGGCATTAATGATAAAAATGTGTAAGACACATACTTTACTGCAGTCGTTTGTCACATTTGAAGTAATTATCACATTTACTGAAGTAATACCATGCTGATACCATTTGTAAAAAAAAATGAATTAGTTGGATTTGAACCCTGTGTCTCCTGTGCTTTACTATCAGATTACTGCTCTTATACCTGCTGCCATAGGGAAAGCTAAGCAGCAGGTCTATTTTTTACACTCAGTACCGTCCAATGTGCTGATGCCCACACATCACCACTTAGCCTGTTTGTGCAAAGAAGGCAAACCAATAGAGATATTACTATTTTCCAATTTAAGCAGAGAACTGCATTTGCTCATCGCTTAACTCTGCAAAAATGGGGAAGCCAACAGTTCTTAATGTAATAAAAGTTACGATATATTTCTAATGAAAACTACAGTATAAACAGCATATTATCTATCTGCTATTTCTCCCGTAGATATATTCATAACTATTTTTCAAGTTCAAGTTGTATTCATGAAATGTGAATCTCGTATGTGCAAACATTTTGCCATCGTTCATGCAAATCAGTTTCCTAGCAATGTGCTATTCTAATAAGTGTTTGATATGTATTACTATGGTTATTGCCAAGTTACCCTCCATCCCATCAAAAGGCATTCTTAAACACAACAGAAGGAAAAGGATTTGTTATTCACTGAAGGCATACTTACACAGACGTGTGTGCCCTGCAACAACGCACCAGCAAATTATATCTCAGTGAAAGGTCTAATGTTAACTACACTACAGAAATAAAGACCACAACTGCATTGTTATGTTTATTATGGCTTTATACTGACACTAGCCATTGGTCATCAATGATCAAAACACATTGATATTGTTTAAAAATCTATTACTATGGACATCATTTCATCAGAATATGAACACACACACATCAACACTTGCATTCCTCCTGTTGACAAAGTATGTAAGTGTGTGTGTGTGTGTGTGTGTGTGTGTGTGTGTGTGTGTGTGTGTGTGTGTGTGTGTGAGTGACTGAGTGCATTATGCCCACAACATATTGAGAAATGAGTACACGCATGTCTTAGTTCTGCAACATGCATTTATGATAGCTTATTTCATACAGGCTAATAAGATGACTTTTAAATTATTTTTGCACATTGCAAGCAAAAAAGAAAATCTGAAGTCCAGTCTTTGCACACAAGTCTCATAACAGTATATGTTACCTGCAACATTATGATTATATCATCCTCTATAAATACCACTATGACAGTGAAAATGTCAGAGTTTTGTGATGGCACAAATGTTAAATACTATGTACTACAGCTGGACTAACTAGTCAGGTAGGGGTTCAACTCCCACAACAGTCAACTTTTGTGTGTGTCTTGTCAGAAGAGCATGACTATATGCCCTAATGTCAGCACTCAAATTGTGATGTACTGCAGAAGTAATGTTTTGACATTTTGTATAATTGTCCTGTTGTAAATGTGGTGCTTTTCTCCTACGTCCTCTGAAAAGGAACTGTATCCAGTCAGACTTTTCCAGTAAACAAATGTTAAATAAATAAAATAAACAAATAATAAGTCTCATGGAAAACAAAGTTTTACAGCCATACATGACTCCACAGCAACTTCATACAGCCCTCACAACATCTCCTTCCCAACATACACTGAACATGTTATCTGCTATAAAGTGCTCGGACAATATGAAAGTCAGACTATTGCCATGGCTCTAGCATTAAGTACTGTGCTCTCTTACTTGTGTAACTACTGAGATTGGGGTTCTAATCTCCCTGTACTCAACTTGTGTGTGTGTGCAAGAGTACCTGTTCAGGTCTGAAGACCAGTGGAGAGCAGCATATGAGACACTCATACTATCATCTTTTTCCCAAAATGCACAGATGATGTCATCTGCTGTAAAATATTCTCTGACAGTATAAAGGTAGGAGTTCTAATGTCAGTGCAGTCAACTTGTATGTGTTCAGTTAGCTCTCCTTCTGGAGATCATTTTAGAGCAGCACATTGAGACACTCCTACTAACATAATCTTCTCACCAGACAAGGATGATGTCATCTGCCATAAAGTGTTCACTGACAATACAAAAGTCAGACCTGTGTCATAGCTCTAGTATTAAGTGTTGTGTTTTTTAGCTTGTGTAATTAAGTAGGTAGGAGTTCTAATCTCACTATAGTCAACTTGTATGTATGTGTGTTCATTCAACTATCAGTCTGGAGATAATTGTAGAATAGCATGTGAGAACACAGATATGTCAGTCACTCCTACTCACATCTTATTCTCAACATACAATGATGATGTGATCCCCTCTAAAGTCTACTTTGATAGTATTACAATCAGGTGTCTGTGCTGGCACAAACATTAACTACTGTGTTATCTAGCTTGTGTAGATAAATACTTTGTGGTTTTAGTATCACAGCAGGCAATGCATGTGTGTGCTCACATATGAATGTGGAGACAATTTTATACAAAGATACAACTCCATATCTATGTCACACTCTCCTCCCAAAATCATCCTCTTAGCAGATGATGTGATCCCCTCTGAAGTCTACTTTGACAGTATTGCAATCAGATGTCTGTGCTGGCATAAACATTAACTACTGTGTTATCTAGCTTGTGTAGCTAAATAGTTTGTGGTTTTAGTATCACAGCAGGCAATGCATGTGTGTGTGCTCACATATGAATGTGGAGACAATTTTACACAAAGATACGACTCCACATCTGTGTCACACTCTCCTCCCAACATCATCCTCTTAGCATACAGTGATGCTTCCATCATATATAACATGCAATGTGACAAAAATAAACTTAGACATCTCTTTTGGTGCTACTGTTGCCTTGTATGTAATCCAGCTTGTATACATATACAGGTTAATGTTCAAATCTGACCTCATTTAACTGCTGTGTGTGTGGCTAGTGCTATATTATGGCCAGTATAAGATCTTTTGAATCTTTCTTTCATTTCAATCCTACTCAGGAGAACCTCTAACATAGCCCTGTGATTCCAACATCCCCTTTTTCCTCTGCCAACATAACATCCTTTCTACATAACACTGGAGGATGTAATCTCAAAGATGTGCATCCCACCATGAAGCACAGCTCTTCCATGACCCTCCTCAAGCCATCTACAGACCCCTGGATGTGTGATTGCTAATTCTGTCATGAGGTAATGCACATGTCAATTGTGGACAGAGGCAGTATGTAATATATGTAATACAATACACACACATGCATGCAACCATATTATCTTACATCATATAGATATACCGATTTTGGTTTAAAGGCTAGAATAATGGCTATGATTTTATGTGATGTTGACCTTTAGCCTAGTTATGTCCTGTGACCCTATGAAAATTGCACATGTCAATGTTGCTTTCATCCAAATGTGCTGTGTTGAGGTATGGATGCACGGTAGCTCTACAACAGTATATGTCAATCTGAGATTTGATGTAATGTACTGATAGCCACTTCTGCCATTTGATTAAATGTTCCTTCCATAACAGCATAATAGTAATATACCTTCTATGGCTGTTGCCATGGGATGATGCTATGTATATTGTTGCCTTAATAAAGCATGTGTTTTTGTAGAGGAGTATATTAACATTCTACACATTTCTTATTCAACCATCACAGGGACATTTGCAGTATGGCACATATGTGTATGTGTATAACTACTGTCACCAAATGCTATGTGACATACAGCCCATTATTATCATAATAATTGCATGGGCACAAATGCCTTGTTTCATCTACAAATTGTAATGCTGTTATAAACACAAACATGTAACCAGTTCAGATTCACTTGGAACTCTGGTAAATTAATTGCATCAGCAATTGTGTTGTTATTGACAATTATTCGGGTGTTGCCCAGCAGCATTGTGTGATTGTCAGCATTTGGGACACTAACTGTCCTGCATGACCACATCCACCTCATATGTAATGTGCCCATATATGATATCAGAGCCCTCACGCACACCTTTCCTATACTAAACATATAGCCATATGATGTTCTAGTGATGTAATGACGTGAAATAGGTAGAGCTGTATGACTGTGTTAACAGTTCTACTGTGTGTCATGTGATGCATACCCAAAGGTATTTGGATGTGTTCTCACAAACCTATTTTTTAGGTAAGTACAAAATCTTATGGGAAATACACAGCTCTGTGCACTGACAGTTGTGGATGGCACCACCAGTACACATCCTGAAGCAGCAGACAAACTGCTAGCTGACAGATTAGGACCAAACTTCAACCCCTTGTCCCCAGTGCTCATCATTCAAAGTTTTCATGCAAAACATTGCTCAGCATAATTTCTCTAGAAAGCAGCACATCTCTGTGCTCTCAAGGCTAAAACATGGCATCAATGATCCCTGATAACATCCCAGGTTGCCTTATCAATAAATTAATACATTACCTAGTAGACATAGTTAAATCCCTACTTAACCACAGCCTCCAGACAGGCATTTTCTGACACAATGGTAAACAGCAACAGTCATCTCTCTTAACAAGGGGTGGCATCTACTGACACAGATAATTATACACCAATAAACCTGACTAGCTTCATCTGTAAGCCAATGGAAAGAATCATCATGGGCCTTATTAACAAGAAGCTTTGGCAATCTCCTGACTGTGTAATCAATCCTTTTTCAGTTTGTTAAGTCTACATCATGTTTATTAAACCTGGTAGACTTGTTTGAGAATGTCATCAAGGCCATGGATGAGGGAAATAATATGCATCCCACATAACTTGACCTGGCCAAGACAATGGACACAATTCAACACTCATATTACAGAGAAACTGTTTCAAGTGGCTGTAAACTACTACATCACCAAGTTGGTAGCCCAATGGATCACCAACAGGACACATACTGTCAAAGTGTTTGAATTAACCTGTAGCAAGGGCCAGTGACCTGTGCATTACCACTGGGTTCTGTGCTACGCCCATTCCTTTTAGAAATTTAATTAACAGAAGTCAAGACAAACTTAGACAGCCTTTATGCAACCACCTTTGTGGCTGATTGCAAATTATGGACAATCCTTGACTCGAGTAATGTTATTGATATACTACAATAAGTATTAACACACACAAATGAACCATGTAGACACAATAAATGTCCAAAAAACAGTATCATTTTTATTTATTTATTTTTTCTAAATCAAATACACAAACGAATTACAATATTGACAGCACACCCTGATGAGTACACCCAGTGCTATGTAATCTAAGTGCTCAGGTAGACAGCAATTGTAAGTTTGAGACATGTGCAACAGCTGGAGCAACACCACAGATTTTGCACAAGGAAGATACACTGTGTTCTGGACAAGCCCTATGTGGAAAGATTCAAACCCGTAACACTGTATACTGTCTCCTACAGATTAATAATTGGACGTTGGTCTCCAATCCAGGCATGATGGAAATGTCACATATTGGTAAAGCAAACTGCATAAGGGATACTCTTTCAAAGGATGATAACCTACCCTCTGACATAATAAATCATGTCGGAATCTTCCCATTCACATAAAGCAAAGGCCTTTCCTGACTGTATTCAAGTGCAACCTACATCAATAGATGATTAGTGTTCATTGTAATCCTGGTGTTGTGCCCATGTCTATCATGGATAGAGACAGTTGGTCTTAGATAACATACCATAGGCTCATAACTGTGTGGATTATGTTCACATAGATATTCAAAATTGTAAAACTTGTGTTAAAGATAGCTAGGCTTTTTTGTTATCTTGAAACATTAGTATAATACTCTCCTATGAACCTATGAACTCCAGTTAAATCCTAAGTACAGTTACAGTGTGACTGTACAGCATTATGAATGTAACAGTACATCACATTAGCATTACCACTTGATACTTTGCATGAATACATAAGCATGCATGTCAGGATTTCATGCCAGTATAACATTTTCACTGACAATGTCAGGGGGGGGACAGTGATTGTGTAGCACGTGTTGAGGTTTGACATGTGTGTATACAGTGTGCTCCATGCATTGTTTGGTGTGTAAACAATATCACAGTGACAGCTTCCTCATTCATTGACACTTGACTTTGCAGTGCTGCAGTTTCTGTGCATATGGCCATAGCTGATATACTGCCATCAGTCTCACATACTGCTGTACCATTCATTATAATACACCATTTTTTAATTCACTCATCATCTGCAGATGCTGCAGACAATTTATCCATTGCTATTACATGTGGCAGATGCATGTAACACACAACTGTGTGTAGGGAATACATTCATAATAGTGCGCTGTTTGTATGTGTTGTTATCCTTATGACCGATACCTATGTCAGCCAGGGATGTTTTAGTCAAGTGTATTACATTTGGCACAGTAAGCTTGCATACATCTTGTCGTTCACACAGAACTATTGTTTAGTATACATACCTGTTAGGAATTGACAGTACAGACTTCCCTGCAAGGTGCTGTACAAGATGCATGTGTGATACATCTTTCTGTAATGCACTAAGTAAATAAAGAGATCATTGACAACATTGATGGCATGGGTTAAATCTTTGTATGTGTGGCTTGTGGCTTATGTGTCATGCAATCCTTTAAAATGGCTAGGATTATTCCTGAAATCATCTCGAGGTTTAACGCTGTCTCACTTAACCCCTCCAAAGATAGTTTATTTTTGGAAAACAGTTGGCATATTCCCCTTATAGAATACTGACAATTATTACAGTTGTAACACATCTGTTCCTGCAGAGCATGTATAATAAATGAAACTAACATACTCTGTAAATGTCATATATTAATGTTGATGTTTTTAAATTTATTCTGATTGTACCTGCTTCTGACAGAAGTTGTCCATGAGTCTAACACTATGTCTCCATAAATGGTTGTGAGGTATGCTGACATTACAGTCATTTTGAAGAGCTTCACAACATGCACACACACTCTCTTCTACAGTATATACTATCCTGGCTAAATGTCCTCTCCAGTAAGCATGTTACTGATGTTTATATCACAGCCATTCATCTCCATTGATATGTAACCTTGTGTGACAATCATGTACATATAGCTATATATATATATATATATATATATATATATATATATATATATATATATATATAAAATAAACTATCATATGTGGTGATAAACATATACTTGCACAGGAGGTGTACAAAGCAGTACATACTGTACTATCTACATATGTGCTTCATGTTATGCTACTGACTTGTCTTGGAAGTGTACATAGCTTGACATTTCCTATCAGGTACATTGTCATATTGCACACGACCACTTCCTTTTTCTTTATTCCTGTCATTCACGTCTGTGGCTATTTTAATCGGGTCTATATTATCCAAACAAAAGTGCATATGTGCGACTACGAAAAGGTTGACACATAATGCATGAAAATACACAAGAGCGAATGGCCACATAAGTGAATTTTTCCCTAGGGAAAAAACATACGTAGCCGTTCGCTAAAAACAAATTATTTAACATCATTAATAGGTAAGACGGCTTCCCCCCACACCCCCCACACTCCCCCTAACTAAATATACCAACTCCGACATCACACTGTATGAAAGAAAAGGGTAACTCCATCTCCTTGCCCTATGACAAATTCATCAAATCGCTTAAATGTGATTCGATGAATTTGTGTCGCTCAAAACGCATTTGCGTAATGCACCTTTTGTTTGAATAATATAGACCCTTTTAAACAACACATTTTCCCTGCCTAGTGTATTTATGTTGCATTGTATTCGCCCTTGCTAATCACTTCAACATCTATTATCTCAGTCTGGAAAAACTTGTAATGTACAGAACACTGAGTACACTTTTTATAATATGTAATACTGCAGTTGTTCATAGGTTCATATGTGTGTACTAGGCTAATGGCCTAGGATCCTCTTTGTGAGGTAATTTTGCGGCCTCTCCAGTTGTTTCAGGTGTCTAGTGAGGTACATGCCAAATGGGGCATTGTACTCGATGAGTGGCCTAATGAGGGGAGAGTAGAGGGAGACAATGACCTCTTTCTTCCTGGATGCAAAACCCTTAGTAATGAGATGTGCCACATAGAAGGACTTTCTGACCACAGTGGCAATGTAGTGGTCAAAAGAGAGGTTGCTGACAACCTGTGTTCCCAGATCTCTTGTAATGCCTTCTGTGTTCAGTGGACTACCATCAATGTGGTAATTCAAGGGAACCAGGTTTTTCCCAAAGGGGATGAAGGCACATTTTTTGGTATTGAGCTTTAGGCCATGGTTCTGACACCAGTCATTGGTCTCATTGAGGCCTTTCTGTAGGATGTCAGCATCACTTGGGGAGTTAATAATATCTCCCAACTTGCAATCATCTGCAAACTTTGTCAGCCAGAGTCCCTTTGTGTTGGCCTGGACTTCAGATAAGTACATACCAAATAGGAGAGGACTCAGAACCGAACCCTGTGGGACTGCACTCATAACTGGTCGGCAATCTGACTTGGAATCAGCTACTTTCACACTGTGGGTTCTATCTGTGAGTCAGTTTGCAACCCACCTAGTGATATAGGGTTGATGCCTAGCTTAGTAAGTTTTTCTATGATTCCTGAGTGTGGAATGGTCTTGGCTAGATCAAGGTAGGCTGTATGAATCACCTTTCCTTCATCCACAGCTCTGGTGACTGACTCAAAGAAGTCGACCAAGTTGAGCAGGCATGATCTACCCTTCACAAAACCAAACTGTGTAGGATCCAGAGTTTGGAGATTCCCTATATCCTCGTTTATTAGGTCCATGATGATGTGTTCCATAGCTTTGCATATCAGACTCATCAGGCTAATGGGGAGATAGTTCCTGGGGTCTGTAGTCGCTCCTCCTTTGTGGAGAGGGATGACTGGAGCAGTGCTCCATTCGGTAAGGACAAAGCCTAAGGTGAGGCTGTGACATTCGGTAAGGACAAAGCCTAAGGTGAGGCTGTGATTGAACAGGACACACAGATGAGGTGCCAGTTCACTCTGTAGTTCATTTAGAACACAGTCAGGTCCCATAGAAGCTGTATTCTTGGCCCTGGACAGTGCTGTTTTAAGCTGGTCAGCAGTAATACTGGGTGCCTGGCAATTTACTGGTATAGTGATTGGTCCTTTGGGAGGGGGATAAAGTTAGCACTGAATCTGTCTGCCAGTATATTTGCAATATCTGTTGGCTCAATATAGGAGGTACCATTGAGCAGTAGCTCAGAGCAAATCTGGATATTGGCATGGAGATTCTTTGTATAACTATAGAAGGCCTTGTTGTTGTCTTTACTATCTGCTGCAATTCTGTTTTCATAGCTAGCTTTAGAGGATTTGATGAGGCTCTCAACATTTTGTTGAGGCTGATAAGGGAGTTTTACCAGTGTTGGGACTTCACCTTGGGACTTGCTGCAGTCTTTTCACCCCTGGGAGTTATTATGGCTGTCTGTACAATCTCGCAGAGCAGGTTTGCACATAAGCAAACGTATGCATGTTCTTTCTGCATTCATGCTGCTCTGCACAGTTTCCTGGACTTCAACACTATTGTTGGCCATGAAATGTTGTTAGTATTCGTGTTAGCATGTTGCACTGCACACATATGCAATTAGGACTGCTGCTCATTACGCAAACATGTAAACTCTACACAGAGTTTATTGAATCCCCAGGAATGCTTATTTCTGTAGTAATTCATGCAGCAGGATATCTATTTCAATTTATTGTCAACAAATTAAGAAAGCTGAAAAAACATTACCACTCTATTAAATTGAGGTGTGGATGGTTTCCTAAGCTCCATAATTTCAACATTTCTGAGGCAGGAAATAACATACCAGATAAAAATCATTTGAAAAAGAAAATGTGTCATTTCTAAAGGTTTGCTATTAATCAAAATATTACAGTTATTAAGGAGGAGCTGAAGCATCATGAATTTACTGAAAAAAATCCAAGTTTTTATCAGAAAATCACGGGTGTCTAGTATTAAAGTTTTATAGATGAAGGGAGTTTTGAAAGACAATTTGAGTATTTTGCTATAAAAGGGATAGACTTGTTAAATGTACACAAACTCTTTATAAATTAATACTCAGAAACAGCTCCTCGTGGTCCTGCAGAGTGGTCCTAGCAGCAGAGAACTGAGAAAAGCGACTACTTTCCTGATTTAAGTATTTTTTGCTGTTTTTTACCTGAAATATCTTCTCTTGCTTACTTTGAACAAGCTTAAACTGTTTTTTTAACTGTTTGTTGCATTATATATTATCTGCACTTAAAGTTTCATTTAGTCGAAAATTGATCGAAAGTTGTTTGTTTGTTTGTTAAATGTAACTGTTGAGGTTGCCCACTAAAATGAGCTAGCCTGTGTAACTGATTTATTACCGTTTTCTGCATTTCTGTGTGCTTTCTATCTCAAAAAAAAAAATATATATATATCCTTGTTTTCCCACCTCTCCTCGACTAGTTTAGACCAGTATACAGGCTTTGCTGTATTCTGGGCTGTGGTGTAGTTCCTGTGTTGTCCATTGCCTTACTTGCATAGAAGGAAGTTTCTTTGCTCACCAGTGGGAGTGGGGAGCCTTGAGCAGCCTATCTGTCCCTGAAGGAGTGACCTCAGCACAAGAGCTTGTAGTAATTGATTGTTTTGGACCATTTCTAGCTCTTTTGAAGTTCCCTGTTTAAAATCCGCCTCTGAGTGTTTTTATTCTGGCTATACTACTCAGAAACAGCTCCTCGTGGTCCTGCAGAGTGGTCCTAGCAGCAGAGAACTGAGGAAAAGCGACTACTTTCCTGATTTAAGTATTTTTTGCTGTTTTTTACCTGAAATACCTTCTCTTGCTTACTTTGAACAAGCTTAAACTGTTTCTTTAACTGTTTTTGCATTATATATTATCTGCACTTAAGGTTTCATTTAGTCGAAAATTGGTCGAAAGTTGTTTGCTTGTTTGTTAAATTTAACTGTTGAGGCTGCCCACTAAAGTGAGCTAGCCTGTGTAACTGATTTATTAATGTTTCCTGCATTTCTGTGTGCTTTCTATCTCAAAAACAAAAAAAAAACGAAAAAATATCCTTGTTTTCCTGCCTCTCCTCGACTAGTTTAGACCAGTATACAGGCTTTGCTGTATTCTGGGCTGTGGTGTAGTTCCTGTGTTGTCCATTGCTTTACTTAGATAGAAGGAAGTTTCTTTGCTCACCAGTGGGAGTGGGAGCCTTGAGCAGCCTATCTGTCCCTGAAGGAGTAACCTCAGCACAAGAGCTTGTAGTAATTGATTGTTTTGGACCATTTCTAGCTCTTTTGAAGTTCCCTGTTTAAAATCCACCTCTGAGCATTTTTTTTCTGGCTGTACTACTCAGAAACAGCTCCTCTTGGTCCTGCAGAGTGGTCCTAGCAGCAGAGAACTGAGAAAAGCGACTACTTTCCTGATTTAAGTATTTTTTGCTGTTTTTTATCTGAAGTACATTCTCTTGCTTACTTTGAACAAGCTTAAACTGTTTCTTTAACTGTTTGTTGCATTATATATTATCTGCACTTAAAGTTTCATTTAGTCGAACATTGGTCGAAAGTTGTTTGTTTGTTTGTTAAATTTAACTGTTGAGGCTGCCCACTAAAGTGTGCTAGCCTGTGTAACTGATTTATTACTGTTTCCTGCATTTCTGTGTGCTTTCTATCTCAAAAAAAAAAAAAACGAAAAAATATCCTTGTTTTCCCGCCTCTCCTCGACTAGTTTAGACCAGTATACATGCTTTGCTGTATTCTGGGCTGTGGTGTAGTTCCTGTGTTGTCCATTGCCTTACTTGGATTGAAGGAAGTTTCTTTGCTCACCAGTGGGAGTGGGGAGCCTTGAGCAGCCTATCTGTCCCTGAAGGAGTGACCTCAGCACAAGAGCTTGTAGTAATTGATTGTTTTGGACCATTTCTAGCTCTTTTGAAGTTCCCTGTTTAAAATCCGCGTTTGCACAGCTTTGCACATTTGTGCACATAGCGCAGCGCTGGTTAAACAAGGTTAAACTTTTTCTGGCTCCGCCAAGTCTGCTCTTCAAATTTTCCCTTAAGAAAGATCTACTCTTATAATAATCAGTCTACTCGCTTTATTATAAGCCTAGCACTTGTTCTCAAAACCTCTCTTCTAAGTAAGCACTCGCTAACTAAAGTAAGCACTACATCCACCTACCACCCCTGTGAGTACCCACTTCCCTTAAAGGCACAGCACTCCCTTATAATATTCTAGCATGTCGAGTGGTAGATTACTAGCATCCTCTCCAGTTCAGCTGGTTAATCTGGGAATCTTGAGACAATGCTACAATTGTCTCATGTACACAGACAACCCTCTCCTCCTCCCAACAAACACAAGTACATGTGAGAGATGCAACTATATAGCCAAACTGGAGGCTGAACTCTCTCAACTCAGAACTGGCAAGACCAGACAGGAGGAGAAGGTAACCACACACACACCAAACCCAGTCCCACATAGACCTACCAGAACTGCAAACCAAACACATAATAACACAAAGACATACTCAAAGGGTCTTACAAAAAACTTACCAAAACAACAGAGGCTCCCAAAGCAGACACCCAAAAATCCACCACCTCAAAATATAACACATGCAACACATACTTCAATAAATCAGTGTGTCAAACAATCACAGCCCTTAAGGCCAAACACCATGCCTGATACACTAGTAATAGGTGACTCTATAGTCAGACACACTGACGTTCCGCTTACCAGGCTGAACAAGGAGAGGGTAACGGTGAGCTGCCTATCGGGAGCTAGGATCCGCCACATAACACACGCACTCAGGTCACTCCAAAGCAAGTACAAATATGACTCCGTCATTTTCCATGCCGGCGTGAATGACCTGAGACGTACCTCCCTGGACTACATGAAAAGAGACATAGAGGAGCTCTCTGATTATGTAGCCCAGGCTGGTATGACCCTGACCCTGAGCAGCATCTTGCCCTCACCAAGATTGATGCCACAATACAAAGACAAGATAATCAGCTTTAATAATTGGCTCAAATACCGGTGTCATTCTAGGGGGATCCAATGTCTGTCTGCTTGGGATGACATGCTGGACAAGCCACGCTGCTTCGCAAGGGACGGCTTGCATCTGTCACCACTGGGCTTCTGGATATTGGCTAAGGCTCTTGCCACCCCCATAGTGCCTTTTTTAGGCAAGGCTCAAAAGACAAACCCACCTCCTTAGAAAACAAAAATGGAAAAAAATTAAGGGTAATGCTGCTCAACGCCAGAAGTCTACATCTCAAGATGCAGGCTCTCGAAGCACTCCTCAGTATGGAGAACATCGATGTCTGTACAGTAACTGAAACCTGGTTCAAGGCTCCTGAGAGCACCCCAGCACTACCAGGCTATACCTCGTATCATGCTTTTCGGCACCAAAACTCGGGCCAAACCAAAAATGGAGGGGGAGTGTCCATATTCATCAAGGACACCCACACTTCCAGGTTAGTGGCAACACATGAAGCATCAGAGACCATCCAGGTGCAACTAACCATAGGCAAAACTGCTATACAACTGGTAGCATGTTACAGACCACCCTCCCAATCTCAGGAACCCCATTCAGCCTTCCTGAAGACATTGGAGGATATGAATGTCTCCACCAAACACCATCATATTGGGAGACTTCAACTACCCTAACATAGACTGGGTGCATTATTCTAGCCCAAACACCCTAGCCCAAAGGTTCCTGGAATTCATAAATTCAAATGCAATGGAACAGCTAGTCACCTCTCCCACAAGGGGAGATAATATACTAGACCTGATCATCACAAACATGGGGACAAAGTGCTCCACACCTGAAGTATACCCCTCACTAGTGAGATCTGACCACAAACTAATCACCCTGGATATACATATCCCACCTCCACCCCCAACACAAAAGACTACAGTGAAAAACTTCTCAAAAGCCAACTTTACACTTCTTAAAACTGAGATGGTATCCTTTAAGCCCACTGGGCCAGTGGAAACCACATCCCACAATGCAGATTCCTTCACAAATGCTTTCTACAGACATCTCCAAGAATGCATGGATCATGCAATCCCAAATAAAACCAAGACCCTCTCCACCAAGGGCAGGTGTCCTGTCTGGTGGACCCCAGCCATAAACAAATTGTATAACAAAAGAAGGAAGCTACTGCACGACAGAGCAAAATCCCATAAAGAGAAGGCATCTCTGATCAGCACTAGTAGAAAGCTACATTCTCTCATAAAAACATCCAAGGCCAACTTTGAGAGAAAAATTGCTATGGACACTAAAGATAACCACAAGGCCTTCTTCTGCTATGTTAGAAACCTGGGCGGAAACCCTCAGATATGTTCAGAGTTAGTTCACAATGACAAAAAATACACTGAACCCACAGATATTGCAAACATTCTGGCAGACAGGTTCAGTGCAAATTTCTCTCCTCCCTCACCCCCAAAAGAAGAAATACTTATCCCAGCTGAATGTAACCTCCCTGTCATCTCAGATGTCCAGGTGAGAACCGCCCTCAGCAAAGCTAGAAACACAGCATCAATGGGACCTGACGGTATCCCGGGTTGCGTGCTACGTGAACTCCAAGAGGAGCTAAACCCGCACATAAAAATGCTATTTAACCTTAGCCTTACTACAGGATATGTACCTGAACACTGCCGTACAGCAACAGTAGTCCCACTCCACAAAGGAGGCACCTCTACAGACCCTGGTAACTACCGCCCCATAAGCTTAACCAGCCTGGTCTGCAAACCTATGAAAAGAATCATTATGGAACTCATAAACAGAGACATTGGGGACTTACAGACACTTGATCCCACCCAGTTCAGCTTTGTAAAGGGAAGATCCTGCCTTTTGAACCTGGTTGACTTTTTTGAAACAGTCACTAGAGCCACTGACGAGGGCAAAGCAGTCCATACAGCCTACCTGGACTTGACTAAAGCTTTCGACACAATACCCCACTCTGGCATCATAGACAAGCTCAACAGCTTAAATGTAAATCCATATGTCACAAGATGGGTTGCAAACTGGCTAAAGGATAGAACCCATAAAGTCAAAATCGCTGGAGCCATGTCAGACTCAAAGCCAGTCACAAGTGGTGTCCCACAGGGCTCTGTCCTGGGACCCCTCTTCTTCGGCATTTATTTCTCAGATGTGAAACCAAACATGGGAGGGTTGTGGCTGACAAAGTTCGCAGATGACTGCAAACTAGGCGCCATAGTCGATACACCAGCTGACACATACATCCTACAGAAAGGCCTCACTGAAATGGACAACTGGTGCCGGATTCATGGCCTTAAACTAAATGCCAAAAAATGTATAGTCATCCCCTTTGGGAAAAACAAAGTACCCACAAATTATCACATAGACAGTAACCCACTGAGTACGGAAAAAGTAATCAGAGACCTGGGGACCCAAGTCGATAGTGACCTCTCATTTGACACCCACGTTGCCAAAGTGGTTAGAAAGACTTTCTACCTTGCCCACCTTATCATGAAGAGATTCACATCCAGATCAAAGGAAGTCATTGTACCCCTATACTCCTCCCTTATCAGGCCCATGATTGAGTACAATGCCCCATTTGGTATGTACCTCACCCAGCACTTGCAGCAGCTAGAGAGACCCCAAAAGTACCTCACCAAGAGGATCAAGGGTCTCCAACATATGTCATATGCTGCCAGACTAAAGAAACTCCAGCTCTATTCAGTAGCATACCGCCTACTCAGAGGTGATCTGTGCCTGACATACAAGGCCATGTCCAATCAGGAATTGATGGACATGCTCCATCTCAAAAAATCCAAATCCATCAGAACCACGAAAGCTAATGATCTAAACCTCAGCACAAATATGAATAGGACATGCTAGAGGAACAGATTCATAACTCAGAGGCTTCCCATACTCTGGAACAGAATCCCAGTTCATGTTAGGCAGAGCCCCTCACTGACTCTCTTCAAGAGAAATCTTGACGAGTGGATGGGAGATTGTAGGTTTACCCCAGGGGTCATCTCTGTATCACTACTAGACAGAGGCACAGTAAACTAATTGTATTATGTAAGGGGGTCTTCACTGTGTCACTACTAGACAGAGGCACAGTATTCTAAATCTATTCTGTACACTTTTGTACCATTACATGGGATGGCGAAAGCCACATCACTATGGCTAGGCTTATAAATGCCCCAGGGCAGATAGCCTAGTACTAAACTATGAAACTATGAAATGATGTTTTGTTGTCAAGAATGATAAAGGAATATTGTTACACCCTGGGGCTTCCAGAAATATTAAGCAAGTCACTAGTCCCAAAACCTATGTAACAGTGACAGACTAGGTATCTTTAATTTGAATTTAACTTTCCAGTCTGAGAAAGAAAGAAATTATCCCTGCGTAGACATTTTTAAGTAATCTTATTAATTGATTTAAAATAGTCATTCAAGATGCATGAAAGAGAGTTGTTCCAAAAACATTAAATTCAATTAAACACTTTTAGTTTAATGATAGATAATATAGTGAAAAGCAGAATTTAACTTTATTCTTGTTTGCAAGACCAGTTTGATTCTTTCTAGTGTTGTGTTGAAGATCGTGCAGACATAGGTAAGGATATCAAATTTATACTTAATTCCTGCATTCACATTTTAAAGTTCCTAGCCATAAATTTAAATGTAAACACTATGATATAAGTGTAAAAGGACAATTCATTTGTAGTTCTACATGATATTTATGTCCTTGTAATATTCTCTTAGAGTTGTCTGTTAATTGGTGATTTGCAGTTTAACTGTAAATTAGAGAGACATGAAATGCAACAAAGAAGCTGGATACATTGTATCTCTACATGGAATGCAGCTGATATCACAGGTACAATGCATTACTATACTGTCAGTGCATGTGTGGAAGGGAGCTCCTTCTTTGGGACTTGAAGGAGGAATGAGTTCTATATGCACTCAAACCCAGCCTTGGCATTGAGAAACAAAAGAGTGCACATAGTACTAGCTACAGCCACAATTACAGGGCATCTATTTGCACGGGTTTGAACCAGCAAATAGTGAATACAATGTGCCAATAACATATATATATCTATATATATATATATATATATATATATATATATATATATATATACACACACAGCGTTAAACCTAATTCTGTATCCCAAGCAGTAACTGATATGTAGACACAGTTACATCTTAGCCTGTATCCCAAGTAATAACTGATATATACACAAAAAGTTATGTCTAAGCCTGTATTTAAAGCGATAACTGATATATACACACAAAGTTATGTGTAAGTTTGTATCCGAAGCAATAACTGATATACACAGACAGAGTTATGTGTAAGCTTGTATCCCAAGAGTTTCCAAGTATAAAGAACACATTGACAAAAACATAGCTGCAGAATATGCCATTCTCCCCTTCTTTACAAAAAAAAAAAAAAAAAAAAAAAAAAAGCAGGCCATTTTTTACACATGGAAAGTCCAAGGCTCTAAGATTCTTCCATTCCCCAAAGAAAGTCCATGGGTACAGGCTTCTGTCAGGCCCATCTCTCTGCTCAATGAGCTACAAGCCACAAGTAATCCCAGCTGGGATCGCATGCCAGTGCTTCCAGGGTCTTCATTCAGATTATCCTTCTGTGAAGAACTAACCTCCTGAATATTGCCTTCCAAGCTACTCTCCTTTGTGCTATAGGAACTCGCAGATGAAACCTTGTGATTTGGCTGATTGCTGTGACAATGTTGTCATACTTGACACATATGAAAATATAACGCAAAAAATGCCCAATAAACACCAGGTACATCCACAGACAGAAAAAACATAAAAAACAGTCCAAAAGAAAATGCTGTAGAGGCAGGCTACAATATACTCCAGGATATAAAAACCAAAAACGTCTCCAACTTAATAAAACCAGTACTGTCTTTAATGCAACACAAGTGCTTTCACTCACAGCTTCTTCAGGTGTATATACACAGCAATAAAATCTACCTTCTTATATATTCAAATAAAAGCACATGACTAATTAACTTAAAGTCATATGGTCATTAAACACATCAAAGAACATAAAAAACATCAAAGACATACATATAAATTCAAGAAAATAATATGCATATTTCACTCAGATAAAAACATTGCAACTACTTCATTATTAAATCTATCTACGTAATGTTCTTTTCCTCAGTGCTGATTTAATGAAATAAATAAAAACAGAAAAAGAAAGAAAGAAATATACATACTGCACTCAGATAAACAGCAGAAATCAATGAACAAAATTCACTAAAATGGCCAATGCAGATCCCCTGGACTCGAGCAGTGAAAAAATACAAAACATAAACCACGATCTTTCTTCGTCACACAGCTTTAATGTAAAAACGCCAGCAACAGGATACAAAGCTGATAGCAATGGTTAAGCGCTTTCATCTGCAGTACCAGATTTCATCAGAACCATTTGCCTCCACATTCCATTTCCTTTTTAAATCAATTTTGGCGCCAAAATAAAAAATCCATTACTTACAATAATGTTAAAAACGTATATATACCATTAAGTTATACACATATATATATATATTTAATTAATTGTGTATTCAACATATATTTGAATAAAACTCTTACAAAAACTTTAAACATGTACAACTATATACATTCTACTTATAATAAAAACCTTCCACTATACACAACTTATTACACCTATTTTCATATAATGTCTATTGTGTATCTATTACATGGATACCCTTATTATACATTGCCTTTAACCTATTACAAATCCAAATAAAATATGTGAAACCATAGGATTTCATTCTATTCTAAAACTAGAAAAGGTTTTATACTAATATGATTGTTTATCCCCGGTGGAGATGTGGCATCTAAACATATCTGCCACTTACTCTCCAACCAGGCCAAATATGTTTTCCAGTTACCACCCCTATCACTCACTTCAACCTGATCTATAATGGCAAAATTAAATGTGTGGTCGGTACCTTTATCTATAATGTGCCTACTCAATGCATTCTTTGAGTCCCCTTTCTTAATTCTATATAAGTGCTCATATATACGCGTCTTAAATTTCCTCTCGGTCTTTCCTATATAATACGCGGAGCACTTAACACACATAGCTATATAAACAATACGCTGTGTGTTACAATTACCTTTCTTGGGGAATACTATAGATCTAGTGATGTTCTTTAACCTAATCCTTACATTGGTATTAATATATTTACATTGACTACAAGCACCACAACACATTGTTCCCTTCTTACTTTTACCAATATGCTCCTTTTTTCCTTTTTCTATCATCCTTTTCAAGTTATTTCCAGTCTTAAATACTATTGATGGCTTTATACCTATTATGTGGCCAATAGATACTGACGTCGAAATCAATTCCCAATGTTTCTTCAGAATTTCTATCACTATATTGGTATATGGGTTGAACCTTATGACACATACACTATTGTCACGATCTATATTAATATTAGTACATAACGTACTTCCTTTACCTAACAAGGGTACATATTTATGTCCCCATTCAGTCTTAACATATGATGTAATATTGTCCAACATATTTTTAGGGTATCCTCTATCAAAAAATAATTTGGATACTACATCCAATTCCCTTATCATAACCTCCTTGGAGGATGACATTCTGGCTACACGTATGCATTGGCCCTTCACAACGTTACGGAAAATGTGTGCTGGATGACAACTACTAAAATGTATATAATCGTTTGAGAACGTAGGTTTTCTGTAAATCTTTGACGCAAACCCCTTTCCTGTATTATTTATCCATGTGTCCAAATATGCTATTCCAACTTTATCATATTGATAAGTAAATTTCAAAAATTCGGTGGTTTTATTAAGATGTTCTATAAACACTGGTATCTTCTCCACCGGGCCTTTCCATAAAATAAACATGTCATCCAGAAACCTTGTATATAATCCTATGTATTGATAATATTCACTGGGGAATATGTAATTGTTCTCCCACTCGAGCATGACCAAATTTGCAAATATGGGGGCACAAGAGGCCCCCATAGCTACTCCACGAACTTGTTTGAAGTATTCCCCTGAGTGGAAGATATAATTATGGTCGAGAACAAGTCCCATCATATCCATAATTAGATTTATCCTATCCCAACTACAACCTGAGTATTTTGTCATACTATTACAGAAGTATTCAAGACCCGTATTCGCAGGTATACTAGAAAATAAATCTTGTACATCTACTGTAAGGAAAACCAAATTCTCTTCCCAAACTTCCATAGTTAATTTGCTCAAAAAATCCCATGAATCTTTCACAATGTGATTCACTCTAGTGTATATACGTTTCATCCAATGATCTATTGCTACCCCTAACTTAAAAGTTTTAGATTTAGAACCTGATATTATTGGCCTGAAGGGCGGATGTTCCAAATTTTTATGTATCTTTGGTATCCCTATGATACAGGACAATATAGGAAATTCATTTCTAAAGAACTCATAAAGTTCGTTAGTTATTCTATTATCTAGTAAGTACTCCTCTATTACTAGGTCAATCCTTCTATGTCCAATGTTGATTTGATTCAGGGATACCTGTTCATAGTTACCTGATTCATATAAGATTTTATGTATTTCATTTTGGTATACCTGGTTTTCAAAAATCACAATCCCTCCACCCTTATCGGGCTTCATTATTCTGATCTCATCATTCATTATAAGATTTTCCAAACATTTTCTTTCTTCTATTTTTAAATTATCAACAGGTGCAGATGAATCAATCCTATTGTTTTTTATGTCTCTATATAAAGTATATAAATCCTTGCATACCATTTTCTCATATAAAGCAATTTATGCAATGCACTCAGATAAAGGCATAGCAACTACTTCATTAAATCTACCTACGTAATGTTCTTTTCCTCAGTGCTGGTTTAATGGGGATGCTATCATTAAGCCCAAGGCCATAATTAGCCCTTAGCATAATTATCCATTTGGCCTCTACTTCTTCTGTCCTATCCCTAATATCGCTATACCTATCACTTTCATATATCTTAGAGATTACCATGAACCTAAACCTGTGATGTTGCCCTTTATCCAACACATGTTTGGACAAGGCATTAACTCTAGAGCCTTTACCAATATGGTAAATATGCTCTCTAATCCTCTCCCTTAACATGCGATCCGTCTTGCCTACATAAAAACTATTGCAGATCAGGCAGGTAGCAAAGTAGACAACATGGGTGGTGTAGCAGGTAGCATTAACTCTAACCTCAAAAATCCTGCCAGTGTCTGGATGTTCAAACCATAAACCCTCCTTAATAAACTGACATTGAGCACATTTTCCACAGGGTTTTGTTCCATGAATAGTTTCTAAATTGGGTATATGTGTTCCTTATACAAGGGACATAAGGAAATATACCAATATTTTCAATGAGCATTGGAAGATATTGTTAACTGACCCTCTTATTAGTGAAATAGTTGGAGATGTACCTCAGTTTATGTTCAAGAATAAGAAGAATTTAAAAAGAAGGTTATGTTTTGAAAAGGGGCACATGAATGTGGAAACTATTCATGGAATAAAACCCTGCGGAAAATGTGCTCAATGTCAGTTTATTAAGGAGGGTTTATGGTTTGAACATCCAGACACTGGCAGGATTTTTGAGGTTAGAGTTAATGCTACCTGCTACACCACCCATGTTGTCTACTTTGCTACCTGCCTGATCTGCAATAGTTTTTATGTAGGCAAGACGGATCGCATGTTAAGGGAGAGATTAGAGAGCATATTTACCATATTGGTAAAGGCTCTAGAGTTAATGCCTTGTCCAAACATGTGTTGGATAAAGGGCAACATCACAGGTTTAGGTTCATGGTAATCTCTAAGATATATGAAAGTGATAGGTATAGTGATATTAGGGATAGGACAGAGGAAGTAGAGGCCAAATGGATAATTATGCTAAGGGCTAATTATGGCCATGGGCTTAATGATAGAGTCCCCATTAAACCAGCACTGAGGAAAAGAACATTACGTAGGTAGATTTAATGAAGTAGTTGCTATGCCTTTATCTGAGTGCAGTATGTATATTTATTTCTTTCTTTTTCTGTTTTTATTTATTTCATTAAATCAGCACTGAGGAAAAGAAAATTACGTAGATAGATTTAATAATGAAGTAGTTGCAACGTGTTTATCTGAGTGCAGTATGCATATTATTTTCTTGAATTTATATGTATGTCTTTGATGTTTTTTATGTTCTTTGATGTGTTTAATGACCATATGACTTTAAGTTAATTAGTCATGTGCTTTTATTTGAATATATAAGAAGGTGGATTTTATTGCTGTGTATATAAACCTGAAGAAGCTGTGAGTGAAAGCGCTTGTGTTGCATTAAAGACAGTACTGGTTTTATTAAGTTGGAGACGTTTTTGGTTTTTATATCCTGGAGCATATTGTAGCCTGCCTCTACATATGAAAATATGTTTAAAGGCACATGCATATTTTTTATAACAAAAATATTACAACATAACCAGCATGCTACAGCTACCCCTTCCCATTACAAAGCCAGATGTTTTACCCTTGTGTCTGTAGGGTAAGCACTTTAACCATTATGCCAACGCTTTCCTCCTCTGCTGCAGACAGATGCCCCCTCTGTACCACTGGGATGGCTAACTATTGATTTTATTTTTTACTTTTGTTAAACGCCTGGCAGTTAGCACAAAGGACTAGAGGTCTGACTTGTAAACGGACTGCTTCCTGTTCCAAGGGTACAGGCTTTGCATCTTTCCACTTTAATTTGCCTACTTTGTAACATTCAGCAAGTCACTTAACTAGACGGTGCTTTTGAGCAATTGGAAATTTATGACTAGGCTCCTTAATGGTCTTCTAGAGTGCATGCCTAGTAATGACTCGCTGTTAAATTATACTATTACTGCCACAAGCTGTATTAACTGCTTTATGGTGTGCCTCATCACTGCATTCATTTTATTTATAATCAAACATTTGTCAAAAGTACTCCACTGCAAATAGCCACATGCAGCAAGACATTCTGGGTTAAAAATACCAAACAAAATAAGTTTACATTTACAGCTTCAATGGTGAAACCTAATCACCCACACTATCGGTATATAGTAAGTGAGATGCAAAGGGATTCTTTTTTTCTGATCCTGAGTCATTTCCTTAGAGTATGAATATCTTGTAGGATTAAACAGATACATCTAAAATATGAAAGGCATTATGAATACTTTTGGAAAATACAATTGGCCCATTTTACATTTAGCAGAATACTAGGCCAAATGGTTTCAGTGAAAACTTTGTCTACATAACTTGGAAGGCCATTCCTTGCAAAACCGTTCTTCTGTATGACAAATGTACAATGCTGAGTGCTTACAGCATCAGGCATTATTACTTTAACAAATACAGTGCAAAGGTGGTATGTAGTCACCCATCATTAGACATGCTTGCTTTCCCTCTCCTTTATTCATCCCCAGTGATATTTCTAGTGATCTCATAGAAGATACCTGTGAGTTCACCACAGATGTCTGGGATCTCATAGAAGATACCTGTGAGTTCATCACAGATGTCTGGGATCTCATAGAAGATATCTGTGAGTTCACCACAGATGTCTGGGATCTCATAGAAGATACCTGTGAGTTCACCACAGATGTCTGGGATCTCATAGAAGATACCTGTGAGTTCACCACAGATGTCTGGGATCTCATAGAAGATACCTGTGAGTTCACCACAGATGTCTGAGGGTTACCTAAACACCCTCTTCTATATACTGATGCTCATTATTACTACTACACTAAGGTCAGGCTGTATGTCTGAGGGTTACCTAAACACCATTTTCTCTATGCTGATGCTCATTATTACTACAACACTAGGGACAGGCTGTATGTCTGAGGGTTACCTAAATACCCTTTTCTATATACTGATGCTCATTATTACTACTACATTAAGGTCAGGCTGTATGTCTGTGGGTTACCTAAACACCATTTTCTCTATTCTGATGCTCATTATTACTACAACACTAGGGTCAGGCTGTATGTCTGAGGGTTACCTAAATACCCTTTTCTATATGCTGATGCTCATTATTACTACTACACTAAGGTCAGGCTGTATGTCTGAGGGTTACCTAAACACCATTTTCTCTATTCTGATGCTCATTATTACTACAACACTAGGGTCAGGCTGTATGTCTGAGGGTTGCCTAAATATCCTTTTCTATATGCTGATGCTCATTATTATTACTACTACACTAAGGTCAGGCTGTATGTCTGAAGGTTACCTAAACACCATTTTCTCTATTCCGATGCTCATTATTACTACAACACTAGGGTCAGGCTGTATGTCTGAGGATTACCTAAACACCCTTTTCTATATGCTGATGCTCATTATTACTACTACACTAAGGTCAGGCTGTATGTCTGAGGGTTACCTAAACACCATTTTCTCTATTCTGATGCTCATTATTACTACAACACTAGGGTCAGGCTGTATGTCTGAGGGTTGCCTAAACACCCTTTTCTGTATACTGATGCTCATTATTACTACTACACTAAGGTCAGGCTGTATGTCTGAGGGTTACCTAAACACCATTTTCTCTATTCCGATGCTCATTATTACTACAACACTAGGGACAGGCTGTATGTCTGAGGGTTACCTAAACACCATTTTCTCTATTCCGATGCTCATTATTACTACAACACTAGGGTCAGGCTGTATGTCTGAGGGTTACCTAAACACCCTTTTCTATATGCTGATGCTCATTATTACTACTACACTAAGGTCAGGCTGTATGTCTGAGGGTCACCTAAACACCCTTTTCTCTATGCTGATGCTCATTATTACTACAACACTAGGGACAGGCTGTATGTCTGAGGGTTACCTAAATACCCTTTTCTATATACTGATGCTCATTATTACTACTACACTAAGGTCAGGCTGTATGTCTGTGAGTTACCTAACACCATTTTCTCTATTCTGATGCTCATTATTACTACAACACTAGGGTCAGGCTGTATGTCTGAGGGTTGCCTAAACACCCTTTTCTATATGCTGATGCTCATTATTACTACTACTACACTAAGGTCAGGCTGTATGTCTGAGGGTTACCTAAACACCATTTTCTCTATTCCGATGCTCATTATTACTACAACACTAGGGTCAGGCTATATGTCTGAGGGTTGCCTAAACACCCTTTTCTATATGCTGATGTTCATTATTACTACTACACTAAGGTCAGGCTGTATGTCTGAGAGTTACCTAAACACCATTTTCTCTATTCTGATGCTCATTATTACTACAACACTAGGGTCTGGCTGTATGTCTGGGGGTTGCCTAAACACCCTTTTCTCTATACTGATGCTTATTATTACTCCAAGACTAGGGTCAGGCTGTATGTCTGTGGGTTACCTAAACACCCTTTTCTCTATGCTTCTGCTCATTATTGCTGCAACACTAGGGTCAGGCTGTATGTCTGAGGGTTACCTAAACACCCTTTTCTCTATGCTGGTGCTCATCATTGCTACAACACTAGGGTCAGGTTGTATGTTTGACGGTTACCTAAACACCCTTTTCTCTATGCTGGTGCTCATTATTGCTACAACACTAGGGTCAGGTTGTATGTTTGAGGGTTATCTAAACACCCTTTTCTCTATGCTGGTGCTCATTATTACTACAACACTAGGGTCAAGCTGTAGTTTTTATAGGATATTAAAGATGGGTCAGCTCAGCAGATTTCTCAAGGATGTGCTTTGCAGAGCAGATATTAAGTAGCCTGGCTTTCCTAGTTTAGAGTGGAGGTGATTATTTCTGTAATACCTACACCTCTGCGGTGGTGCTTTGGGTGGTCTTATCTGGTTGTTAAAAGTCATCTGGAGAGTATTAATTCAGTCTAACTTGAAAGGGCAGTCCAAGTTTCCAAAGTTCCTAAAGTCTGGGGGTTATGGAGTGATAGCAAAGTTTGAAGGTCAGCAATTTTGCTTACAATACTTACATTTGGATAAATGATTTTTATATCCTTAAGTCAGTGTGCATGATCCAAGAAGGAAGTCTAGGAAATGCATAACTGAGGTGGGATGATGGTCATTTGAAGGTCTCTTAGTGGTACAGTGCAGTAGTTGCAGGCAGTTTAAAGAAACAACTTGACCTTGTTCAAGATTTCCAAATATAATACGCTTTACATTTTGATTGTATTCAGTCAGAAATCTGTGCTTCTACAATAAAGCGGATCAGTATTCATCAGCCATTTTGAAGCACAGATGTGTTGGAGAATGTTGTTTTGGTGAAAAAGTAAAATACCTATATCTGAGACCATTTCACTTTACCTCTGCTCTCTGATAAAGTGTCACAGACACAACCATAAACATAGATATCTGAGTCTATAGTGTTACCACGTAAAAGGTAGGCAAAGACCAACATGAAAGGACTGAATATCATATTATTAAACTAGATTCCATGCTGACAACTCAGTCTACAGAGCAAGTGTATGATATATCTGTAATGCAAGGAGTGGCTGTGCAGCACATCATGTATATGATACATCTGTAATGCAAGGAGCGGCTGTGCAGCGCATCATGTGTATGATATCTCTGTAATGCAAGGACTGGCTGTGCAGCACATCATGTGTATGATGTATCTGTAGTGCAAGGAGTGGCTGTGCAGCACATCATCTGTATGATATATCTGTAATGCAAGAGTGGCTGTGCAGCACATCATGTGTATGATATATCTGTAATGCAAGGAGCGGCTGTGCAGCACATCATGTGTATGATGTATCTGTAGTGCAAGGAGCGGCTGTGCAGCACATCATGTGCATGATATATCTGTAATGCAAGGAACGTCTGTGCAGCACATCATGTGTATGATATATCTGTAATGCAAGGAGTGGCTGTGCAACACATCATGATGCAGACAGATGAAGAAAAGTGCAGTATGCATCTTCATCATGGTTAAGGCAGCAGTCTTTTACAGCATAACTTTTGTAGCACCTAGGCTAGGATTATTTTAATATTTTAAATAATTACATCAACAACATGTATGCAACACATTGATACATGACAAAGAAGCATACTCACACTGAAGTTTGATCTGAACTGTTAATGTCTGTCCCACTGTAAGGTATAGAGAAAAACATATCTGGTGTTTTCTTACTCTCAGCAGTTTGTACTTTTGGTACTGTTAATAAAGTATTGGTACTGTTAATAAAGTATTAATATCTGTTGCAAAAAATCAGTTTGACAGCTGGAAGATGGAGAATACAGTGTTACAAATAAAGAAAGCAATGAAGTATATGATTTATACTATTAAATGTAGTTAGGAAAACAAAATATTTATTGTCTTGTAAATTAAAAGAAACATTCAGCTGTAATTTTAATGAATACTTGCAAGAATAGTTTGCACTCAAATTAAGTGGAATTCTCCTCTGAACAAATTTTATTGCACAAGATAAATTAAAGAGCGATGTCATGTTTTGAAAAATGTTATTTTATTGGCTGCAATTTGTCACAGTACCTTGGGGGCATAAATGACAGCCCAACACCTAAATCGTCCTTCATGTTGATATCCTTGTTTCACGGAAACGTTCTGGGAATATGCTAAATGTGATTTATTTGTCCCCAGACCAGTAAAAGGTTTTAGGCAGGTGAGAATGAATGTGGGAGTAGTTGACTGGAAGCAAGTCCAGCAAAATGACATATTCAATGGCACTAGAAAGGTGAAGAGCACTTGGGTATCCTTTATTCAAGGGATTTATATTGATCTTTGCAGCTAGCATTGCAGCCAGTATTATACTGTGTGCACAACTCCTTTAAACACATAGCAACTGTCAGCATTTTAACCAGCTACCTATTATTTATCTGTCTGTCCATCACTTTCTCTATCTTCCCATCATATAAAAGAGATAGATAGATAGATAGATAGATAGATAGATAGATAGATAGATAGATAGATAGATAGATAGATAGATAGATAGATAGGTTAATTTACGAGGAAACCAAAGTGTTGTTCTTTACAGTTCCATATTTCCATTTATACTGATTTATCAAAAAACTTAAAAGAAACAAAATTTTGAAGAAGGGAACTCTGAGCAGGCTCTGTGTCAGAATAATGTGACACAGATTCACAAGTTATTCCATAAGGGATGTGAACTGCATGCATAGCTGTCGGTTGTTCTTGCCTTATGAGACTGTGTTTGTTGCTGTGGGATTCAGGAAATTACTTTTTTTTTCACTTGCATTAAAAGGTTTGGACACAAAATGCAAGCAAATGCTGTACACTGGGGGCAGGTTCTAGTTAGACTGGTCACCCAGTATTCGTCATGCCTCATTTTTAATGTACCAGACTGTTTATAATGCATATTATCATTTTGTGTATATGTGTGCATGCTTACATTAATATACATTATACATGCAAATAGACAAAGACATCTAGACAGACCACACACACACACACACACACACACACACACACACACACACACACACACACACACACACACACACACACACATACACATACACACACACACACATATGGAATGAGTGGCTAATGTTGATCTATATGGGTGTAAAAACTTCATTCAACAGTGTGTTTGGGCGAAATCTTTTTGATGAGCTAAACAAATGGCCAACAGTTGTACAGGATCACACAGTTCTCAAGGTTTGGGAATATTCCATTTCCCAGATTTTGTGCAATCTTGGAGTTAGTATATATAATTAGGAGGAGGTGTGGGGGTTGCCCAACTGTAAAAAAGTTTTTTTTTATGTTTAAGTTTTGCATGTTTTATGGCACATGCATAATAATGCATCTACAATCTCATTTCGATGTGTTGTGGTGTGTGTGTGTGTGTGTGTGTGTGTGTGTGTGTGTGTGTGTGTTTATAGATAAATATATATATATATATATATATATATATATATATATATATATATATATATATATATATATATACACACATATGGGTCTACTTTGGAAGCTCAAAGTTTCAAAACTTCAAACTTCATATGGTCGAGGCCATAAGATTTAAGTTTTAAAACTTTGAATGGTTTAAATGGAGATTGCCATACAGAGCAGAATGGGAAATTTACCTTTCTCTTCACTGTAGTGCGATCTTGGAGTTGGTATTTTTAATTAGCAGAGGGTGTGGGGGCTGCAGGGGGGGCTTACCCCCCTGCATAAATGTAAAACAAATGTTGTTTTTATTTATTTATTTTTTTTTATTGAAGTTTCAAACTTTCAAAACTTCAATGTTATGGTGTCAATCACATGAAGTTCGAAGTTTTGAAAGTAATAATGAATTACTATAATGTTGAGTTGCAAAATGGTGAGATGGAAACAATGAAAGTTTACATTCACGAATATCCAGATCATCATAAGTTTTGCCCTGGTAAGTAAACAATCGGTCAACAAAACTTAAAAAAACAAACAGAAGCAAATAAACCCACTCAAGTGGGGGGCTGTGCCCCCTACCCCCCAACTAAATATACCAACTCTGAGATTGCACTACGGTAGAGAAAAGGCCAAAGTTCACTATACCAACTCCGAGATTGCACTACGGTGCAGAAAAGGCCAAAGTTCACTACATTGGTAAACTGACTCCTTTTGCAGTGAAAACTTACAACAATCTGAATGTTCATGAATGTAAACGTTCATTGTTTCCGTCTCTCCATTTTGCAACTCAGCATTATGGTAATTCATTATTTTGACATACATCCATACACACACATACACACACACACACACACACACACACACACACACACACACACACACACACACACACACTTTATACTCCCCACCAGCAGCTTGACTGAAACAGATATCCTGTGCAGTAGCTGACAGCCTGTATTAAAGTTTGAAGTCACATGATATTCTTGCCAGTTTTGACTCTGAGTGGGCAAAAAAATACTCCAGACTTAAGGGTCACGGGGTAGTCATAACTCAGAACAAGGTACAGTAGCTGTCACTGATTCATAAAACTATGAGTAAGTAGCTCAGTGCAATTCTCATGCAGTTTGGCAGAAAATGTTTTCTCTAAATGCAGCAGTCAGTCATACAGAATGATTCAAAAAATGAGAAATACTTCATAACAAACACATTGTTGTAGTTTTTTTCTTTACAGCAATAGAATTTAGTGGCTATGAACTATCCCTAATTGTTGTAATGCATAATAGTTCCTGCCTAGTTAATTTCTGTTGGTGGCCATATTTCCACATTATAAGGAACATGTCAAGGTTTCGAGGCAATGGATTATGCAGTGAGGGAGTTCTGTGTTTAGCAATACTTTTATTTTACATTATAGTGTACAACATTCAGAAATCTACTTGAGATAGCTACTATCTTAAGCATGACCTAGGAAGAGACAATGAGATAAGGTGAAACAATGATCCGGTGCAGAGATTGAACAGAATGAGATGAGCTACAATTGAATGAATAAATAAATAAACAAACAAACAAACCAACCAACCAGACAGTCATGCAAAAACTGCAAATTATAACATCTTACATGGAGCAGACAAATATTTCAAATGCACTGATAAACTAATGATATGTAGTAAAATATCTTACAGATGCAGGGTATAACACAATGCTCTTTTTTTACTCATAGCAGCTGACCACTGACTGCACCAGGACCAGGACCTCTCTTCATCCATGGGATCTATGAGGCTCTTCCTTCTCCCTCACATTTGCTGAGGCCCATGCTTGAGGCCCTTACGGAGACAGAGACATGTAGACTATTGTCATATTACTGTTAAGGGGTTCGTTTTACTTTATTCCCTAGATGTCACTCCGTTGTATCATTGTAGTTTAACGTTAAAACCTTTTGCTTTCCTTTAACAGTGTTTTCTACACAGATGTGGATTTGTGGTAGTAACAGACCAGTTAGTCAGGTAATCACTAACAGTCAGGCTTCTTTTATTTGAAGGCATCACCTTGAGAGGAAAAGACGTTATAACCACCCCATACTCCACACTTACATGGCCCATAATTAAGTATAATGCCCCATTCGGTATGTACTGTACCAAGCATCTGCAGCAAATAGAGAGACCTCAGAGATTTCTAACAAAAAAGATCAAGGACCTCCAGCATGTGCCTTACATGGACCGACTAAAATCCTGGTCACAATACTCTGTATTAAATAGACTTCTTAGGGGAGACTTACGCCTGGCCAACAGATCAACCCAAGACCCAAACCTAATGAACTTACTGTACATTTGCTGCAAATTGCTCATATAGAACTCATCACTGTACTGCTTTGAGATAGCTCCACTGGCTTGAACTGCCCAACTTCCTCACCTACAATCAGCTCTGCCTCTGTCATTCAATCTATTACCTCCCCAATAAGTGTCCTGCCCTCAAAAACCTAGTACAACATCACTCAGCCAAAAGGCCTCATAGATCATCAAGCAAACTACTACTAGAAGTCACCAACAGCTACAATACCTTTGGAGATGCACTATATAGTAGTTCAGTGGCTAAACAATGGAACTCTGTCCCTACAAGCATTCAAAACACATCATCCAAAGCCTCCTTTAAAGACCTCATCAGGCAACATCTCAAGGAAAGTTGGCAGTGCCATGATTGCTCCCCAGGCTAGTGAAAGCTGATAACATATGCATACTAAATCTAGAGCACTTGATAATAGTTTTCAATCTTACTCACAAACACTGGCTAATCTACAATGTATGCACTGTACCTGTGCACTATGTATGTATTCTACCTATGTTCCAGATTTCAGCTGTACACCACAAATCTATTAATTACCTTTATTTTTAAAATTAATATTTTTTTGTTTGTTCTCTCCACTGTAACTGTTTATGTGCCGCATACGCATACCACTGTAAAAACATGTCTCTTGTAATTTGTGTGTATGCTGATCATGTCTAAATAACTAAATGTTTCTGTAATTTTTCTTTGTGGAGCTTTTCTCCCCGGGCCTCTGCTGAAAAAGGGCCTTTTCGGCTCAGTCAGACACCCCCGGTTAACAAATGTAAAATAAATAAATAAATATCCATAAATCAAATGGGTCTAGGGCTACCCATTCCAAGGACTTAAATTTGGCTGCGGCTTAAAAAGGACATGGTGGAGGGACAGATTTATCTGCCAGCAACTGCCATGTCTTTGGGAAAGGCTACTAATTCATGTGAAGCAGAGTACCTGTATGACACTGTTCAAGAGGAACCTGGATGAGTGGATGGGACACCATGAATTCTTACCAGAAATAGTGCCCACAACCCTCCTGAACTTGGGCAGTCATCACTAAATGCTATTTATTTGTTTTATTTATTCCAGTTTGATGACTGGGGAGGTCCACTGGGCTTGTGGAGCCCGTTTTCATTGGATGCTCGGGGAGAAAAGCTCCACAATACAAAAGCTACATTACATGATGAATTACAAAGAAAAAAATGCATTACAATTGACAGGTAGCATTCAATGCAGAGTACAAAAATTTTAGATTTGTTCATGAGAAAGACAGGCATAACAGTATCATGGCTAGATGTTACTGTTTAGTTACATATACATTCTATATATGTGAGAGAAGTTAGGAAGGTGAGAGGGTTAGCCAGGAGAAAAGGAAGAGGAGAGCTTGGGAGGTATGGGATGGAGAGTACAGTTACATTTCCTGTGTAGATATAGGTAGGAATGAAGTTGAGTTTTGAAGGTGTTAAGGTTGTCACAGGTCCTCAGTGTGGAGGGCAGAGCATTCCATTTTTTAGCTAGGGAAAAGGATAGTAGAAGCTGACCAGCTGGGTGCTTGGGTTTTTTAATGGTTATTATGTTTTGTTGAGTAGATCTAAGGGATCTGAGGGGGGGTATATGGTTGTAGAATATTAGTGCAGGGCAGCTAGTAGACTGGAATAATAATTTGTGGGCTGTGGTGATTTGGAGGAAGTCAAGCTGATTGGGGAGTTCAAGCAAGTTTAAAGAGTGAAGGGAGGTGCAGTGATGAGAGGAGGATTTGGCCTTGGTAGCAAATCTGGAGATTTTATTGTAGCATACTTCCAGTTTGGAGGTAAGAGTGGAAGATAAATTAGTAAGCAGAGGAGTGCCATACAAAAGAGAGGGGAGCAGATAGGTAGTGGCTCGAGTTTGTCTGTCAGAGGGAGAGAGGAAGTGGTTGTTTCTGTACAGTAGGCCTAGTTTTATGTGGGTTTTCTTGATGTTTAGCTGGATGTGAGTGTTAAATTTTAGGTGTTCATCGATGGTGACACCAAGAAGTTTGGTGGAGGGTGCATTCTCAATAATGGAGTTATTAAAGCTGGTAATTTGAAACAAGTTTTTATCAATATGAGTGGATTTTGAGGGAGAGAATAGAAGAATCTTAGTTTTGTTGGCGTTTAATGAGAGGTGATTTTGGAGCATCCAGTTTTTGGTGGTAGAGAAGGCAGTTTGTGTTAGAGATTGGAGATCTTTTAGGTTAGATGCACAGCATATCAAAGTGGAATCGTCTGCGTATTGGACAATTTTGGTATTAGGTATGGCTTTGTGGAAATCATTAATAAAGATGTTAAATAGCAATGGGTCGAGTATGGAACCTTGGGGTACTCCATTGGGGGTGGGAAAGAAAGTGGAGGAGGCCTGGCCCCATTTCACGACTTGGGACATGTCAGAAAGATAGCAAGAGAACCAGGAAAGAGCTTTTGGGGAGAGGTTGAGATTTGACAGATGGTTTAGTAGATGGGTATGGGACATGGTATCAAAAGCTTTAGATAAATCCAGTAGAGCTGAGGAAACTATGTTTCCAGATTCACAAGCTAAATTGATGGAGTGTAAGAAGGATAGAAGGGCTGTGTTGGTACTGTGTCCTGGGCAGAAGCCGTGTTGGGTAGGAGAGAGTAACTGGTGTTTGGTAAGGAATGGCATGAGTTGCAAGAGTATGCATTTTTCAAGAAGTTTGGAGATTGGAGACAGGATAGCTATAGGGTGGAAATTGGAGATGGTACAGTATTTGCCACCCTTGTGAAGTGGAAGGATAAATGCAGAACACCATAGTTTTGGTACATAGGATTCAAGTAGTGATCTATTTATCAGGATGCTGACAGGGAGAGCAATGGCTGAGGCTATTTTTAAGAAGGAGGAAGGAATGCTGTCAGGGGCATTGGTGCAAGGCTTAAGTTTGGAGAGAAGTTTTTTATAAGGTAGGTGGAGATGGGTTTGAGTTCAAAAGCAGGGAGTGGGGGAGGGGAGGAGGGGAAGTCTGAGCAGAGAGGGGTGGAAGGTTATTGTTGGGGAAGGTCTTAGTTAGCTCAGCAATAGAAGAGGTGAAGAAGGTATTGAATAGTTTGGCAATTTCAAGGTCAGATTTGCTAGTGTCAGGACAGGGGTTGTTTTTGGTACCCAGCCTAAGGAGGGAATTAATAGAGTTCCAGAATTGTTTGGGGGTTTTGAATGATTTATTTGGAGTTTAATGTAGTAGGATTTTTTATCTTTAATGACTTGTTTTTTGGCTAGGTTTTGCAGCTGTTTGTATTTAATTAAAAATTCTGGCTGTTTATATTGGAGGTAATCTTTCCAGGTTTTGTCTCTTTGTAGCATAATCTTTTTGGTGTCTTTGGTTAGCCATGGGGTGGTTTTTGCTTTAAATCTTTTTGTTCTTATTGGAGCTAGGGAGTTAAGGACAGTTAAGAATGTTGAGTTGAAATAGTCAACAGCTGTGTCTAGAGGTAGAGTTTTTAGTGGGTTCCAGTTAGTAAGCTTAAGGGAGTCAGAGAAAGTAGTAGGGTTAAAATTAGTGAGGTTACTAGTATGGATGAGCTGGTGAGAGTGTGTGAAAGTGGGTGTAGCTCGATGGGTGAAGGCAGGGAGGTGGTCTCCTAATGGGTCAGGAATGACACCAGATTTTATGACTTTGATTGGGTGAGATACTAGGATCCAGTCTAGAATGGAGCCTGGGGGGTTGGTTTTGTTGGGCATAGTAATGGAGTTGCTAAGTTGAGTGAAGTTGAAGAGATTGATCGACATGGTGGAATTAGGGTTAATGATTTTTTGCCAGTCAATATTTACATCCCCTAAGATGTAAGTTTCAATTTTAATATTAGAGGAGGTCCAGGAGAGGATGTCTTCCAGTGTATCGGTGTTGTTATCAGGAGGAATATAGAGGGAAATGATGCAGATACTTTTATGTTTTTTTTATTTTTAGTCAGCTAGTTACAAGTTCAACATTATTAAAAGAAGGGATGGGATTAGGGTAAGGAGTAATAGATAAGTGTTTGGGGTAGATTACAGCTACACCACCACCTCTTTTACTTAGGCAGTCAGAGCGGAGAGATTGGAATCTGGGGGGAAGGAATTTGGAGTCAGTTATGTGTGGTTTTAGCCAGGTTTCAGAGATGGCTACAATGTCAGGTAAGTTGTGGTTGAGCCAAGCTTGAAAGAGGGTTAACTTATTTCTTAAGCTTTGGGCGTTGATGGTGAGGAATTTGAGGTATTTATTTGGTGGATTTGTTGTTGGTGCTGGGGTGGTTTGTTGGAGAGACGTTTGGTCCTGGGTTGGGATGGATGTCACCGGCTAAGCAAAGGTAAGAGAGAAGGGGAATACATTTGTTTGGGTTGTGCTAAGATAGGAGTGGTTGGTAGAGAGTTGGTTTAGGTTTGTAGAATTTGGTAGTGATTGGGAAGAGTTTTACTTTTAAGAGAAGGATGGGGTGGGAGGGTACTAGGGAGGCAGAGATATTGTGGAAGTGAGTTGAGAGATGGGGGTGGGGAGGAAGAGGTGATGGGTGTAAATAGAGGTTGGTATAAGAGGTGGCATGGATTAGGGGAAGTAGAATAAGGATGAGGATAGATGTAGGGATAAGGATTTTAGGAGGAAAAGTGAGCATGGTAGTTGTAGTCTGTTAGAAATGATAGAGGGGTGGTAAAGCGATTTAGGTGGGGGGGTATGGTTGGTGGGGAGGGAGGGAATTTAGGGGGAAGTGGTGGAGTAAAGGTGTATGAGGATTGGTTGGTGAAAGGGGGAGGGATGTTTGGGATGAGAGTAAATGTAAAAGTAGTGGGGGTGGGAATTGGGGATAGGGTAGAGGAGAGGAGTGAGCCCGCAGGGCGAATGGAGTGGGATGGAGCAGCAGGGCAAGAGAGACCAGCTGAAAAAGTATCAGCCACTACAGTGCAGAGCAGAGGTAAGTAGGTAAAGAAGTGAAAGACTGTGTGGAAAAACAGTGTTACAGTTTGTGAGAACACTGGGGGAAAAAGAACAGTATAGGGGGAGGTTTGTACCTTAGTTTGTTAAGTAAGGAGGGGGAGGTTAACAAGTGTTACAGAAAGTGGAGTGGGATTAGGGAAATGTTGTAACTTTACAAGTAATTAGAGATAATGTTGGACTTACAGGGATTTTATATTAAAGCCAACAAAACGAAGCAACTTTACCAACCAGGTAAAAAGTGTACAGCAAAGAAATGGACAGGCAGCTTGTAATAGAATTTATTTGTGCCTCGCAATGATTCCACAGTGCACTTTAATTCCAGTCACAAAATAAAACAAGACAGTTCCGCCATAAACAAAATCACATTAACCTCAAGCGCTTTCACCCGGGCTCTCCCAGGCTTTGTCAAGATAACTTGTGAAGGTTACTTCACTTTTTTATACAATTCATTAGGAATAATAATTCAATTAATTATATAATTAGTAAGTCATATGACCTTTCGTGTTTACTTACTAAAAACCTAAACTTTAAAAACTCTGAATAATATAACATTTTTAAAATACTATGTTACTATTTGTACATTACAAATATACTAAAAAATTAAAATAAAGCATATTTTGTGCAAAAACTATGTGGAAAATGAAATATAGCATAACAATTAATTCGAGTTTATATTATATTATATAAAAATCTATTGTAATGCTCCATGTGATCTTTCACCCATTTTAAACCACAACATCTACACAGTCAAAATGTTTTAAATATTAAAGATAAGATCTATTAATAAATTAATAATATTGTGCAATAAAAGTTATACATGTAAAGAATATCAATGTGAATATACATAAAAATAAAATATAAATATGAATATGAATATCTATAAATATACATAAATATCATTGTAAACATAAATGCAAAAATGTATAAAAATAAAAATGTGTAAGAAAAAATTCAGTAACATGGTAAACTATAACTTAGCTCTCCTTAGTTTGAGTACACTACTTATGCTAATGGTATCATTTAACCCGGGTGGTCTAGAAGCATTGAGTCTTAATTGCCATAACAATTCCCTATACTCTAGGGATGTTTCCCAATCACCACCCCTAGGATTATACATAACTTGCTCTAACACTAAAAACTTTAGAGTCATCTGTCTACAAGTTAGGGAATGTTTGTAAAAGGCATTTGTTGGTTTCTTTTTACTTATTTCGTATAAGTGTTCATAGACACGTTTCTTTAACGTCCTTTCGGTTTTGCCAACATAAAAACCATAACAGTGTTGGCAAAACCCTAAATAGACCATCCCTTTTGTATTGCAATTGAAGTGGCCTGGAGAAATAATATTGGCCTTCCTAGATTTCAAGTATAGGCCCTTGTTGTTGACCATTAAAGAACACTGCTTACAAGAATTACATCCATAAGTCCCAAACCTTAGTTGGGAATTAGTAGTCTTTCTAAATTGATTCATTTCAAGTAAATCTTTTAAGTTCTTATTTCTCCTTCTCACAAAATGTGTTTTTTCTGGAATTAATTTATTAATTTCATCATTCTTTGATAACACAGGCCAATATTTACAAATAATGTTTTCTATCTCAGAGCTGTTCAAATTAAATGTGTAGAGAAAAGCTTTTTCTTTCTCAACATAATGTTTACTTCTGTTACTATTTAAATTATTGTGTGGGCCTTCACCTAATAGTGGAACATATTGATCAGCCCTTTTGGAAGAAATTTCTTGTACTAATGTGTCAAATAACTGTGATGGATAATCTTTCTCCAAAAATAATGTCCTAAGAAATTCTACTTCCTTCTGAAATAAATTATCCTCACTACACATACGGGAAGCTCTGATGAGTTGACCCTTTATAATTCCCTTCTTTTGGGACAACGGGTGGTCACTTGTAAAGTGCAAAAACATGTTAGAATAACTTTCCTTTCTAAATATACTAGATTGAAATTGGTTCTTTTCTAAATTTCTTTCTAACTTGACATCCAAGTAATGTAAATAGTTAGAATTTATTGAGTAAGTAAATCTTAAAAAATCAGTCGTAGAACCAATGTAACCCATGAATTTTTCAAAATCATTAAGGTCACCTCTCCACAAGATGCAGATATCATCAAGGTATCGCTGGTAGTGTATAATATGTTTGACCCATTCAGAAGTAAAAATATAATTAGACTCCCAATAATGGAGAACCGTGTTGGCATATGCAGACGCATATGGAGTGCCCATTGCTACTCCTCTTTTTTGTTTAAAAAGTTCTCCATTAAAGGAAATAAAATTGTTACTAAGAATTGTATCCATAAATTCTACCAGCAAACCTGTCATGTTGGCGCTAAAACCTGCTGAACGGGTAATTACTTCATTGAACCATTCTAAGCCTGTAACATGTGGGATGCTAGGGAACAGTTCTATTATGTCTATAGTAACCATAAACTTGGTGTCTGTGAAATGCTCCCTTTTTATGTTTCTTAAAAATTCCCACGAATCCTTACATAGCTGTTGGAATGATGTCACTAGTTTTTTTTGTTATGATGTCTATAAACTTCCCTAATGGTTCAGTTATACCTTTGGCTCCTGCTAATATAGGTCTGAACCGTAATGGGTTCAGTCCTTTGTGGACCTTCGGGATACCAAATATTACTGGTGTTAAGGGTTTAGGCACCAACAGATAATTATATAGCTGTTCATTAATTGCTCCTTGCATAAGGTGATCTTCTAACATGTACTTGATCTTTGCATAGGCTATATTTCGTTCATTAAGCCACACTTCACTATATTGCTGTGTGTCGTGCAATAAAGTGTGTAAAATAGCTTCATATTCATGTCTATACATGAGCACCACACCCCCCCCTTGTCAGTTTTCATTACCCTGATGTCTTCCATTCTCAGCAGGTTTATTAGTCCAGATGCTTCATCGGAGAGGTTTCTGGGGTGTGCTGTACCTTTATTGCCCCTGATATTCCTAATTTCTGTTTCCACTAACTCCTCAAAAATTTTTAACGCTGAATGAAGTGGAGGATTGAAAGTACTTGACCTGTGAAATAAACTAGGTGTATAACTATCACTCTTAAAATGTATATTTAAATTAAGTTGTCTCATGAACAATTTCAGATACAAAATTGTACTGGCCATGTCTAAAGAGTGAGAGGGGACAAAATGTAGACCCTTTGTAAAAAGATCAAAATACACAGTGTTCAATTCTATGTCAGTATAATTGTAGATAGTAAAGTTATTTTGCCTCCAAATCTTACAATTATCTGGGGACGTGATGTTTATTTTGTCTAAAGGAATTGCCACCTCCTGGTTTTGTTCCATCTCTGCATTTGGGGGGTAAATTCTTTGTTCCTTTGCCTCCCCGGGGGATAATGAAAAACCTGTTTGGGTTCTTGGTTTAATTTCTGGGCGAGTCTTTCACTCCTCCTAGGGACCTATGTATCAAGTGTGGCTTCACTGTCATCATCTAGGTTGTTAGGAGCATTACCATTATTAAATTTATTGTTATGCCATTGCCTTTTATTACTAAAAACATAAGCTGTCCCATTTCTATAATCAACTAAATCGTGCTCAAGTTTTTTTATTTTCCTAGCAACCACCTTCATACAGTGGTCATCTACTTCCTTGAATGCACCTTCATAATCTCTCTTAATGCTGTTAAAATTATTATTGCTAACAATTGCGTTGTTGAGGGTGTTAACCTCAACTAATAATGCAGCAGCTTTTGCCTCGTAGTCTTTCACTATTAAATCCAGCTATATCCAATCCAGCCTTATTGAATAATTCAGTCAAGTCATTAAACAAATCCGAACCTGGTGTAGCGTTATTTGGAAATTTATTAAAGCGCAGTCCTTTCGGAATACGCTGCACTTTAATACATTCGGATAAATATTGTATTTCTAGTTGTGCTGCTTTATACGCATACATTTTATTGTTCAAGTCACTTAATAAATGTTCCAGTTGGTCATTATGTACATTAGTAGCGTGAACAGTACCTTGATTAAACGAAAAACTTTTCATGGTCCATTTGTGGAAGTTAAAATCTTTAGCCGCTGGATAACCTCCTGTTGATTTTGGAATCTGTTGTCTGCTATTTTGGTCAGTTGAACCTTGCCCCATAGAACGCACGTCTTCAATAACTTCCGGTAGGGGGTTAGTTTTCCTTCCCGAAAAATAATTCTGATCTCCAGCAAAATGCTGTTGATTTGGTGGTATTCTGTTTGAGTTACGACTGTTCTCTTGTGTGAGCATGCCGCTTAATTGCGACAAAAGACACAGAACCTGTTTAAATTCGCCCCTAGTCACCGGGGCATCATCTGGTAACTCCTGGTCGTCTACCAGAATGTTAGGTGTAATACCAAAATCCAAGCTTTCCGACCTTTCTGCCATGAGAAACCAAAATAAAGCCAACAAAACGAAGCAACTTTACCAACCAGGTAAAAAGTGTACAGCAAAGAAATGGACAGGCAGCTTGTAATAGAATTTATTTGTGCCTCGCAATGATTCCACAGTGCACTTTAATTCCAGTCACAAAATAAAACAAGACAGTTCCGCCATAAACAAAATCACATTAACCTCAAGCGCTTTCACCCGGGCTCTCCCAGGCTTTGTCAAGATAACTTGTGAAGGTTACTTCACTTTTTTATACAATTCATTAGGAATAATAATTCAATTAATTATATAATTAGTAAGTCATATGACCTTTCGTGTTTACTTACTAAAAACCTAAACTTTAAAAACTCTGAATAATATAACATTTTTAAAATACTATGTTACTATTTGTATATTACAAATATACTAAAAAATTAAAATAAAGCATATTTACAGGGATTTTATATTAAACAAGCGTAAGGCAGAAGGGTGCTGCTACCTAGTGGAGAACGGAAAAATAGCAGGCAGAGAAAATAAAATAAGATAAATGGGCAAGCCTCTTATGGGTTACAGTAGATAGTGTTCTGAGACTTGAGGTCAGCAAGGACTAGAGGGAGGGGGTGTTTTAGCAGTCAGTGGTAGGCTGCAGAGGCACACACACTGAGGGCAGGCTAACAAATAAAGTAGTCTTAGGTAATTGAGTTTAGTGTAACGCTACATACATTCACTGAAAAATAGTTAGGGAAGTCCACACTGAGGTTCTTTTCTTATATGGTCCAGGCTAGTAGGCAGGAAATGTCCAGGTAGAAACTGACGGAAGTTTTGCAGGAGAAAGTCCTTATTTTCAGGAGGCAGGTAGGGACCTTCAGGTGTGGAGTACTGTGAAAAGAGAGGAAAAAAAATAACGTACAACTGTAAGTATTTACGGTGAGAGAAACAGGTAGAGAGGAAGGAGAATAGGAGAGGTAATTAAACAATAACAGGAAGAGAAGAAGGAGAGTAGAGGAGGTAAAGAAGGAGTGGAAGTAGGGATAGAGCTAGAAGAAGGGTATATATTGAAGGAGGGTTGAGCTGAAGAGGAAAAAATGGAGAAAACAGTGTGGTATAGTTGAAGGAGAATGCAGGAGTAGGCAGGGAGAGATGCAGCTTTCCAAGTCTTAAGTCACTGCTATCATATAATACAAGCCCAAGTCAAATGCAGTAACACAGTTCAAATGTTGGTGAGGGGAGCAGAAATTGCAAGTTGTACAACAACAAATCCAGGCAGACAAATACATGTAAAATTATGTAATATACATCTAAGAATTGTGTGTAAGATGTCTAGGCAAGTCTATTTATGAGGTATATCATGAACTGTGTATATTAACAGCATCAATTCAGGCAGAACAGAGATATATCATGAACTGTAAGCATGAACAACATCAATTCAGGCAGAACATATAACAAAAATACATATAACTATCAGCTGTAGAAAAAATGACTAAGCACTATGATAAAGATATAAATAAATCGGATATATCATGAACTGAAAATATGAACAGTATCAATTCAGGCAGAACATATGAAAGTAAATACATAGCATTAAACTGTCAGCTGTAAAACAAATGACTAGGCACGATGTAAAAGCTATATCAGTATGACCAAGTAGAGCCAGAGTAGTTGAGTGCAGGCATATGATTAGTATCTGTTTGCACCTGTTTGGATGGCGTTCTAGTTAAAGAAAAAAAATGTAAGTACAGACTTTGGATTAGTTTCTATGAATGCCTGAGAAGGCATTCTAGGTAGAAAACATAAAAGCAGGCTTTGGTTTAATTACAGACAACACCTATTTGGACGGCGTTCTTAATAAAAATAAAACAATAACAGGCTATGGATATGTTTCTATCAACATCTGATGAGGCATTCTTAGTAGCTGAAGAATAAAGCAGGGTCCTGTGTAATTTACAGATAACGCTGTTAGGAGGGTGTGATTTGGAAGGCGAGTGTTGAACCTGCATTATGCGTAGAGATATAGGACTCCTACAACACTCACAAAGCAGACTGACCCCATGTTTGTTTGTGTCTTTTGGCTTTTCCTGGTTAGAGGTTGCCACAGTGGAACGCCAGTCCATTAATGATTGGTAGTGGATTTTTATGTACCGGGTTACCAGCCCTGATGCACAACCTTCAACGAAAGCATGCCCCATTCACGTATGCCTCCACACAGAAGACACTCTAGCTGAGAATCGAACGGGACAACGTCTTGCTATGAGGCGACAATGCTACCGCAGCAAGCACTTAAAAAAAAATACAGTCACTGTTTAGGCACTAAAGGACTGGTATGAGCCCAGAGCAGTAGCAAAGTTATACAAGTCAAATGAAAAAGAAAAAAAAGAAGAACACCCATTTGTCACAATGCTGTGGAAATACCGGCAGAGACTAATTCAAATAAACATACAGAAACATAATGCATCAAGAGTTTAGCAGAAATAGCAGAGAAAACCAAGATCCAACAAACAGAACAATATTATGCACTGTCTTTTGTTCTGAAACCTACCAGGGGGTGAGCAAAGCAGCACTACCGCGTAACAAGCTCAGTAGATGAGAGTGAGGTGGTAAATCCTAACCAGGACTTTTGAAAATGGCGCCAATGGATTTGTGGTGTCTAGATGTAAACTCAGGGGAGGTGGTATGCTGAGGGGGAGGGGATAAAAGCAACAGAGGAGCGCGGTGGTAGCAAGGAGAGAGGTGAGAGAGAGGGAGGAATCCAGGTGGAGTAAAGCAGCAGGGTGAGAGAGACCAGCTGAAAAAGTATCAGCCACTACAGTGCAGAGCAGAGGTAAGTAGGTAAAGTAATGAAAGACTGTGTGGAAAAATAGCATTACAGTTTGTGAGAACACTGGAGGGAAAAAGAACAGTATAGGGGGAGGTTTGTATCTTAGTTTGTTAAGTAAGGAGGGGGAGGTTAACAGGTGTTAGAGAATCTATTGTTAGCTATCTTGGGTACTGACTAGTACATCTACGGTATTACATTGGGTTGAAATGGCTAGGCTTAAAATGACCTCTGTGTCGATAGCCTAGTAATCTCCTATGATCCTATGAAGTGTCACTTTTTAAGCAGGTAGAGGGAATGGATAACACACAACCTACATTTAACCAAGACCTAGTTAAAGTAATTAAATGCAAGTCAAGGGGCTGGATTCCAAAAGATTTGCTCTCAGTGACATACAGATCCAGGCCCCAATGTTAGCCTGTTTTATAGATAGATATTACTCTGTCTACTTTATAGATAGGCTTTATACCTGAGCAAGTTGCTTACACTAAGAGCAAGTCTGTTGCAACAAGGGTAGACTCGCACTGAAAGCAGGGCTTTTGGAACTGGGGCAAAATTATACCAAAGTAAGTTATTTTCAGTGAGAGCAAGTTTTTTGGGACTGAGGGAGACTTACATCCCAGTAAGACACTTAACACTGAGAGCAAGGTTTTTGGAACTTGGGCAGAATTACACAGTAGTAAGTCAATTACACTGACAGCACATTTTATTTTAATTGGGCCCAAGGTACAATGGATGAAAAAACTTCAATAGAATGGGCAGAGGACATTAGATATTATTGACATATCACAGGGTAGGCATAAGTACATTTTCTATGGAGTTATTAAAAAATATAGTGATGAAGAAACTAGTACTGCCTTCAAAAGTATGAAAACAAAATTAATTAGCTAGCATGAGATAAATTGCAGAGAGATATCCGACTAGACCTTAGCCTGTTTATTGGAGGCACAAATGAGAAACGAGCTCATTTGTATCTCCACAATGAAAACAAATCTGAAAGCAACCTTTTTCAGATAACTCACTTTGAAGGAAAGGGCAAGTCATTGTTTTCTGTAGTGTACCTGTCCAGCAAGGTCTGCACCTTCTAAGCAGAGAGCATATTAGCATCTCTAAAAGGGAAGTCATAAGCATGAAGAGCCTAATGGCAATGCAATCATCTCTGCTATAGCCAAAAGCAACACTTGTCACTTTTGGGAATAGGATTTGAAAATGCTAAGGTTGGAGTAAATTTCACAGTTTCAAATAGATGGGAACATATGCAGCACAGCATTATTTCATTTCATGTGCCACTGTATAACAGCAATTGAATTGCATATACTACAAAAGGTGACAAAACATGTCTTCTTGCATCCTAATGTAATGACAGCAGAACCATGATATTTTGGCTGTCCAAGTGTAATAAGTATGAATAATAACTATACTATACTATACTATACTATGTAAAAGTATTAAAAAGTAAGAACATTGTATGTGACAAGTGTATTAATGTCTAGTGCCAAAGTTCATACACAACGTATTTGGATTACAGGTACTAAGCATCTTGGATAATTAACAAAAACACTACTAAATGCATTCATGTTTAAGTTAGCATGATTGTATAAATGCAAGGCATTCTGGCCTCTGTGTAAAAAAATAAAATACAATAACAAACCAACACAATCCTTACATTATAATTCATGGCATCATAGGGAACAGGTCAGATGAAGATCCCTTAAAAACAAGCAACTGGGAACTTTCTGTCATTTAAAAGGGATGTGTATATTGGGTGAAGGCAAAAAATTCTAGCGGCTAAAATGTTCCAGTGTATTATTCTTGTAAATTTTGTGTGTGCCGGTTAGGAAACTAAAACAGATGTATGAGAAGGGCTCATTTTTGCTTTGTGGCACCTTTTTACCAAGCTGCTGCTATCCTCAGAGAGATTTGAGGCCAGTCCTTTTAACTAGAAGTAAAACTCTCAAGTTGTTTATTTTGAGTGCAGTTAGTAAGCCTATTAAAGGATTTATATGTCATTATCTTTTTTCAGTGATCATTGTAAGTGGTTCTTCTTCCAGAAATGTGAGTAAGTGCAATAATGAGAATTGCGACTGTCAATTAGGCTGTTAATGAAAACCTACCCAAATGGATATCCATCCCATACTTCAAGTCAAACATGGGCTGTTACAGATTTATTCTATGACCATTTCATGACTGACAACATGATTCAACCCCCCACAATGCAAGGAGTGGTACAGAAGTCCTTATATGAAAGATGGATGCATGTGTTTCAAAGATGACTGCTGTAGTCAGGGTCACTAAAATCAAACGTTAAACACAGAACAACACCAGAAAAGGGAAAAACAGACGGTAACGACCATCAGCTAGGTTCAAAAAGGCAGCGATGAGACACTGGCTCGGACTAAATAAAAAACTTTAATGAAATACTTCCAAAACTATTACATCCACGTTAAGCGCTTTCATCTGCTAAGCATGCAGACTTCATCAGAACAATTAATTGTGTATCAATATGCTAATTTAAAAACGTTTTGGCGCCAAATGTGTTTCACAAATTTAAAGTGCAAGTGCTATTATTTAACAAACAAATGAATAAACAATGAATAAATATTAACACATAAAACTGACATACTTAATCTAAATCATCAATTGATAGATTATATATATATATATATATATATATATATATATATATATATATATATATATATATACCCTATACTAATACAAAATAATATGCATTATAATTTAAAATAAACATCATATTGTTCCTATAATAAAAACTTTGCTATAACATCTTACGTGACTTCACATGAGTAAACTACCCTGTCATGACTTATAAAATACTTTGTAAATCATATAATTATTCTAATGGTACTTTGTTATCTATAATTGTATGCATAAACATTATTAACATACCTTATAACTAGAAAATAGGTATTACCATATTGTAGTGAGGGATATAAAAAATATAAAAAAATATTAAAATTAGAAATAAAACTTCATACTATATTATGTATGATTGTTTCACAACAAGGAAACATTTGTTACTTCTACCCTTACTGTAATTCAAGAAAAGGTTTTATAAATATATACTCATTTAAACCTGGTTCCCTCATTGCATCTGTTCTTATTTGCCAGACAGTCTCCCTTTTACTTAGTACTGCCTTTGAATTTCCTCCCCTAATGGAATTATAAACCTGATCTATAATTCCAAATCTAAAACTATGCCCCTCATTATATTTTTTTATATGTCTGTAAAGTGTGTTTTTTGTATCTTTGGTTTTTATTTTATATAGGTGTTCGTAAATACACTTACATAACCGCCTCTCGGTTTTTCCTATATAAAACGCGGAACATAATACGCATTTTGCCAAATATATGATATTTTTAGTGTTACAGTTTCCTCTTTTAAACTTAATGTATGTCTTGTTGATATCATCCAGTTTACATCCATCAACTTCATTGATCACATAACACTGTTTACATGACCCACATTTCTTGGTTGCCCCATTTTTATTAATGTTCATTTTATCTCCTGAACCATGTTGTAAATATTTTCTTATACTCATACCCGTCTTATATACAAAACTAGGTTTTGGGCCTACTATATTTTTTACCTCATCTTCCACTATTAAAGAATTCCAATGTTTCATAATAATATTCCTAATTTCATTACTATATGGTGAATATATCAAAACACATACTCTATTAAAGGAATTTATTTAATCTGAAACCTCATTCTTATTAATAAACTCCATACCTAAAATGGGGGGATATTTTTTACCCCACTCATTTCTAACGTAGCTAGATACGTCTTCTAATAACCCCTATTTGCAAACATAGAGGTAACAAATTCCATCTCCTTATCCATTACCTCAATATTAGAAGACATTCTTGCTACCCTTATGCATTGTCCTTTAAATATGTTTTTCAAAATATGTTTTGGATGATCACTAGTATATTCCAGATATCCGTTCGAAAATGTTTCTTTCCGATATATTTCGGACTGGAAGCCATTCATAGTATGTCTTATAAATATATCTAAATAAGCTATCCCATCTTTACTAATATTATATGTAAACTTTAAAAATTCACTAGTCTGATTAATAAAAAAAAATATATATAGTAGGCCCAAAACCTAGTTTTGTATATAAGACAAGTATGAGTATAAGAAAATACTTACAACATGGTTCAGGAGATAAAATGAACATTAATAAAAATGGGGCAACCAAGAAATGTGGGTCATGTAAACAGTGTTATGTGATCAATGAAGGTGATGAATGTAAACTGGATGATATGAACAAGACGTACATTAAGTTTAAAAGAGGAAACTGTCACACTAAAAATATCATATATTTGGCAAAATGTGTATTATGTTCCGTGTTTTACATAGGAAAAACCGAGAGGCAATTACGTAAGCGGATTTACGAACACCTATATAAAATAAAAACTAAAGATACAAAAAACACACTTTACAGACATATAAAAAAATATAATGAGGGGCATAGTTTTAGATTTGGAATTATAGATCAGGTTTATAATTCCATTAAGGGAGGAAATTCAAAGGCAGTACTAAGTAAAAGGGAGACTGTCTGGCAAATAAGAACAGATGCAATGAGGGAACCAGGTTTAAATGAGTATATATCTATAAAACCTTTTCTTGAATTACAGTAAGGGTAGAAGTAACAAATGTTTCCATGTTGCAAAACAATCATACATAATATAGTATGAAGTTTTATTTCTAATTTTAATATTTTTTTTTATATTTTTTATATCCCTCACTACAATATGGTAATACCTATTTTCTAGTTATAAGGTATGTTAATAATGTTTATGCATACAATTATAGATAACAAAGTACCATTAGAATAATTATATGATTTACGAAGTATTTTATAAGTCATGACAGGGTAGTTTACTCATGTGAAGTCACGTAAGATGTTATAGCAAAGTTTTTATTATAGGAACAATATGATGTTTATTTTAAATTATAATGCATATTATTTTGTATTAGTATAGGGCATATATATATATATATATATATATATATATATATATATATATATATATATATATATATATATAAAATCTATCAATTGATAATTTAGATTAAGTATGTCAGTTTTATGTGTTAATATTTATTCGTCGTTTATTCATTTGTTTGTTAAATAATAGCACTTGCACTTTAAATTTGTGAAACACACTTGGCGCCAAAAAGTTTTTAAATTAGCGTATTGATACACAATTAATTGTTCTTATGAAGTCTGCATGCTTAGCAGATGAAACGCTTAATGTGGATGTAATCGTTTTGGAAGTATTTCATTAAAGTTTTTTTATTTAGTCCGAGCCGGTGTCTCATCGCTGCCTTTTTGAACCTAGCTATGGGTCACTAAAATGACATTTAAAATGGGGCAGTTATATTGCCTTAGTGCAAATACAGGTCTGTCTACAAAACATTTCATGTAATAAACTGCCTGTAGTAAAAAGACATAGACACTTCAATAAGTTTCAGAGGCTATTTTTTCTGGACCAGTCTTAACAGAATGATTTATTTAAACTCATTCAAAAAATCAATTATCTAACTACATCCCACAGGACAATACCCATTTAAAACTTTAATCCACAACACTTCACACGATTGAGAGTCACCTGAGTAAACATATATAAAAAAAATCAAACAGTGAAGATGTCATTCACTTTCACTAATGCAGTAATTAATCTACTCACACAGGAGCCTTAATGTGGGAAGCTATGACCTCCACACCCTGTTAACTTATATTAACAGTGCAGTCACACAACCACTGAAAGAGGTGAAATGCCCAAAATAAATAAATGTTGGTGTGCTCTCAGATAATATGCCAACACTGATTGCACTTACAAATAATCACCAATGAAAAACAGCAAACCACACAGATTAACACACTGTAATACACTGTTGTGGACAATAAGCACTTACTACACTTACATAACACACCTGATAATTCTTCTCCACAGAGAACACAGTTTACAATCTGGTTATTCAACAACATTATTTTAATGCAGCAATAAAGTTCCAAATACATTTTTTACAGGTCACCCAGAAGGGGGAAAATCACTATAAGTGAAAAAGTAGATTTTCATTATTGTCACTTTAAAGAATGTAAATTAGTAGCTTTTGTAATGTATTTTTTCCATTTTCGGTTTTAAATGATTCTAACGTCTACCACACTGTGTTCCTTTAGCTTTATTAAGGGGATTAGTAGATTAATTTAACTGCTTTGTCTGTGCATCATATAACTGAGCCATGTTTAAACAAATGCTGTTTTGTTTAGATAGACTAACTGTACTTTGCTTATAAAACATGTCTACATGAAATGGCAATGTCATTTCCTGGAACATCTTTCCAGTTTATGCAGTGAAGAATTAGCTTATGCAGATATTGTAGCAATATTTCCAAAGGAAATAAAGACATGTATTAACTAAACAATTACGGACAGTTAAAGTATCTTGTATGTACTTGTGCAAGGTCTGCATACCCATTTGTTTATTTTTCCTGATACAATGGAATAAATAAGCAGTTACTGTAATCTATTTTTGAATATACAGATAGTACTGTACACATTGCCAAAGGTTCCAGTATAGCAAGTGGTAATTATACCCACTGTTCTCAACTGCTTATTGCATATGGATAAAAAAAAACATCCTTTATGCTGTGGAAAGTATTAGCAAGATTGTGGAGTATTTGGAAGTTGTTTTGCTGAAACTGGAAAAGAGAAATCAGCAAGTGAGTGTTATGAAATTACAACCCTGCATTCAGGAGGGTTGTGGTATGATGTACCAAAGGAGATGTAAATGTTGATGAAGAATGAAGAAAAGGTATCTTGGGAATACATTATAGAAAAAACTACAAAAAGAAGAAGCAGAGTCAATTTTGAAGGGTGATAATAGAATGGAAAGGAAGTCTTATGCTGAAAAAGTAAAAGAGGACACAAGGGCAGTAATAAAAAGAAAATGGTGGAAGATAATGTGAAGCAGATGTATGTGGTGAGGATTCAAAAGAAAAAAGAAAAAGAACTGGGCATATATGAAATTTGGGACAACTCAATGGTTATTTTGGGTACAAAAGCTAAAGAGAAAAGAGCATGTATTCTTATTAACAAAAATATATTCTGGGGAATTTTATTTGAGACTGTTTATGCAATGGAAAATGTTGATGAGTATAAATTGTCAAATTTAACAGGGAAACAAAACAAGATTCATGAGTAATTTTGAACAGAAGTAGAAAGAGAGACTTTGAAAGGACATTTAAAACATTTATGTAAAGAAGTGCTGGACATTCTAAAGGTTTATGACAGAAGAGTTTTACGGACTGGTGGACAGGACTGTAATATTGTGTTAAAGATAGAAAAGTACAAAATTATACACATTCCAAGTATAAATGTTGAGGGAAATAAAGCTGTGGTAAAATTCTGGCGATAACCTCAAATACTTTTTTTTTTGAAAAGGGATATTTGATAAATAACTATGATAAGAAGAATGTTAAATCTGTGGGGAACTGGGTCATAATGCAAGAAAATGTGAACCTAAATTTTACAAATGTAACAAAATTGGGCATTTCTGAATGTATTGTAAAACTGAAACTGATAATAAAAATGAAGAAAAAAGGTAACAAAATGAATAAGGAGAGGGAGTGGCAGGGGTGGTAGAAGTGGAAGATAACTTAGATACAAAGAAATAAAAATAATGAGATAGAGGAAGATATAAATTGTGAAGTAATAAAAAGAATTAAAATAATGTGATGGATAACATAGTAAAAGACAGAAAAACAACATTTAAAGGCATAAGTATAAAAGAAAAAAGGAAATGGATGAAAAATAAAGTTATAATTTCTAGAAGCTTAAGGAGAATATAAAGCAATAATTTTAGAGTGTTTTCTGTAAATGTGAATAATATTAAGAACATAGTGAGAAGGATAGGAGTTTTAGAATTGTGCAATAGATGTAATTATATTAGAAATTATGAGATTTTTTTTAATGAGTGAAGAAAGATTATAGACAAAAGTTATTGGGGAGGATAAGTTGGGAAATGACCAGTGTTCAGGTATAACCATGTTTTGAAAAAATTCTGTGAAAATATTAGATGTAACTTTAGTAAGAATGGGAAGATTAACTATTGTGGATTAAGATGGGTAGAACAAGTATATAGAATTATAAAATTATATGCTTATGTTTCTTGTAAAGCAAGGGAAAGTTTATTTCACCAGATTATAGACTATGTTGTGATAAATATGAATATTATACTGACAGGGGATTTTAATTATGACATAGGAGGTAAGTGTTAAAAGAAAGAAAATGATGCAAGAAAAATTGCAGAAGTTATGCCACTGGTAAATTAATTCTTTGAGATAAAAATTCATGGATTTACAAAAGGGGTAATTCTAGAACAGAACAAAACAGATTACCTTTTATTATCAAAAGGACTAATCATAGGAGAAGAGGAGATAATTGATATGGGATTTTCTGATCATCTACTGATATGCAAAAAGATAATGGAAAATAAAGGAATAAAAGGCTAAACAAGAAAACATGGAATGAGGAAGGAAATATATAAATAATATGGGTGGGAGGTTGGCAAAATGGTTAAGGTGTTTACCTTGCAGACACAAGGTGCAGGGTTTGATTTTCACATGGGGTAATTGGCTAGGCTTAAAATGGCCCACAAGGGCAGGTACCCTAGTACTAACCTATGAACCTCTGCAGACATAAAGAGATCATAAAATCATTTTATACAAATTGGTCAGAATGTGAGATGCTTTTTGAGGTGAAATATAAATAAATGTTTCTTACAGTGGCAGGATAATGTGAAAAAGTAGAAAAAAGCATTATAGGACAGTATATAAAGATGCATTAGAAGATTTAGAAAATATTGACAGGATATTTTGATAAAGAAACAGAAATATATAGAAACAATCAAGAAAAGATTAAGGAGTTATTATTCTAGGAAAATATTTCTTACAAGGAAAAAGAGAAATGGTATCAGCATATTTAAGTATATTAGGAAAGGAAGATAGTAGTGTTATGGGAGAAATAAAAAAATGTAAAAGGAGAAATAGAAATAACTCAGGAACAAATTATAAATATTGTAGTAGAGTATGCACAAGAAACATTTAAAGAAAAAAAAGAAGAAATTTAAAATAATATGGGAAGTAAAAAAGGTTTTTTTTTTTTTTTCAAAGCAAGAAAATAAAGAAATTCAAAAAGAGATTTCTCTATATGAATAAGACAAAGAATTAGGCAAGTGAACTTAGATTCAGCTGCATGACCAGAAGGAATAGAATACAAAAAGTACATAAACGTAATGGAATGGCAAAAGGAATATTTTCAAAGATTATAAATGAATGGCTAAATGAAGGCTAAAAGAAAGTTTCATGTATAAAGAATTATACAGTGGAATGCTTAAATTTATTTGGAAGAAAGAAGATAAAAGTAAATTAAAAAAACTAGACATTGACAGTACTGAATAATAATGACTATAAGATCTTTATGAAAATAATACAGAAAAAATATGAAACTGAGATGGAAAGTGTTATGGAGAACAGTAATATATACTATAAATGGAGAAGGGATGTTACGAATTATTAATGATAGAGAGATTGTGGTTGATATAAATAGCAGAGAAGAAACTAAACTTATGACTGAGGATTTCAATAAAGCATTTTATACAATAGAAAATGAAATGTTATGGGGGATAAAGAAAGAATACAATATAAGTGAGAAAAATTAGGAAATTGTTTATGTCCACATATAATAATAATTTACAAATTCTAGTAAATCGTTGGTTAGGGCAGCCATGGTGGTGCAATGGTTAAGAGGTTCTCCAGTTCAATTCTTGGCTGGGGTGCCTTTTGTGTGGCGTCTGCATGTCCTTCCTGTGGTCGTGTGGGTTTCCTCCGAGTGCTCCGGTTTCCTCCCACATCCCAAAGACATGCAGTAGGTGGATTGGACACTCTAAATTGGCCCTAGGTGTGAGTGTGTGCATTGTATGCCTTCTGTGGAAGGTTGGTTGCCGGGTTGGCAACTCAACACTGTAAAACTCCACTGCCAATCATGAGCGGATGGATGACCCGATGTGGTGACCCCTAACTGGGAAAAGCTGAAAGAAGAAGAAAAAGAAGAAGTAAATCATTGGTTAAGTAAAGAAATGCATATGAGGATGGGTATAAGACAAGGCTATCCAATGCTTTGTATATTTTTTGCCTTATATATGAATGTGATTGGTAAACGAAAGAAAAATATGGTATAAGAATCTAATGATAATGATACAATATTATTATGTTAAACCATGGAAAATCTAGCAGAAGGTAAAATTAAAGCTATAAAAATGAGAAATAAATTGTATAATAAGAAAGTAGAAATTCAAGATTTTTTTTGTGGAGACTTGAAATAGATAAATTACCCAGTGAAAGTAAACATGCCATATAAAAAGAGGACTGAAAGAATATGTTTACATTATGAAGAAGAGGAAATTATGGAGGATTTTTTTAAATGCAAAAGAGTAGTAAAATTATGGGGAAAAGTTATGTAAAGAAAATGTTTTTGAAGATATAAAAGATGTAGATAAGATAAATATGCATATGATTAGATATGGATATTATAAGAAAAGAAGTAAAGAGTATGTTAAAAAAATAGATAAAATATGTTTTATGATCTATGTGTTATATGGAATTAAAGGATAAATGAAATTATGTTTAATGGAAAATGGATGTTGGCAACAATAATGAGTAAAATCAGATGGTTATAGAAGAAGGAGTGGGGTCTAATGAGGAAGAAAATTTTACAATAAATAAGATATTTGTGAATTTATAGTAGTAAATGAATAAAATAGAAAATTGTATATTTGTAAAAAACATGTTTTGAATGAAGGAATTCTACTCTTTTGGATAGTACTGTTGGATCTTTTACATCCACCTGAGCTATCACTAACTTAAGCAGATGGGTCCTTAGTTTAACATCTCATCCAAAGGGTGACACACTCAGAAACGCAGCTCCACTCCTTATGCTGCACTGCAGTGTCAGTAGTGAATCTGCTTGTTATGGGAATAGAACCCATACCCTTCTACACCAAAGGTGAGTGTGCTACTTATTGTGCCACTGCCACTGCCATTAATTTTATTATGTTATGGGGGCTTTATTTTGGAGGGGACAACAGAAAAGGGTGTTCCTGGTCATAGATGACATTTACTAGTGCTTTTATGGAACTGTATTATACTGGTTGTCTATCACCATCTTTCATTTTAGGTTCACTAGGTTCTTACAAAAGTGCTGGTCTTTTTTTCCCCTGAGTAACACATAACTCTTCTTTATCATCATCATCATCATAATCAATAATCTCCATTTTTCCCAATTTTCTACAAGTGGTCAGGATGTTGTGTTAATTGTCACCTTCTCTCTCTATTCAATACCACTTTCCCACCTTCTTCTACAGTCATACTTGACTGTTGCAAGTCTTCTTTCACACAATACATCAATTTCTTTGCTGGAGCCCCTCATTTTCTCTGCATTCTTTCTGAGTATCCCAATCTTCTCCATCAGATTGTCTTCTGCTGTTATGCACATGTGCCCAAACCACTGTAATCTGCTTTTATTTTAATCTTCTCTGCAATTGGAGTCACTCTGGCTTCTGCTTTGCTGTCCTTATTTCTTTTTTTGTCCCACATCTCAGACACTTCATGTCTATCACCTCCAGTTTATTCAAATGTTCTACCTTTACTGCCCATGTTTTTGTATGATACCATAGTACTGGTCACACCACTGTTTTGTACACCTTACATTTGAGCTTCTTTGCCATTCTTCTGTCATATACTGTCCCTGACACTCTGTTCCAGTTGGCTGCAGCCCCTGTGATTCTAGCTTTGACCTCTTCATTCAGGTTTCTCTTCTTCGCAGCGACCCCTCCCAGATATTTGAAGCTGTTAACATGTTCTAATATTTTCCCTTCTATCTCAATTTTCAACTTCTTCCGATTTCTCAGATGTGATGCCTTTACAGCCATCGTATCTGTAGTTAGCTTCATCCCATGTGCCATTAGTTTTGCATTCCATTCCACTTTTTCTGACGTTTTTGCACAGAGCCTGCCTGTAATACCACATCATCTGCATGTAGTAGCTTTGGTGATCTGTCCCCCCAACCTGTTTGCTGATGTAGTGTTTCACCAGTACGAACAGAAGTAGGTTCAAAGCCAAACCATGATGCACACCCACTTCAACCCCTCTGTGAGACCAAGCATTGTTCAAACTTCAGTCATTGGTTTCTTGTGTATAGCCTGCACTAATTCTACCTATATTGGTTTCTTGTGTATAGCCTGCACTAATTCTACCTATATTTATGGAACTTCAAACTGCCACAGGACTGCCCAAATTATCTTTCTTACGATCTTGTCATATGCTCTCTCCAAGTCTAGGAATGACCAGTTGGATTATTTTCTCATCTCTAGATTCTTCTCAAATGTTTCACTGCAAACACTGAATGGAGAGATGAGAAATCAGCAAGAAAAGGAGCACAATATTGCTGGAAATGAATTCATCCTCATGTCCTGATGAGAACCCTCATGAGCTGGACACTGTTTTTCAAAACATCTCACCAAGACAACACTGATATATACTCTGTATTTTATATAGTATATATCATGGACAGAAATAGGTTAAAACTAAAACAGACAGATGGGTGCACAAGACCCAGAATAAAAAAGTGCTCAATCCTGGTAAGTGCACTGATGCCAGGACTTGAGAAAATGACTGCGTAGAATCCTCAAGACACAAAACTCCGAATGGAGAGATGAAAAATCAGTAAGCAAAGGAGTGAAATATTACTGGAATTGAATTCATCCTCAAGTCCTGATGAGTACCTTCATGAGGTGGACCCTGTTTTTAAAGAAATAGAAACTGAGACTATGGATTACCTGCGAAGTGAAGGATTTAGTGTCGAAAATTTTAACTCAGATAATATCACAGAAGTATAGTGCAATAGACTACTAAATTAAGGCTAAAGCAGTGGAGTGGGAGGCATCTGATCAGTTGCCATGTGAAGACATGTTGGAGCTATTCACAGGAAACCAGGGAAGGGAAGGAACAAGACACTGGAGCAACTCTGATACAGTCAATGTTTTGGAGTGATAGGCCAGTGAGTTTCCATATGAAAGAGAAATGGATGACACAGGATGAAATTAAAGAGAATGTGGCATGGGAAGATACTATGGAGCTTTCTATAGACTCAACAAGAAATAGGGAACAAAGAATGTGCCCTCAGTTTAGAGGAAAATAATCTAACAGAAAAGTTGCTTGATTTAATAGAGAAAGACAGAAATATTAAGATCAGTGAAAGAAATAGACTGCAGGTCAATAAAACCCAGAAAGTTAGAAGTATGATAAAATAAATGAGCACAGTAATTATGACTGTCCATAGAGATTCATGTGATATAATAGTAGTAAATAGGATATATTACTGTACAGCTAAATTAATAACAGATAAAGTCTTACCACAAGAACACAGTGTGGTAAGGGAAAGGAAGGGGAGAAACTGAATGCTATCATGGAAGTACTGAATAGAGAAAAATATAAAGCAATTAAGACAAGAAGTGTCACTGTCAGAAGAGCATAGAAGAGGGAAGAGATCAACATAAATACTCAGAGAATTTATAGTCATTTAGAAGAAAACTCAATCATGGCAATAGAACAAAGGGGTAATATAAGAAAGCTCTATGGAACAAAGGATCATTTGATGTTAAAGTCATAATGGACAACTGTAAAAAGGGGAAGAATCTAAGTATGGCATGGATAAACTATAAAAAAAGTATTTGACAGTATCTCACCTTCATGGATAAAAAAGTGCTTAAAAATTGTTGCTCATCAAGTCAGGATGAAATAAATGAACTTTGTGGGTTCTGTTCAAGCAGTTTTATTATGTATAAACAGATCAGGATTGAAGCTTAATAACTTTAACTTAGATAAAATTATAAACAAACTTGCTATTACACTCATACAGGCTCACTTTCTGGCTGCACTCTCAAAATTGCACTGAGGCTACATGTGCTCACTATTTATATGCACGTTCAGTCCTTGGAAATGCTTCTTAAAGATACAACACAGCTCTCTATTCTTCATCCTCCCTCTTTGAGAAATGAGTCATGCAATATTGACGACATTAATTGACATGCATTTGATACAAATAATTCTTTGTCATGCAATTATACAGAACTAGATACATATATACAACTATGTCAAGGTTGCTGTGTATTTCACACTAGGTCTGGAAATACGACCAAATCATATGACATAAAAATTAGAGTTAGGTTTAGCAACTGGGGATTGTCTCTGCTGACTGTTCAGCCTTGGGTACATCCGGAACATCATCAGAAACAGAAGTAGGAGTCAAAACACGTTCTGGAACAGGAACATTGTCTGGAGTGCTCTGAGATCTAGAGTCTGTATCACAGGAACAATGCCGTGATGATGGTTCTGATATAAGAAGTGTATGTCTGCAATTTCTTCTGCACGCCACACCCTCAGATTTCACAAAATAGGATCTCAGCTCTGCACATATTACCTGACCAATCAGGTCAAAACCTTTCACCGTTTTTAGCCTCACTGTCTCTCCTTCTTTCAATGAATGACGGAATTTGCTCAATTTATCATAACTGGACTTCTGGAAAGAATGCTTTCTGAATAATTAGTCATTGATTGCTTTGTTGTTTTTAGATTTAGGCCTCAACAAACTGAAACTGATGTTGTTCTGGTTTGCATAGATAGAAGTCTCTGAGCAGGTGAGCCAAGTATATCATCACAGGGTATGTTTCTGAGATTGAGTAAATTCAAGAAGACATCAGAATTGTCACACTTTGACTTCTCCAGTAATTGCTTTGCACTCTGTACCGCACTTTCAGCTAGTCCATTTGACTGTGGATATTCTGGACTACTAGTAATACGTACAAAGTCCCATTCTCTTGCAAATTTCTGAAACAACTGACTGGTAAATTGTACCATTGTTAAATAACTTGGTGTGGACTACCATGGACTCAGAAATTATGCTTGGTAATAACAGCAGTTTGTGTTAGATTAGGTAGTAAATCAATCTCAAACCAATTTGAATAAGAGTCTACCAACACTAAGTAATGATGATTGCTCCACTCAAATATATCAGTGGCTACTGTTGACCAAAGTAGCTCAGGAACTTGACTTAGCTGAAGTGGTTCGTTTTGCAAATGCGGTTTAGTACTATTACATACTGAACAAGAAGAAAGTACTTTATCAATGTCTTTTACTAAAAAAGGCCAAAATGCTAGTCCTCTTGCCCTTCTTTTGGTAGATTCGGAACCTGGGTGACCACAATGCAAAACCTGGATATATTCATCTTGTAAGGAAGCAGGAACAAAAATTTTAGGACCTTTCTAAATAGTGCCATCTTCCATCAACATCTCATCTCTGTAAGGAAAATAAGTTTGCACTTCAGGTGGTACACTAGATTGATTTGACGGCCAGCCAGCATTAATGTAGTGGTTGAGCTTTTGCAAAATTGGATCAGTCTTTGTATGGTCTCTCATCAAGTATCGTGGTAGAAAAATTACATACTTCCATGTCATCAAAGTAAAAATTCTCTGTGTCAAGCTGTTCTGTTGTATTTCTGGGTGATATGGATAACATATCAGCCAAATAAAGACGTTTACCTTTGTAGACACCATTTTGAAGTTGTACTTTTGCAATTTCAGCATCATTCTTTGTAATCTCACTGGAGCTGAATGCATAGGTTTCTTGAAAATAGTGACTAGAGGTTGGCGATCAATTTCAATCTGAATAGCTTGACCATAGACATAATTATGAACTTTGAACATGCAAATACTATTGCCAAAAGTTCTTTCTCAATTTGAGCATATTGCTTTTCAATTTGGGTAAGTGTTCTAGATGCATAGGCTATGGGTCTGCTTCCTTTAAGAATAACTATGCCAAGACCAAGTTTTGAAGCATCACAGTAACTCATTACTGGTTTATTGACATCAAAGTATCTTAATGTAGGTGGGGTTGCAATTTTCCACTTAAGTTCTTCAAATGCTCTCTGGTACTGTTCCAACCAAGAGCATATAACATTTTTACATGTTAGCTCTCTCAAAGGTGCTGCCAACTCACTGAAGTCTGGTATAAACTTGTCTAAATAGTTGACCATACCAAGAAAACATTGTAGAGCTTGAACATTATCTGGTGCTGGCATCTCAAGAATGGCTGCTTGCTTGGACAGGTCTGGTGGCAAGCCAGTGCTAGTATACAAATGATCCACATATGTAACTTCTAGTAGTTTGAATTTGCTCTTCAGAGGATTGAGCTTTAAGTTCACTTCACATGTTCTGTCTAGAACTTTCTTAAGGTTTCTGTCATGCTCTGCTTCACCATTGCCTCCAACCAATAAATCATCTATTATTATGGCACAAGGATAACCTAGGAAAATTTGCTCCATTGCATGCTGAAAGACTTCCATTGCACTCTGACTTCACTTGCAGAATTTATTCCAAATGGCATCCTCAGAAATCTATATCTGTCAAACAGGGTACTGAAAATAGTCAGTAATGAGGATTTGTGATCAAGCATCACTTGCCAAAATGAACTTTTTGCATCCCAGACAGAAAAACAGTGGCATTCGGTATTACAGCAGGGGACTTTTCGACTGTACGCATAGGGTGATGCGGTCTGTTTAATACTTTTTTCAAATATCTTGGGTCAATACATATTCTGATTTCATCTGTGCCTTTTTTGTGGGCTGCTACCATGGACAACACCCATTCAGTAGGTTTTGTGACTGGACAAATTATACCTTGCTGCACCATTTTATCCAGCTGAGCTTTGACTTTATTCTGCATAGCTATTGGAACTTTTTTTGCAGGTCTGACCACTAGACTGATCTCTGGGTCTAACTTCATAGAATACACAACTGGAGGTTTGCACAACTTGTCATCGAAAACATCAGCATACTCTGAGAAAATAGCTTCAGTAAAATTGGAACTAGTGATATGTGCTTATACGATGAACTTCTTTTGGTAAAGGAAAGCAAAGTAATTTTCAGACTGTCTCTGAGACCCAATAATGACTGCACAGGTCTTCGGATTATATAGAATAACAAGCTGTAACAGGTCCTAGCAAATAACATGAAAGCACTACTGAGCCTTTGGTTTGAATTTCTTCACCTCTATAAGCAACAAGTTTTGCACAACTAGCCACATTGAGTTGTTCACCAGTCCTCACCTTAGCAAATGTGTCTGCTGACATAATATTACACTTTGAGCCAGTGTTTACTTTAACCTCAGAGGATTTACCATTGATCTGGACTGTATGAAACACTTCTTTCTTTGCCAACAAATTCACTACATCAGCCTTTTCACCAATCACTGGCACACCGTCTACATAAAAAGTAGAATTTCAGCTCTCTATATGATCAACATACTTTTTTGAGTTACCCTTCTTTACAACTGTGTGAGGTTTACTTGATTTGCAAAACTTTTGAAAATGGTTCCATTTTTTTACACTTGTGGCATAGCTGATCAAATGCTAACCATTTTTTTCTTTTAGACTCATAATTGGCACCACAATTGTGATAGTTAACAATAAAGCAGGATTTCGGTTTTGCTGACTCACCTTTTTACTGCACTCAGAGTTGCCAGATTTTTGAAAGTAGAGGTAGGGAAAAAAAAAAAAAAAAAAAGGTCCGTCATGCTAAGTGAAAACTAAAAAAAAAATCATACAGCAGAGCTTCTTCTGTTGACTGTGGAACAGCCCACTGTTTCGCATTGAATAGAAGTGGCTCAGCTTTGCGATTTATTATTGGCTCATATGCCGGCATACAAGCCAATCAAAAATTGCATAGCAGAGCCTCTTCTGTTCAATGCAGAACAGCAGGTAGTTTTTGCCAGAATTTTAAAAGGCACTGCAGGACTCAGGATTGGGTTGCTGATCTCAGGACAGTCACACTCAAATAGGGACGTCTGGCAACCTTGACTGCACTGAACACGTCCTTTTCTTAGAACTTGCTGGAAAACTAGGGGAACTCACAGTAAAACCCACAGGGACTATAGCTGCCATGTGTTTAGGCCTGTTTCTGCTAGCCACGTGTTGCATGCTGTCTACATTTGCTCTGGAGCCTGCTGAAACCATGCTCTTATCACTAGCAGGCATATTTTTGTGTCTTTCTGGAACTTCATGGATTTAACAAATCTCAATAGCTTTGCTTAGTGTTAAGTCACTGTCACAAAGCAAAATCTTTCTCACAGAAGCACTATTAATACCACAAGGAACAAACAACCCACTCTGTGCTGTTGCCTCAAAAAACTCCACAGGTATGAAATGATCCAAAATATTGGTAAAAACACAGGTTCATTACTCCAACCAGTCAAAGCAGTAAAATAGCTTAAAAACCATAAAGGATAAATAGAACACAACTGTAGTGCATCCAACACAGTCAAGCGCTTCCGTCCTGCTCTAGGACTTCTTCAGAACTGTGTTTGCTAAAACCCACTCCCTCTTTTATACTGACAATTATTTAATTAAGATTTAAATCATGTTAACCCTATAGAATCTGTTAAAAGGTGTGTAGTAAATTTTAATATTTCTGTAAATGAAAGCAGTGTTGTTTACTAATTACTAATACTAATTACTAACTAATTGCAATTTAAAATTTTTACTGGAACATCCCATTAATGCTAAGAACAATGTGAGAGGGACAATTAGCTGTGGAACTTGTGAACATTGTAGGTACATCTTAGTGGGAACCTCAGTATGGTTGGAAGCAAGGGATAGGGAGATAAAATTAGCAACAGGGTCCTGTATTACGAAAGGACTGGTATATATAGCTATTTGTCAGGAATGTCAGCATTTCTACATAGGTAAAACCGAAATAACTTTTAGAAGGAGGATCTATGAGCATTTGTATGCTGTGAGAAAACATGATGAAAATAATGCTATATACAGGCATATTAAAAATAATCCCAATCACTCTTTCTTATTTGGTATTCTGGAGGTTACTGGTAGTAATCCAAGAGGGGGTAATTGGAAAAACAACTTGGAGAGGGCAGAAATGAGGTGGCAATTGAGACAATGCCACGGTAACCCCTGGCATCAATTACAATGTATCTATAAAACCTGGTTTTTAAGCTATTTTACTGCTTTGACTGGTTGGAGTAATAAACCTGTGTTTTACCAATATTTTGGATTATTTCATGACTGTGGATTTTTTTGAGGCAACAGCAAATAGTGGATTGTTTGTTCCTTGTGGTGTTTTCTCCACTCTGGTCACTGGTGGTTTGGTTTCTTCACTATTAATACCACAAACAAGGCCGTCCTTTATCAACTCATCTTTTAAATCACCAAACTGGCATGTTTTAGCTTTGTTTCTCAGGTCAGTAATATAAGCTGCAAACGTTTCCCCTGGTTTCTGACCTCTTGTGTAAAACAAATGCCTCTCTATTGTTTGTCTGCGGTTAAACATTTCCCTGAATTTGTGTTTCAAACACTTGGGGTCTTCCCTTCATTCAGCCTGTACAACAATAAACATTTTTAACTCCCTTGCTCCTCTTCACACAATTAGAATCAAATCTAATACTGCTCCCTGGCTCACTAAATCTTCCAGAACCCTCATAAAAGACCGGGATAGGATTTGGAAAATGTGGACTAAAACAAGGACCCCTTCTCCTCTTCAGAAATATAAAGAACTCAGAAATAAAATAAAAAAAAAATCATCCATTATGACAAAATAAACTTCAATGCCAATCCTCCCTCTACTCTTAAATGAGACCCAAAGAAATTCTGGAGCTGTATTACAGACTCTTCATCCAGAAAACCCTTCCTCTCCTAACCCATGTCCCAATACAACACCTGAAGACATAGCCAACAAATTTAACAATCATTTTATAAACTCAAAAACCTCCATAATGTCCCAATGCAACACCTGAAGACATAGCCAACAAATTTAACAATCATTTTATAAACTCAATAACCTCCATAATAAATTCCCCTCCCTACAGAAACAACACTAGCACCCCCACAAACTCTATACCTCTTCTAAACCCTCCTAACTTCTTCTCTCTAAAAGTAGTATCAACTAACTATGTAAAGTCATTACTCTCTAAACTTAAACCTTGCTCCCCATCTGTTGACAAGCTACCCTCTTACTTCCTGCAGATTGCCTCTGAACTTCTTGCCTATCCTGTATCCATCTTAATCAACCAATCCATTTCTGAATCCTATGTCCCACTGTATGGAAAAAATGTATTTACTCTACCCATTCACAATGGGGGCAACTCCTCAGACATATCCATCTTCAGACCGATTGCCATACTCTCTCCTCTCTCAAAAATCCTAGAGAAATGCATTCAAAGCAGGTAATGCATTACTTTCACCAGGAAAACCTTCTCACACCAACACAGCATGTCTCCCTATGCATGATCTAGGTTTGTTTTGGTCTGCTGTAGTTTAATTAGGAAAATGAGCTAGTAAATTGCTTGTGTGTGGTTTAGCCATACTTATGAATATTCTTTTGAGATCAAAGTTCTCTTAGCTACAGTATTTATTTATTTATACAAACATAATTACAAATGTTAAATTGTGTTTGTCTTGAATGAACAGAGTGAGGGCTTGAATGGTGGGTAGTGTAGTGGTTTGTATTACTGATGGATCAACATCTCCAGATAATAACAATGAGACAGTAACAAGTTTATGTTTATATTGTCATCTGTGAACTTGTGTTGTAGATGATATAAAGGTAGCAAACAAATGTTTTCATTTGAGCTAAATTATTAATATGCATAGAAGTTTCAGTGTAAATAGTAAAAGTAATTGTGTTATGAAAATGGAGAACTAATTTTATGTTTGTATGGGCAGAAAACCTCTCAGCTGTCATTGTTTGTTTATTGTTCCTGTCTGCAGCTGACCATCCACTACCACTAGCTCCTGTCCTAATTCACTGGTCTTTTCAACCTGCCTTAGCCTCCCCAGGCTCAATCCCCTCCATTCACTGGGTCAACTAGACCTGCCTTAGCGTCCCCAGGCTCAGCTGTGATGCACGTTTGGGGGATGATGAGGAGATTGAGTACAATGGTATAGAGTCATAGTGCTTCCACCCTGCAGAAGCTATGCACAGGAGATGCATGGGTGCATACATGCATTGACTAAGCAGCACACTGCTTATGCAGCAAGGAACTCAGCTGGTTTTAATGCAGCTTTTTTCAACTGCTCCTATTTTTAAGGAAATCTCTAATTTTGTTTCAGACTTTTTTTTGCCCTCCTAAACTTCAGTATTGGTATGGTATGGAATGTCTTAACGTGGTCAAGGTGCATTTTAGGAACAGCTTGCCCACAGTCTATGGCCTGAGTAACCCTCTCAAAGAAGTGCACAGGATCTACCCTTGTCAAAGCCAAACTCCTTGGGGTTTGATTCTGATAAGATCACACTTAATTAGGTCAGTTGTGATATGTTCCTTGGCTTTGGACATAAGACTCATTAGGCTCATAGATCTGTAATTCCTAAGTTCAAGTGGAATAGCATCACAACAGCTATGTGCCATTCCTGTGGGACAAAGCCAGCTGCTAGCTTAGGGTAAGAGTCTGAAGACTGGGTCTGTAGGTGCTTGGTTTGTGGCACTGATTATACAACCATGTATGCTGTCACGCTCCATGGATGAGGCATTATTTGTTTTGGAGAGTACTTCTGTGTAAACTTGCTGAGGGCAGTAGTGGTTATTCTGCCTTACAAAATAATTTACTGCTGTTTGGGAGGAGTGTCTTATCTACCATAGATAACATATCACTTACAAATGAAAATGTTATGAGAGACCTAGGTACTTAGATGCAAATCCCCTTAATGCTTGCCCATAATGTTGCAACTGTGGTTAAGAAATCCTTTTACATTGCCTAGCTCATAGCAAAAAGTATTTCTCCCAGATCAAAAAAGAGTTGTCACTTTTTGTAATCTGCAATGATTAGAACCATAATTAAGTACAAAACCCCTTTGATGTATTTTACAAAGGATATCAAGCAGTTGAAAAGACCCAAAAAAGTCTATAATTAAAAAGATCATGGCCTATATCCTATTGTTTTCATATTGACTTCTTAAGGGCAAACTGTGCCTTACTTATAGTGCTATGAGGGATACAGTAGCTGAAGAAATCTTATGTCTCCATAAATAAAACACTACAGCTAATACTAGGGCCAGAGATTGAAATCTACTTCCAAAAAAATAATAACACAAGGAAGAAGGCTAAATCTGTTACATAGTACATAGTCATTCTCTGGAACAGGAGCTGGACAGCTGGATGGGGATTCATAAATTCACCCCTGGTATGATTGGCCTGGACCTGCTTGAAAAGAGAGGCAAGACCTAAGCTTGGGTACTGGCAATGTGCAAGTAGTATTATGGCTCAGTTGCCTTGAAACTCCAATGAGACTACAGGCTCAAAATTGTATGGCATTGTCTGTGTGTCTTATGGGGACCATTATCTCAAGGCACGCTTTAAGACAGGCCTAGAAACAGTGTAATAGATTCATATCCATCACCTCTGGAACACACAACACTACATGGATGTGTGATTGGGTCATTGAGATGAAGAAGGAGCTGAAAGGTTTGCCTTAGCGTAGTCTCTAAATTAGAAGGTATTTGTGAAGATCTGTGTTTATCACAGAAGTGAATGTTACTGAACAATAGTCAGACCTGACCAGTGATGCTGTAACTGAAGGTGTTGAGCACATTGCGGTTATACAGGTAGAAGTAGTTGATCCAAGAAGCTGGAATTACTGAAGTACAGGAAACTTTTTGCATACATATTAATGGTAGTGTAGGTTTCCTATTTAATGGATGGATATTTGAAGTCATCCAAGAGAGTAGTGTTGTGTGATACAGTGAGGGATGCCAGTTTGTTTAGAAATATATCATGGGCTGCAGGTAACATGTAGGGGATTTGGTAGTTTCTTATGCTGTGATATGGACCTTTTTATTGTGAGAAGGAAATGGAGGAGCTCGAGGTCATTGCTCCGCCTTAAAAGTCTGGAGTTAAATTGACTTCTTAAGAAGATAGACATGATCCCTCCATTAGCTCTATAATTTTTTGCACTTGGCCTGGAAGTGTGATAGGCTTTGGAACTCTGCATTTATCAAACATGATGGGTTCATGAGAGAGAGAGTCTAAATGGCTGCACATTGTAATGAAAATGGTACTCACCAGATATCTAATGAGTACAACCTCCTGTGCAGACTTCAGGCAATGTGCCAGAGGGGGTGTATCATGTCCAGCAAAACAATCAAGGCACTTTATGTCAGCGGGCATAAACTCCTGACAGCTGTCATCCAGAATACAACATACAAGAATAGACTACCAAATTATATTAAAGCAAGTTTAGATATTTTAAGAACAACTCCGAAACATTATGGTAACAGCTGTTTTGGTGTAGGGACAGGCTAGAAGAGCATTATTGCCTATGCCCAAAATATTTGTGTGTGTGTGGACCCCAAATTCTGTTCTAAAGAAGACAAAGTCTTTTTATGGACCTTTTAAGCAAAAGAGTACAAGTCTGTTTTGAGAGACCAGCGGTGATGGCTTGTTCTCTTAGTGTAGCCCTTTCATAGAATGGCTGTTAAGACTTCTAGGACCTAGAAAACTTACCACTTCTCTGTGACTTCACAATTAAAAAATATCTGGAAGCATTTCCAAATTGTTACCACAAAGGGAGTACTGAAAATGGACAAGTGAGGCAATTAGTCGAGAGAGAGTTGAGACACAATGCTGCTGAGAAAAACATTCTGCCCACCCCTCCCCTTTTTATCTCCAATGCTTTAAAATCCTTATGAAGCAGCTTTCAAGTTGCAGCTGAGTCATTTGATTAAGGTGTGATTTTTGTGATAGAACCTGCCACTTAGATTGCAACTTAATTTACTTTGTGGTAGATTTACCTTGGGTGCTGCCCCCAGATCAGGGTCTTGAGGTATGAAGAAGTCTGAGTCATGTCACTGCTTTGATAGTACGTCACCACCTGTACAAGTTCAGTGCAGGAGCTACTGATAAAGAATCTGAGATCTATGACAAACCTATCCCCATGGTATGTGCATCCTGTTTACCTTATGCTACATGAATCATGACAGGATCTTGATCTCTGTGTCCTTAGGAGGATAGGATGAAGGTTGAGCATACATAGTTCTGCACCCACCTGCTTGAGAATACACTTGTGTTACATGAATATATATATATATATATATATATATATATATATATATATATATATATATATATATATATATATATATCTGTTTATGAGGATTAGGTCAACTGAAAGTCTTAGACTTGGCAGTGGTGAATCAACTGCAGCTCTCTTCCAGCTGTCAAGTAAGCTTAGCATTCTGGCCTGTCTTGGCATCTGGAAGTCTTTATTCAGTGAATAATGTAAACTTGCTGTTTAGAAGTTTGACATCAAGCTTGCTTTGATCATTTCATATGTTGGTGCAGATGCATGTACATGGATGGTCACAGGTTCACAAAGGGGTCGATGTCTTGTTTGTGATATGATTTCAATATTTCTCATTTTAAGGATAGATTCTACTACATAGGTTCATAGGTGTGTACTAGGCTAATGGCCCTGGAGCCTTTACAAGCCCAGCCCATAGGATTACCCTGGCATTGTGCCACCCTACCTTAGTTCCTAGTGCCTCTGTCAAGTAGAGCCACTGGAGTGATCCTGGGGGTGAATTTTCTATTTCCCATTCACTAATCAAGATTTTTCTTGAAGAGGGCCAATGAGGTGCTCTGCTTGACATGTATGGGAAGTCAATTATAGCATGGGCGGTCTATGGGTTATGAACCTGTCCCTCCAGCATGTTCTGTTGATTGTGGTAATGAGGTTGAGGTCTCTGGAATGTTTGGTGTGGAGGGACTGGGATTTCATTAGATGTAGCATTTCTAACAGAGCTGGTGAGACATGCTTTTGTAAGTCAAGCAAAGATTGCCTCTAAGTAGGTGATATGAGACAGAGAATAGTTGGAGTTTTTTGAGTCTGTCCATATAGGACAAGTGTTTAAAGCCTAGGATCCTCTTTGTGAGGTACTTTTCTGGCCTATCCAGTTGTTGCAGGTGTCTAGTGAGGTACATGCCAAATGGGGAACTGTACTCGATGATTGGCCTAATGAGGGAAGAGTAGAGGGAGATAATGACCTCTTTCTTCCTGGATACAAAACCCTTGGTAATGAGATGTGCCACATAGAAGGACTTTCTGACCACAGTGGAAATGTGGTGGTCAAAAGAGAGGTTGCTGTCAACCTGTGTTTCCAGATCTCTTATAACACCTTCTGTGTTTAGTGGACTACCATCGATGTAGTAATTCAAGGGAACCGTATTTTTCCCAAGGGGAATGATGACACATTTTTTGGCATTGAGCTTAAGGTCATGGTAATGACACCAGTCGTTAGTCTCAGTAAAACCTTTCTGTAGGATGTCAACATCACTTGTGGAGTTAATAATAGCTCCCAACTTGCAATTGTCTGTGAACTTTGTCATCCAGAGTCCCTTTGTGTTGGCCTGGACTTCAGAGAAGTAGATACCAAACAGGAGAGGACCCAGGACCGAACCCTGTGGGACTCCACTTGTGAATGGTCTGCAGTCTGACTTGGAGTCAGCTACTTTCACACTGTGGGTTCTATCTGTGAGCCAGTTTGCAACCCACCTTGTGATATAGGCGTTAATACCTAGCTTAGTGAGTTTTTCTATGATTCCTGAGTGGGGAATGGTATCAAAGGCCTTGGCCAGATCAAGGTAGGCTGTATGAACCACCTTTCCTTCATCCACAGCTTTGGTGACTGATTCAAAGAAGTCAACCAAGTTGAGCAGGCATGATCTGCCCTTCACAAAACCAAACTGTGGGGGATCCAGAGTTTGGAGATTCCCTATATGCTTGTTTATATAGTCCATGATAATGCGTCCCATAGCTTTGCATATCAGACTCATCAGGCTAATGGGGGGATAGTTCCCAGGGTCTGAAGTTGCTCCTCCTTTGTAGAGAGGGATGACTGTAGCAGTATGTCATTTGGTAGGGACAAAGCCTGAGGTGAGGCTGTGATTGAACAAGGCACACAGATGAGGTGCCAGTTCACTCTGTAGTTCATGTAGAACACAGCCGGGGATATTGTCAGGTCCCATAGAAGCTGTATTTGTGGCCTTGGACATTGCTGTTTTAACCTGTGCAGCAGTAATACTGGGTGCCTGGAAATCTACTGGTATTGTGATTGGTCCTTGGGTAAAGTTGTCACTGAATCTGTTGGACAGTATATTGACAATATCTGTTGGCTTGGTATAGGAGGTACCATTGTGCCGTAGCTCAGAGCAAATCTGGGTATTGCCGTGGAGATTATTTACATAATTGTAGAAGGCCTTGTGGTTGTCTTTACTATCTGCTGCAATTCTTTTTTCATAGCTAGTTTTAGAGGATTTGATGAGGGATCTCAACTTTTTGTTAAGGCCAATAAGGGAGTTTTTCCAGTCTTGGGACTTTACCTTATTCTGCATCAGTTTCCTCCTTTTGTTGTAGAGTTTGTTTATGGCAGGGGACCACCAGATTGGCTGCCTTTTTTTTGGAAGAGAGCGTCTTGGTTCTATTCGGTATGGTGAGATTCATTCATTTGTGTACGCATTCGTACAGTGCATTGGTGTATGGTTCAGCAGTCATGCAACTATTCTCCATTTGCATGGGTGCCGTGAAGTTAGCCACCACTGTTTTTAGGAGTCCAAAGTTAACTTTGGAGAAGTTTTTCATGGTGGTTACCTTTGTGGGGGTGGGGGTGGGAGGGATGTAGATTTCCAAAGTGATTAGTTTGTGTCGGATCTAACCAGGGAGGTGTTGACTATTGGTGTAGAGCAATGGTCGTCCATGTTAGGTCAAGGATGTTGCTACCTCTAGTGTGGTCTGTCTATGTGTGGCTAGATCCATGTCATACCAAGGTTGTTACATCTTGCATATAGATGATAGGTTCAGCTGTTTGCCAGATCACTATGTGGTCTCTTAGGGATGGAGTTTTTCCATTTTTATTAAAGGACCCCCTAGTTACTCCAATCCTTAAGAAGGCTGGCTCAGATGAAGATGATCTGGGTAGCTATAAACCAGTCTCAAAACTTCTGTTTGTTGGTAATGGCCTTGTGAAAGCTGTGTATGAACAGCTGGATTTAAATTTGAGTGCAAATTATATGTATGACCCATTACAGTCTGTTTTTTAGTACACACATATAGAACAGAGAAGGCATTTATCAGGGAATTTAACAACCTTCTTTTTTGAAAGAGACTGACATTATTTCATCTTGGTCCTTTTATAGTTCAAGTTGTCATTTGAGCTTGTGGATCATGGGATGCCACTGAACCACTTTAGGCATTGCTGTACTGGAATGGTGTGCCCTTTGGGCATACTCAGAGACCTGTGTCTGGAGTTAACAGCACCTCTCATTTCCCTGTGATGTGAGAGGCACCACAGGGCTAATTTTTGGGCCTCTTGTTATTCTCCATGTTCATGCTGCTTTTTGGAGACATTATTCATTGGTATGCTAATGGCAAACAGCTGGTCCTTCCTTCCCTCAAAATTCTATGCTTGCGCTAAACCAACTGATATCAGACTTTGAACGCTTCTGCAACTGCAATGATAGACAATAATCAGTCACAGCTCAATGCCTTCAAGACTGGCTATTTATATATTTTATTCATTTAATATTTGATAACTGGGAGGGTGGATGTACCTTAAAGCATTTTCAACCACATCATCAGTGCCGTGTATTAAACAAATATCAAATGCAATCATATACAGCTAATTTCTGCAATGAATGAACATAAATCATTATTACACAGAGAATCAATTGACAGTAAATATACAATCATAACAAAATTAAGCATACATATATTAAATAATTCACATTTAAACTTTGTACTGCTGCACAAAACATTCTTAAGTCTGTTTAATGTTAGATGCTTCTGACATGAGTGTTTTGGAGTTATTGCAGCAAAATGTTTATGGTGTAATGTAATGTAATATGTTGGAGAACTCGGACAATGGTTGAAATTTTATTTCAGTGCATAGTTCATTCAGAAGGGGGTAATCTGGAGTCAACAGAAAAAAGGAAGGAGTTTCCTTAAACATTAATACAACAGCTGCAGACATAATAGGTTTGTTGAAACTTTTTTTTCATAAAAGTGCCCCTGAAAAGATAATAAATTAACTACATTTTGGAGAAACATTTATGAGTACACTGTTAAACATAACAATGAAACCAAATGGTTAGAAGAATTAAAAGAAAGAGTAATGTGTTCTAATACAGAAAATATGAGATAGGAGGAAATAAAGCCATAGAAATTCAGAAAAAGTTAAGGAAGGCTCCTAAAATGAAAACCCTAGCTCCAGATGCAGTACCCAACTTCTGGCTACAGGTATTAACATCTTTACACAAGGATGTAACCACAAGGAAAAATTACTTCTATGCACATCCCAAACAGCCAACAGTGGCTATCAACTCTGTCTGAATCATTTTCAGTATATAATTTATATGCTGTTGGAACACAGGCATCACTGACAAGTGGAGATACAGGAAAAAATAACTCAAAGTCCTCATTCGTGCAGATTTAGACAGTTACCAGTGACTTTGACCTATCTTCCTATTATGCCTGCACATTTTCTAACCATGTGTATGGCCAAAAGCTCTTTCTCCCTGATTCAGCAAGCTCTGCACGGAGTGCCTGAATAGTGCAAGAGATGCTGCATTTAATATGGCGAATGAGCGATCCGGGAATGAGCCCTCGAGACATGCACAAGCATGCCTACACTATTCCCACACAGACACCACTGCTATATGCTACTTAACCTTATTTGCTGGTGAAAACCATGCAGATGAGGTGAATTAAAAATCCAGGAAGCAGGCAGTCATCTGTGCAGGAATAGTGTAACCTGCAGAAATGTATTCGGTTACTAACAGAATACACTTCTGCAAATTACAAAACAGAGGCATGACAGCTCAAAAGAAAGCATGTATTCAATGTAGTAGGCATGCCAATGGCCAAATATAGGAAAAATAGTTGCAATTTTATAAAAAACAAGTTTATTTTTTTTTGGCCGATCTCAGCCATTTAAGCATAGGGCAGCTGTGCGCAAACGGGATTGCCACAAAACCCAAATCAGCATTTTGCCATAATAGTCAATGACATGCATAAGACAACAATAGCAGGGGGACGGCTCAGTGTGAGTGTGGTAACTATGAATTAGCATTCTGGTTTATGCAAATGAGGGGAATGATACTGAGTCACAGATTTCCTCTCAGTGTTAGCTTGCACCCAACTGTGTATGTGCAGCAACACCACTGTATAAGTCTAAGAGATGGATGACCTCATAAGGGGGAGTGTCATGCATGCTGTAAGCTTATTGGAGCTGTGTGGCCTGTGTTTGCCCCTAGCTAAGCAAAGCTAAGGAAGGGGGTGTGTCTGAGGCTGCCTAGCAGTGTTTATATTGCCTAAACGGGTGTGCGTGCTGCGCATCAGGTTTAAAAAAAACTGGAAATAGCAGCTCTGTTCACATCTGAGCACTGGGTATGAGTGGTGCACCTCCGGGCTTAAACAGGAAGGTAATGGGAAGGGAAAACAGCAGTAGGAAGGCTAGCATAGTTGGCAGGTGAAATGTATCAGAATCAGCCAATTACACAGGCAACAGCCCAGCACACTACTATAAAGTATGCAAACACCTTTCAGTCTGCTTTTTTCCCACAAACTCAACACCACCGGTGTACACAGATGGGGAAATTTTACCTGACAAAACTAGCAAAATGTTAGGGGCTGCTGTTGCTCTCATACAACAATATGTGCAAGAGGCTGAGGGTGGTGAGGATGAGAATGCTGATGAACATCCCACAGTGAGGAGGAGGAGAAGAGTGTATAGACCCAGTGTAACCTACCAGGGGCTACATGAGCTGGAGGTAGTGGAGTGCTATAGGGTGGACAGGGACATTCTACAGCAAATTGTTGAGCTGCGCTGGCCCCATCTCACACACAGAACCAACAGAGGGGAACCCATCCCAGTGGATACCAATTATGTGTAGGCTTAAGAATACTAGCCACAGGTACCTTCCAAAAGGCAGCTGGGGATATCATGGGGATCTCACAGGCATCAGCATCCAGGGTACTCCACCAGTTTCTGGATGCCATGTCAGCACATGCCGGTGAGAACATATATTTTCTCAACACCCGTGAGGCATTGACCAGCAATATAAGTCTCTTCCAACAAATAACAGAATACTCTGAGGTAGTGGGTTCTATAGACTGCTCGCACCTACACATCAAAGCACCACCCAGCAAGCAGGGTAGGGTCTACATAAACCGTAAGGGCTTCCCCTCTATCAACTGCCAGGTCATGTGTGATGCCCAGGGCATTGTCTTGAATATGTGTGCTGGCAGCCCTGGAAGCTATCACGACTTTCACATCTGGCATATGACATAGCTGTACCAGCAATTTGCCAGTGGGGACATCCCATATGGCCACCTAGTGGGGGATGCTGGCTACGCATTGGAGCCGTGGCCGATGACCCCCTTCAGAAATGCACACACACCTGAACAAGAACTCCATAATGAGGCACACGCACAAACCAGAATCATAATAGAGCTTGTGTTTCGGATGCACAAGTCACAGTTCCGCTGCCTGGACATATCCGGTGGAGCCTTGCAGTACTCTCCAGCTACATGTACACAAATGTTCATAGCATGTGCTATGCTACACAATATGATCCTGTGGAAACAGCTGCAGCAGGAACAACATGGGGCAAGGCCACACAGCCCCCCACCATTGCCAAGGCCATCACAGGCACAGAGTGACTCGGAGGAGGAACTACCTGAGTCTGCCCATGTAGGCAGAAGGAGGCGTGCCCAGTATGCTCAGGCCTTGGCAAAGAGGCAATGCATAGCACAAACACTGACATGGTAGGGGACCCAGGGAATGACACCTCTCTCTGACTCGTACATACAGTAAAAGGGATGCCAAACATGACACTTCATGTGTTTTACCATGTATAGGGAGTGTACTATGTCCATCCTCAATACTGGCAGAGCCACAAGGTAAGTCACTCTTCCTATCAATTACTGAATGGAGTAGTATGTTCTGATAGTTGTATATATAGTATGGATGTGGGCATGCAAGGGAATCAGGTGACTGAATGGGATGGCAGCAGATAGTGGACACCTATATGGGCAGCATGAAATCCATAACAAATACTGGTCTCAATATACTAGGCAGTACTAGACAAGGTGACAAATCCCACTGAAGTACATGTGGTGGCCCAAATGTGTGTCCATAGGACACATACATGCATGTCAGTGAGGCTCATATACCCATCACCAGCCTCAGCCAGCAGGACAGGTGTAGATGACCATAAAGAAAGGCTGGGCTAAGGCCTCCAATTGATGGCAATGGTGAACAGCCCTCCTCCAGACCTACACAGACAGATTGCAACAGGTTTGGTAGTTGTATGTTAGTTTTGAAGGGTAAGAAGTCTGAAACTGAAATGTAGGTCAATAAAACTGGATATCTGTACTCTACTGATACATCTCCAATCTGCATGATATGTCAGAGTACAATATGAAATGGAAGCCAGCAGAGTACCTGAAATACCAGTACAGTCATAGCAAATGTTTAAAGTCATCAGGTGTGCCCCTCCTCCCACAATTCTATGTAGAAATGCAGTAACATGTAAGTGTGAGGAGTAATATCAGTGGAGCAAAGATTACCCAAGCTGGCCCAATCTACAGAATAGATTGTTGCATGTGTACAATATGTAGGGGGTTGTGTGTTAGGTTGCTGTGTGTTCAGTATTGTCTGGAAGTGGTCAGATTGTAGGCATGGAGGGTTGTGTCTTGGTGGCCTATGGGCAGTACTGTGGTTGATAGGGTCATGTTCCAACAACTGCAGTGCCAACCACATATTGGATCCCAGAAACTACCGTCCCATCTGTCTGACAAGCCTTATCTGCAAGGCCATGGAGCATATTATCATGGAACTTATAAACAAAGGCATTGGCAACCTTCAAACACTGGACCCCACCTAGTTTGGGTTCGTGAAGGGCCGATCTTGTCTCCTGAACCTGATTGACTTCTTTGAATTAGTCTCCAGAGCCATGGACAAGGGTAAGGTGGTCCACACAGCCTATCTAGATCTTGCCAAAGCCGTTGACACCATCCCCCACTCTGGAATCATAGATAAACTTACTATGCTGGGCATTAATCCCTACGTCACCCAATGGGTTGCCAACTGGCTTACTGATAGAACCCACACTGTAAAAGTAGCTGACTCTAAATCTAGCTCCAGACAAGTGGAGTACATCAGGGTTCAGTCCTGGGACCACTCTTGTTTGGTATCTACTTCACTGACGTACAGGCCAACACTAAGGGACTCTGGCTAACAAAGTTTGCAGATGACTGCAAACTGGGAGCCATTATTGAATCACCAAATGATGTGGATACTCTACTAAAGGGCCTTACAGACACAGATGCTTGGTGCCAGAGCCATGGGTTCAAGCTCAATGCCAAGAAATGTATAGTTATCCCCTTTGGGAAAAAACATGTATCCATGAATTACCATATAGGTGACAGTACAATAAACACCGAAAGTGTGATAAGAGACTTAGGGACACAGGTGGACAGTGGTCTCACTTTCGATAACCACATCACCACAACAGTCAGGAAATCCTTCTATGTGGCACACCTCATCACTAAGGGCTTTTCATCTAGAAAAAAGGAGGTCATTGTCTCACTGTATTCATCCCTCATTAGACCCATTATAGAATACAACTCCCTGTTTGGTATGTACCTCTCAAGACATTTGCAATAACTGGAAAGGCCGCAGATATACCTCACTAAAAGAATCACTGGCCTAAAGCAGATGCCCTATGCTGACCACCTTAAAAAACTCCAGCTATACTCTTGTCGCATATTGTCTACTCAGAGGTGATCTCTGCTTAACATACAAGGCCATGTCAAACCCAGAGCTGTTGGACATGCTACACTTAAAGAAATCCCAGTCCCTCAGAGCCACACGCTCCAGGGATCTAAACCTTGTCATCACAATAAACAAAACATGCTGGAGGGATAGGTTGCTGACCCAGAGACTCCCCAGACTCTGGAATAGATTGCCCATACATGTCAAGCAGAGTGCCTCTTTGGCCCTCTTCAAAAGGAACCTTGACAATTGGATGGAAGAAAGGAAATTCACCCCAGGGATCATGTCAGTCGCCCTGCTAGACAGGGGTCCAGGGAAGTAAATAGTGTGGGAAGAAATAGCCAGGGAATTGTTATGGCTAGGCTTGTATTGGCCCTAGGGCTGATAGCCTACTGGAGGGGTTAAATGTATCTCCAAACACCATCATACTAGGTGACTTCAACTACCCTAATATAGACTGGGAATACTACTCAAGCCCAAACACTCTAGCCCAAAGTTTCCTGGAGTTCATAAACTCAAATGCCATGGAACAACTAGTCACCATCCCCACAAGAGGAGAAAACGTACTTGATCTCATCATCACGAACATGGGATCACAATGTTCAACACCGGAAGTATACCCCTCACTGGTGAGATCAGATCATAAACTAATCTCGCTGGAGGTCCTCATCCCGCCCCCACCTGAAATAAAAAAGACCACAGTGAAAAACTTCTCAAAAGCCGACTTCACACTTCTAAAAACTAGTGTGATCTCCTTTAAGGCCCCTGAGCCAGTGGTAAACATTACTCAAACCTCTGAATCACTTACAAATGCCTTCTACCAGCACCTACAGGACTGCATGGATCAGGCAATCCCAAACAAAACTAAGACTCTTTGTACCAAAGGCAAGCGTCCAGTCTGGTGGACCCCAGCCATAAACAAGCTCTACAACAAAAGGAGGAAGCTACTACAAGATAGAGCAAAATCCTTTAAGACACCTTTGATCATGATAAGTAAAAAACTAAAAGCTCTCATAAAATCATCCAAGGCAAATTTTAAGAGAAAAATCGCCAAGGACTCAAAAGACAATCATAAGGCCTTCTTTAGCTATGTTAGAAACCTAGGAGGAAACTCCCAGATATGCTCAGAATTAGTTCAAAATGATGTGAAAATTACCGAACCTACACACATTGCCAACATACTGGCTGACAGGTTCAGTGCAAACTCCCCCCCCCCCCAAAAGGAGAGATATCTATACCAGAGGATTGTAGCCCCCCAAACATCTCCAACGCCCAGGTGAGAACTGCTCTCTTCAAGGCAAAAAACACAGCATCCATGGGACCGGATGGTGTCCCCGGCTGTGTGCTCCATGAACTCAATGAGGAATTAAACCCGCAGTTAGGACAGCTGTTTAATCTTAGCCTCACCTCAGGATACGTACCCAAGGAGTGGCGCACGGCGACTGTGGTCCCACCTCACAAGGGCGGTGCCTCCACCGACCCTGGGAATTACCGTCCCATTAGCTTGACAAGCCTTATCTGCAAAGCCATGGAGAGGATCATAATGGAACTCATAAATAAAGACATAGGGAACTTGCAGACTTTGGATCCAACCCAGTTTGGCTTTGTCAAAGGCAGATCATGCCTTTTAAACTTGGTTGACTTTTTGAAACAGTCACCAAGGCCATTGATGAGGGTAAGGCAGTTCATACAGCCTACCTCGACCTGGCAAAGGCCTTCGACACAATACCCCACTCAGGTATCATCGAAAAACTCATCAGCTTGAATGTAAACCCATACATCACAAGATGGGTTGCAAACTGGCTAAGTGACAGAACCCACAGGGTCAGAGTTGCTGGCGCCATGTCAGACTCAAAGCCTGTCACAAGTGGTGTCCCACAGGGCTCAGTCCTGGGACCACTCTTGTTCGGCATCTACTTTTCTGAAGTACAAGCAAACACAGGAGGGTTATGGCTGACAAAGTTTGCAGATGACTGCAAACTGGGCGCCATAGTCGAAAACACATCTGACACAGATATCCTTCAGAAGGGCCTCACAGAAATGGATAATTGGTGCCAGAGCCATGGCCTAAAGTTAAACACCAAGAAATGCATAGTCATACCCTTCGGGAAAAACAGGGTTACCCCTAGCTACCATATAGGTGGCAATCCACTGAGCACAGAAGAAGTCATCAGGGATCTGGGGACCCAGGTTGACAGTAACCTTTCGTTTGACACTCATGTTGCCAAAGTAGTTAGGAAAACCTTCTACATTGCCCACCTGATCATGAAGGGATTCACATCTAGATCTAGGGAGGTCATCGTCCCCCTGTACTCATCACTCATTAGACCTATGATTGAGTACAATGCCCCATTCGGAATGTATCTGACCCGACACCTGCAGCAGCTGGAAAGGCCCCAAAAGTTCCTCACCAAAAGGATAAAGGGTCTCAAAATATGTCTTATGCTGCCCGACTGAAAGAACTCCAGCTCTATTCAGTCGCATACCGCTTGCTCAGAGGTGACCTGTGCCTGACATATAAGGCCATGTCAAACCCAGATTTGATGAATATGCTTCACCTCAAAAATCTAGATCCCTCAGAACCACAAGGGCAGGAGACTTAAACCTTGACACGGTTATTAATAGAACGTGCTGGAGGGACAGATTCATCACCCAGAGACTCCCTATGCTGTGGAACAAAATCCCGGTACATGTGAGGCAGAGCACCTCGCTGGCCTTGTTCAAGAGGAATCTTGACCAATGGATGGGAGATCGCAGATATACCCCAGGGATTACTTCAGTGTCACTGCTTGACAGAGGCACAGCAAAATAATAGGCATAGTTTTCTTCAAACTAAAGGGGTGGCGAAAGCCACATAACTATGGGCTAGGCTTATAAATGCTCTTGGGCAGATAGCCTAGTACGAACCTATGAACCTATGAACCTATGAACAATGCTTCTCAGCAATACCCATGTCAGCAGTCGCCCATACTCACTGTCCAGATGTCACCGTCTGAATGATGGACATGCCATGAATGTGGGCCCATACTTACACACAGTACATAGGTGGAAGTACCCTAGAAAGAGTGCATAAAATGTAACTGTCAGCTGCATACAACTTTGGAATTGTACATACAGGTTAGCAGCACATTAGTTGTCTGCGTAGAATGGGATACTAATGTAGACCAGCCAATCACTGGCAGACCACAAAAGGCACAATTATGAAGTAATGAGAGACTGTCTATGTCCCCGCACAAGGCAGCATAAGGGTAATGTCCCAGGTATATCTGTGAGTCAGCTGCAAGTAGCTTCCATATCACACATGCACTCAGCTCATCCTACCATCAGCCACAGGTTTATCACAGGTCATATCCTTGCTGTTGGGAATGAGTACAGTATGACCCCACTTCTGTATGGGAATACCCACAGAATGCAGCATGCTGAAGAGGTGTTCCTATGCAGGTGTGTCCCCTAACTGTAAGCAGCACCTTGCCATCATTCAGACCAGTGGATCAATATGGACAGGAACTATTGCCATTAACACCTCGCACACTTACCCTTTCACCCCATGGGATTCCACCAGCTTGCAGCCTGGAAATGTAGAAGTGACAGAATGCATTGGCCTGCTACAGATGGCCTGCATCACTACTAAATGGCCTACAGTCCTTTGTCAAAGGCCTGTGCCTCACCTGTAGTGCCAATCTATGGTATCTTATGGGGTCCCAGAACACAAATGCAAGGCCATGTTGACAAATCCCAGTAGCATGCCCCCCATGTCCTACTGCATGAACTGTGGACCAATCTATATATATCGCTGGGACGAAGGTCCAACTATAGGGATACTTCTCAGATATTGCTCGCATAATTTTAGGAAGAGGATAAAATAACAGAGTGGGGGGGGCGTAGAAGCATGGACATCATGGAGTGTGTGAAGTCTGAAACTATGATGTGTGCCCATACTACCCCTTCCTACAAACCCAGTAATGCGTGGCTACAAACCTGCTCGTAAATCACAATGTGAAGGGGAAATGACCAGATATATGAGTCCTGCCGCTGCATAACGTGGGTGAATCTGTACAGCTGAGAGGTATGGCCACAGCAGGATATGGCCATTTTGTTATGTCGACATATGTACAAGAAGGGGCTTGCAACACAGATAATATAAACCAAGGCCACAAGAAAAAACTGAAACCAGGAGCCAGCAGGAATTAAATAAGTGTACAGTTAGTGCAAACCAAAGGGAATTCTTGGTGCCAGAGTCCACACTTCTTTATTACACACAGTAGATACAAGAGCTTTTATCTCTGTCAGTTCAGAGACTTTATCAAGATCTTGATTTGGTTTGCAGTAATTGTACACTTATTTATTCCTGCTGGCTACAAGAAGGGGATCCTCAGCCACCATAATACCAAGGTGCTGGGCCATTTACACAGACCCATCAGTAAGTGTATGCAGCTACCTCTCCAGAATGGCATGAGTGCGCAAGAATGTGTAGGCTGTGAACCACAATACTGGACTCAGCTTCATTCATCTTGTATTTCCCAGGAAATAACTGTGATCAAATAATTATATCTGTCAGTAGATGATGACATAATACATCACAGTGTAAAACAGTACACATGTCGGAATATCTCTGCTAACACCAACCATGTAACACAAGCAGCACAGACAGCAATAGTTACAGTATCCCCCTATCTGTCGCCCATTGTGACTCCATATTGTCAACCTATCTACAGATATCCTGCAGAAACAGGAACTGAAGATAAAGACAGCAAACCAGTAGATCCATAAAAAATTTCACACCAGGTGTAGTACAGCAAGCAAAATTGTAGTCCAAATTCAAACACAATGCAGCAAACAACAGTGATGCAGCAAGCAGAGATAAATCCAACTTTGAACTCCAAGTTTAATCCAGATTCAAAATGTAAGCACTTTCATCCCTTAAAACATTAATACAGGAACTTCATCAGACAAAGTACTTTACATTCAGCTTCCTTTTAAAAGGTAAAACTTGTGACCTCACTTCCTCTCCTCCATTTATCTATAAAGATGTTTTTAAAGGACCAATGTTTTTTTAAAAAAATGCAAGTACAACATGGTAAGAAACAACATGCATAAAACCACACAAATAATGCCATGCTATACAAATATAACACAGGAAAAAGTTACATTTATAAAATCACATAAATATTACTATAGTTTGTCATGTAATCTAAACATGAAAAACAGTTGTTTTAAAATCCTAAAATGCAAAAAGAATATTTAAGCCACCAAACTCTAGACTACTGAATGTGTTGATAAATAATTTAGGTATTAAGTACTGAACATTTAATATTTAGCAATATCAAATTTTATCTTTTCAAAGCTTTAAGTTTTAATAAACTGGAAATTGACTGGCTGTCATTCAAGCCTGGCCAATGAATAGAATTTAGTCAGATTTGCCAACTTAATTCTGCTTTCTCCAGTAAATAAGGCCATGCTCCACCTCTAACCGAGGGAGACATTGATTCTAATATAACAAACTTGAATTTATGTTCATTATATTGCCTTATATGTTTAGCAAGTGCATTAAGTGGGCATTGGTCCTGTAGAAACAGGTTGCTAGCTGTAGGTGTAGAACACCAAACCCTGGACTGGAGTACAACCCTACCTGGAATTGATTCACAAACTCAATACAGAAGGTCATACTGGGCATGCTACTACACTTAGAGAAATGAAGCCCATGTCTGACAACACAGTGGACTATACATATCTGTCATTCGCAGATGTCTGTGCACACACACCAAATTGCACACCATTTATGCTTCACACACACATTGGATAGGAATACTCACACATATCCAAGGCCAACACACTATAATATGTCAAACATACACACACAGAGATGTGGGGAAGAGAGAGACAGACAGTGACAGAGAGAATGCCATTATGAAGCCTGTCCCACCTACTAACAATCCAATTGGCTGATATCACATGATGTGCTGATGTCAATCACTGTAGACATTCCTTTTGGTAGCCCTCAGCCCTATAGTGTCTGTGGTGTTTGTGATAACTGTGTAACACAATAGTACAAATCATTATTCATGTAGAATTTGTATACTCAGTCCTGTGAAATGCAAAGTTGTGTGTGACTGAGTGTGTGTGTGTGTTTCCAGAGGAATGATTTATGGCCCATTCACACACACTGCACTTCCCATTGCCTAGGTTAGCACTCCTGCTGATGTCAGTCACCTTGAAATAACTCTTTGGTGAAATCCCAGCCCTATAATCTCCGTGGCGTTTGTGATAACGGTTTAATACTATAGTGTAGCAAACTAGTTAGGTAGGAGTTCTATTCCCAGACATGGCAATTGTTAAAGTGTTTTTGTGTGGAGAGGAATGATTTTGAGGCCATTCACACTCACTACACCTCCCATTGCCCTACCTTAGCATGCCTGCTGATGTCAGTCACCTTGAAATAACCCTTTGGCCAAGTCTCAGCCCTATAAGCTGGCACTCACTATAACTGTGGAATACTGTAGTGTAGCAACTTAGTTAGGTAGGAGTGCTAATCCTGGTCCTGGCAACTGTGATAATGTGTGTGTTTGTGTGAGAGAGTGTGTATGTCTTTGGTGACATCCAATTTTGTGTACATTCACACTTTCTACACTTCCTTTATCCCTCCTTTAGCACTGCTGCTGATGTCACTCACCTTCAAAGATACCTTTGGACAGCTGTCCAACATAAAAGGTCTGTGGCGCTTGTGATAACTGTGCAATACCATAGTGTAGCAAACTAGTTAGGTAGGAGTTCTAATCCTGGTCCTGGCAACTATGATAATGCGTGTGTTTGTGTGAGAGAGTGTGTGTGTCTTTGTTGACACCTGACTTTGTGAACATTCACACTTAGTACACATCCCTTACCCCTCCTTTAGCACTGCTGCTGATGTCACTCACATTCAAAGATACCTTTGGACAGCTGTCCAACATAAAAGGTCTGTGGCACTTGTGATAACTGTGTAATACCATAGTGTAGCAAACTAGTTAGGTAGGAGTTCTAATCCTGGTCCTGGCAACTATGATAATGCGTGTGTTTGTGCGAGAGAGTGTGTGTGTCTTTGTTGACACCTGACTTTGTGAACATTCACACTTACTACACATCCCTTACCCCTCCTTTAGCACTGCTGCTGATGTCACTCACATTCAAAGATACCTTTGGACAGCTCTCCAATCCGTAAGCTCAGTGGTGCATGCGGTAAATGCATAAAATTGTAATAGCAATACACAGATAAGTAGGGATTTGAAACAATACTGGCAAGCATGTGTGTCACCAGTATCCTGTGTGAGTGTTGGGATGATTGTATAATAACAGGATTTATTGTGGGGTGAGTTTTGCTATATTATTATATTGAGGACCTATATGCCCCAATGTCCACATTACAAGGCCAACAATTGTCAAACACTGTAGACGTTGTTGTAGACAATCCACAGCCATAAATGTCTACTACCATGTGCAATGACTATGTGACAGTATGGATTAGTGAACAATATAGGCAACCATTATAATACCCAGAGACCACTCTCCACCCGCAATTCATACACAAACATGCTTGGCACTTTTTCTTTCTTTCTTTCTTTCTTTCTTTCTTTCTTTCTTTCTTTCTTTCTTTCTTTCTTTCTTTCTTTCTCTCTCCCTGGAAGATGTGGATAAATATATCTGTTTTGCATAGGCAGCAGCTTGACTTTTGTAGGTTATGTTCATGATCAGCTGATGGCCTATGCACGAGTTGGAGTCCCCAACTTGCTAATTGCATGTGGAACAGCTGTGGTATCATTCCTATAGCCAATTGCATGGAAACACACTCTTATAACTAAGCACTTAACGTGGGTGTTGGCCCTTTTCCTTCACTGTGAGCAGGACTTCATGTGGGTGTCTGACAAACAGCATCATGGAGGGTAGTTGGAAATATCTCTTACAACAAACACTGTGGAGACAGGCCAACAAACTGGAGGGGGATGTTCCAGACATGGGGACAGAATGTAAGTATTGTTGTACTACATTTGAAGTAATGTTGGTTTAACAGGGTTTGTGTGGATATGGCTGTTCTGCATGATTTAAAGTCTGGCATGACCGTGTTATGTGGTTGAGAAATCTCTCACGTGTAGGGCTATTTGCAGACTGGCCAGAGTTTGGAATCTTACATGTGGTGTGTTACTCACACATTTTCTGTCTTTATAAATGCAGTAGCATACTCTGATTATTGCAGTCAGTAAATGGCAACATCCATGTTTGTTACCGACTTCATAT